>NC_092235.1:54677807-54720307 GCF_036320965.1 Panulirus ornatus | reverse complement strand
TAGCGGGGAGGGAGGAGGAGGTGATGGTGGTGACTTATCGATCGGGAGACGGGCGTTCCCCGAACACTCTACTCCGTCCGGTTAATCGGATTTCCTTATGAAAACGCCGGTAGTGGAGGATTCTCGCCTGCAGACGTCTTAACCGAAGCTTTGCATTGTGGTTTGATGGGCGTTGATGTGTGCGTGTGTGTGTTTGTGTCTCCTCGAACTCAGCGGTCAATGAGGAATGGTTGACGGTGGATGACGTTAGTCGTCGTAAAATAAACGAGGTGCGCGCGCCGATATAATTGTCACAGAGCAATTAGGGCTGCGCTCGCCGATAATTGTCACAAAAGTAATCGGGGGAGGGGGGGGGTCGCACGCCGATGTAATTTTCCTCCCCTCTCTCTCTCTCTCTCTCTCTCTCTCTCTCTCTCTCTCTCTCTCTCTCTCTCTCTCTCTCTCTCTCTCCGGTGATAGATGGAGTGAGGAGTTACATTTGCTGACCATATATATATATATAGAGTGGACTGTGCTTGGGGGTTGCTTGATGTAGATTAAGTTGAATAATTGTGATCCTGGTATGCTGGCTAGTCTTTCCAAATACTGAAACGCCATTTGGTTGGGGAAGGAATTCTGGAGGTGGGTTGTTTGCGTTCACACACACGCACATTCACACACACACACACACACACTGACGGGAGCGGCGCCGTCTCCTCCCCTCTGTGACATTACCATGCGGCCGTCGCGCCGCCCCCTGCGGCAGCAGTTGAGAGCCTTCACGACACCTGCACCCCATACTGTTGTTGTTCACATTAGGTTCACACTACTACCCTCCTACACTCGCACTGTGTGTCGCCACGCGCTAGTCAGCTTTCGCACAGCCCCGTAGCTGCAGACACCCCCCGGATTCGGCGCCACTCCAACGCTGCCCACACTATTCGCACTAACAGCTCTCGCACTGTGGGTGATGCTATCGTGTACCCCCGCGCTACACACTCGCACTGAGTTTTAGGCCCGCGCCATCGAAGGGCCACAGAGCCACGGTGCCGAGGGAGGCTAATGTATGGTAAGTGGAGGGTGTATTGTAAGGCCCACAGTAATTTCGTCCGTTGGTGTCGGCAAAGTTTTGGTTGATTGTGTATAATGTTGGTTATGTATGGAGAAATGCGGTACAATTCAGATAAGATGGCAAGAGGTGATGTATACTCACAGTATATATATATATATATATATATATATATATATATATATATATATATATATATATATATATATATATAATGGAAAAGATCACAATTTTGCGCGTGATCAAGAATTTTCCTACGAGTCCACGGTGAAAATGAAACACGATAAGTTCCCAGGTGCACTTTCGTGTAATAATCACATCATCGGGGGAGACACAAGAGAGAATATAACAGTCAGTTGATATACAACGAAGAGACGTAGCTAGGAACGCTATATGGTAAACACGTGATTGTCCAACACAGACGACGAGCGTATCATAAACTTATTGAATTACTGACTGGAGTAATGCCATCTCAGTTATTAACTCTAACTCCACTACCACGAGAAATACCATTGAATCTACTATTATTAAATACACAAAGAATTATAATCTTAATATTAGTGATGGTCTATACAAATTGGATAACTTTATTGTTGATAAAATTTGTAAACGATTCACCTTCATGTCCACATGATAAGTTTATGATACGCTCGTTGTCTGTCGTGGGCAATCACATGTTTACCAAATGGCGTCCTAGCTACGTCTCTTCGTTGTATATTTCCAGCGGGGGACTGAAAATCCTCCCCTCTCGTTTTTTTTTTTTTTAATTTTCCAAAAGAAGGAACAGAGAAGGGGGCCGGGAGAGGATATTCCTTCAAAGGTCCAGTCCTGTGTTCTTAACGCTACCTCGCTAACGCGGGAGATGGCGAATAGTATGAAAGATATATCTATATATCTATCTATCTATCTATCTATCTATCTATCTATATATATATATATATATATATATATATATATATATGTGTGTGTGTGTGTGTGTTTGTATATGTATGTATATGTGTGTGTGTATGTGTGTGTGTGTGTGTGTGTGTGTGTGTGTGTGTGTGTGTGTGTGTGTGTGTGAGTTGGGCTTTGCCTCCTTTGGGTTACACTGGGAGTGAAGATTCACCTCTGGCCGGGCTGTTATCATCGTCATTTGACGAAACAAGAGTACAGTTCTGTCAAAGGCCTGCTTGCGTCAGAGGAGTTCATCCTGTGCCTTCTACTGTGAGTGAGGCGCACCTTTGAAGCTGCACAATCTCCCTGGATACACGAAGTCCTGGGGTATATACATCCCCAGGACCCCTTCATAAAAGGGATCCTAGTGTTGTGTTGATGTTCGTTGGTGGAAATTATAACTTCGAGATCACGAGCATTCGTTGGACGTCCATAGATAAGATATTTTATACATTGTTGCCTTTTTGTTTTGCCCACATTCAGCGTTCTGTCTCGTTTCTACTGACAGTTCGAAAACGGTGAAGGGGTCATACTCTATATTATCGACCTTCACTGGTGACTTTAAACTGCCCTCTTTTTTTGTGAGGGGGAGGGGCAGCTCTTGTAACCTGGGATGCTAGTCATATTCGTGGATGTAGGTTCGTAGTCTTGGAGACTGGCGATATCTGCAAGGCAGACGGGCAGGTTGGGGGTCGGCCGCGATGTGTAGACGGAGGTCGTCCATCTTCAAACACTAGTGATGTGACGGGGGGGTGTGGAAGGGCGGGTGGTCTGCTTGCCCAGTATTCTGGGGGACTGGGATGGAGTACTTGAGGAACCCTCCCTACCTAACATCAGGTGCTTGGCGATGGTAAAGCATCCTCACCTGAACGTTGAACTTTTAGCAAGACTTAGATGAGCCCAGCGTGAGGAGTTGGTGATTTTGGGCGAGAAAATCCCAACTGTAATCGACACTAAGAACGCCGATACGATCCTAGGGCATGACGGCACCACACATAAGTCTACTGACTCGACCTTTGGCCTCAGTCTTGATGGGTCAGAACAAAGGCCAGAGCATCGTAACCCAAGGGTCGTGTCGTCATGCTGGAAGACCGGAAGTACTTCATGCCCAAGGGTCGTAGCGTCGAAGGCCTGGGCATCATACGCAAGGGTCGAAACGTCGTACTTAAAGGACCATAGGTGTCGTCGTGCTCAGAGGTCGTTCCGTCATGCCCGGGGATCGTAGCGTCGTCGTTCTCAAGGGGCTGAATGCCTCCAGTGCGTCCGTGGGAACATTGGCCCATGGCGGCAGCAATTTTCCTGCGGCGGGTGCTGAATGCGGAGCGCTGCCATCATCCACTCCTGCCAAGGTGAAAAGCTCGGGTTTTTGGAAGGTCCTATGCATATTAATGAAACGAGGGGGTGTGGGGAGGGAGGCGAGGTGGAGAGGGAGGCAAGGAAGGAGAGAGAGAGAGAGAGAGAGAGAGAGAGAGAGAGAGAGAGAGAGAGAGAGAGAGAGAGAGAGGAGTGTTGTGCAGGACAATTCTCATAGACGCCAGCTTTTCCCTTGCGCCGCCTCCCTCAGTGAATAGCGCTAACCCTCTGTCGCAGTCGTTCCGCCCAGCTGTTAAGTAACCCTCTCTCTCTCTCTCTCTCTCTCTCTCTCTCTCTCTCTCTCTCTCTCTCTCTCTCTCTCTCTCTCTCTCTCTCTCAAAACTGGAGCATGCAGCTGTACACACACACACACACACACACACACACACACACACACACACACACACACACACACACACGAGGATCCATAGTGCAGTGGTTAGCTATGTAACCCACCAGTCTAACGGGCCCGGGTTCGATTCCCGGGTAGGGTAGCCAACCGGCCCAAAGCCATCCCAGGTGTTCACCCTCCCCTTTTGGAGCTGGACCATAGATGGACACGTGGCGTAAGGCGGGGTATGCACGTGCCTGTGTGCATACACAAGGTCTGACATGGTATGTACACAAAGTTAAGAGATGGGGAAACGGGTGCAAAGCTCTCTCCCCGTAACACACACACACACACACACACACACACACACACACACACACACACACACACACACACACACACACACACACATACATCCGTTATCCTATATTTACTGCTGTACAATCTTTCACATTTATATCAATGACTTTAAACGAATCTATGAAAGCCGATATTCAATTTTTGTAACATTTCTTTTTTCCATTTTTGGGGGAGGGGGAAGGGTTTGGTTGGGAGGGGGGTAGGAACCTCAGATAATACAATAAGCCTCAGGGAATTGGCTTTGAAATTAACTGCTGTAACAAGCAAGGCAGTGCTTGGCGAGGGAGTTACGGTCGAAAAACCCATGGCAGAGCTGGCCAAAACTGGGACTTAATGGATTCCCCTATTGAGCGATGTTCCCCTCTGTCACCGGTACGCAAGCTGGCCGTGTACTGAGGGGGCTCTGGTGGGTCTGAGACCCGTGTATAAGGGGGCTCTGGTGGGTCTGAGACCCATGTGCTGAGGGGGCTGTGGTGGGTCTGAGACCCATGTACTGAGGGGGCTCTGGTGGGTCTGAGACCCGTGTATAAGGGGGCTATAGTGGGTCTGAGACCCGTGTAAGGGGGCTCTGGTGGGTCTGAGACCCATGTACTGAGGGGGCTCTGGTGGGTCTGAGACCCGTGTACTGAGGGGGCTCTGGTGGGTCTGAGACCCGTGTACTAAGGGGGCTCTGGTGGGTCTTGGTGTACTAGAGGCTCTGGCGGGGCTTTGATTCATTAAACTGTTCGTGTAGTTGGGCTGTGACGAGGCTTCGAGGGGGCTGCTTTGGTGGGCGTGTGGGCCGCCTATCCGCGCTGAGACCTCCTCCTCCTCCTCCTCCTCCTCTCTCTCTCTCTCTCTCTCTCTCTCTCTCTCTCTCTCTCTCTCTCTCTCCCCTCTAGGGGAAGCCCCTATCCTTGTTACTGAAAATTGAAAATTTCCTTTTTCTTTTCGTACGTGTTCAGTTTTCTTCAGATGGAGAGGGGTATGTGTGTGTGTGTGTGTTTCCACTGTTACTGATTTTATTTGAAATACGACCGTGACTCTGGATCCTTTTCACTCCTCGCTATTAAAAGTCAGACGCAGACGAACCGTTGTGGGAAAAACGGCGTTCATAAAGCCGCGTATGACTCTACAATTACTTTTAAGTTATTGCGAATAAAATGTTTATTGAATACGTTATCGGGAAATTAGTTCTGAAAATATAAAGCGATACAGTTGTATGATAATTTCAAGTTTGTTTGTTTTTTGGGTTGTATATGAGCTATCTTTGGGGATGGGGGGAGGGGGGGTGGAGTGCTATGGTAGTGGTGATGGAGTGGGGAGGAGGGGGTGAAAAAGTCTGGAAGTCTGTGCCTCCTGTATTATCACTTTCTGAAATTAGGAACGGAAGAAGGAGCCTAGAGAGGATTTTTTTTTCCTCCTCGAAGGCTCAGTCGTCTGGTCCTGACGCTACTTCGCCAGGCGGGAAAGGAAAGCATGAGAGCGAAGGAAACAGAAATTCTTCGCGTTGGAAGGTTGTATTAAGTAACTGATATGTGACTTAGGGGGAAAAGTTGGAAAACTAAGCAGAGAGATGTCTTTAAAAGTGAGCCCGAACAGCCATGTTGTGGCCTACGAGCCGCGGCTTCAGACAGCCTGATTGTGGTCAGAGGAGCGAAGATGTGCCTTGATCCCGGACAGAGGTGTGAGGGGAGACTCACCTCCAAGATCAACGCAAGGTACGCGTGGTGAGGTAAGATGATGGTGGGAATATCTCCCCGGTATGGCTGACGGAGCCACGAGCTCTGGGAGGTAATGCCTTAAGATTGCTGGTGTCCCTCCGTTATTCGCCTTTGTATTCGACTCTATATTTTCCCCTCAGCATCGAAAGTGTTTATATCACATATTCTGAAGAGTGCAGTTGCATGCTCCGGTTTTGAGAGAGAGAGAGAGAGAGAGAGAGAGAGAGAGAGAGAGAGAGAGAGAGAGAGAGAGAGAGAGAGAGGAGAGCGTGGAAGAGAAGACTCCAAGCGGTACATGAACGCACGAAGTTGACGGGAGATTGGACGGAGTCGGAGACCAACCAAATAAAACCATTTAGACACATGGAGGACCGGGGGTGGTTCCACAACACCACCACCGCTGCTGCTGCTGGGTGGTGTTGGCGCTACCCCACACCACCCGGTCAAGGAGGAGCACACGACGCCAGCTCCCCGTCACACGGAGAACTTATCTGGCGAAGTAAAGGTTGTTCGGTGAAACGCTGGCGATATCGTCACGTGTCAGTCGATATCTTCGCTTCCTAAGATACATACGTCTTAGAGAAGAAATACACCTATAAACATAGATTGTGTGTGTGTGTGTGTGTGTGTGTGTGTGTGTGTGTGTGTGTGTGTGAACTTACGCTGATTGAATATATGTACACTTGTTTGATGGTCCTTGCTCCCACTCCAGCGTTTTTTTTTTTTTTTTTTTCGTAGCGTTATCCAAAAGGAGGCTTTCTGTTGCTCTCAGTCTGCACGATATTTCTCACTCTTCCATGGGAGTTGTTCGTCGTTCTCCTCTTCCATAGAGCTCACGAGACACCGAGGTTGCCATGGCGAGGTACTTGGTAGCGAATACAAACAGGAAAAAACAACTCACTGTTCCTGTTTTGTTGTCCAGAGAGACGCCGTGGTTTGAGAGAGAGAGAGAGAGAGAGAGAGAGAGAGAGAGAGAGAGAGAGAGAGAGAGAGAGAGAGAGAGACGTGTGACATTACGTGAGACACAGGTATGTGAAGGAGAGTCAGTGTCACATAGCTGTAACCTGAGACACATGAGTGAGACAGTCGACTTTTTGACGGCGGTATCTTGCGACACAGGTGTGAGAGACAGCGTTGCATGTCCCCCCCCCCCCCCCCCATGTGTACTGGATGAGTAAAGTTATGAGGAAAAGACGTCGTGAGGGGAGGGTGAGTAATGTGAGTCATTGTGTGTCATGATGGCTAGCCATGGCGTTGTTCTGCAATATTTTATTACATTATCATGATGAGCCATCTAATGTAGATGAATAGATAGACAATTGTAGATATTTACGGTACATTGATGGATAGATTTATAGAGGTAGATGGGTATATAATGCATATTATTAATCACAAATACTTGTAAATACTTAACAAATAGTGAGAGGCACTTTACAGCGTACTGTGCCCCTCCAGAGATGAACCACAACTGACACGGTGAACAGAACCAGCTCGTCTGAAATACTCCACTGGTATATGATCATTGCGAGCACCCGCCACATCTTTTTTTACCCGTCGGAGGCGAGCAGTACAGGCACACGTCCTGTATCTACCCTCCCCCGCTGGCTGCGTGAAATCTTCCCGCTCCCGCCCGTGTGAACGCTCTCACTGAAGCCTGCGGATTTCTAACCCGCCCGCGTTTTCACGCGACGTGAATGCACGCTCTTGTGAACGAGGCCTTAGGTTGCCTACACGTGTGGTGAGAATGACTTGTGGGTAGGGATGTTGAAAGGTCACATGCTTATGGTCGAGTCCTTGTGATAGAGCGCTCGTGGTAGCGTGCTTTTACATTGCCCATGTCGAAGGATCCGATGACGAACCAAAGTCCTCGCCAAGGCCAGTGGCCTCGAGAGCCGAGTTAAACCCAAGCCTCCTGATGATGAAAGCTACTTTGAAATCCATTACCCAAACACGTGTAGTCATCAAGGCCTCTCTGTTCGTTGATTACATTCAGTGTTTTTCCACTCGTGTCAGGTGAACCCATTCGTATGTAGTGTCGGTTTTGGTGATGTAAGTTGTGCCCCGTCTCTCCCTTCCCTTCCCCCCCACCTTCAAGAGACCCCCAAGCTTTTCTAGTTTCCACGCTGAACATTCGTCAAGTCGAGGAGGAGGAGGCCCCCCCCCCCCAGGCATATATCGATGCCTCGGACAGAAAATGAGTTGTATTAATTTCCTCCAACTGCGTAAGTGAGTCTACGAGTTTTCTCTTGTTCCGAAATGAGTTGCTGGTGGCAGAGGCCCCCGCGGGACTTCAAATTATACCCAGACAAGCTGAACACAGAATAAACGACAGGTACGCCAAGCTTCCGCCGGGCACAAAAGTAGGTAAATTTCAGTAAAGTATTGTCAATACGTCGCCAACTGTATTTCCCGGAGAAGCTCTATTTATGCTGTATTTTCTCAGCCAGGAAGTCTAAACATATGTGAACCCTGGCAGGGAGGGAGGTGGCTGGCTGGCTCGCTGGCCTGTTGGTTGGGGGGGGGGGGGGGGGGGGGAGACATGGCAGGGGCCGAGGTGCCGGTGGGATAAGGGAGGGAGGGAAGTTCTGGTGACAGTAATCTCTCGCTGCCTCCAAGCGTCAAACAGAGATAGGTCCTGGTGATGTGTCCTGCCGGGGAAGTCCACGTGTAGTGAGGTAGACGTACTTTCTGCATTTTTGTAAGCCCTTGAGTGCGACGGTGCGACTCGGAGGACGACGTTGCGACGCTGGAGCACGAAGGTAACGGCTCTGTCGTACTCTAAGGATCGCACCGTGGCGCTCAAAGGGCACAAAAGGTGAGAGAAATCAGAACTTGCAGTACTTTGATATCCTTCAGTCATTCATTCACGTTCATTTTCCACACATTTTCTTTCCCTTTAAGTGCCAAGGACCCGGTCGTCCGTCGCACCACAAGTTTCCGAGACGTGATGGAACTCGTCTTCTCGATCTTTTGCTTGCGACGCCCCGTTGTTTACTCCCAGTCCTTCAGTACGTCATCACGTCCAGCGAGTAATGAAGAAGCCTCGTTGCAGCGGCCTTTCCTCCCCTCTTCGGCTCCTCGGGGCCTCTGAACACACACACACACACACGTATACACCTCGGGAATTAACACACCTGCAGAGATCAGAGAATCGCCAGGCAAACTTTGCCACTGAAGTCCTGGCTCCCTCTCTCTCTCTCTCCCTGTGTGCCGGGCGTCATGGCCAGAGTTTCTGGAGCGCTGCAGATGAGAGAGGAGGAGCAGAGGGATGCCTTCTCTCATGTAGACACACACACACACACACACACATATGCAGGAGGGAGACTGGACGGCCTGCCGCCCGCTTCAGTGCACTTCGGGGGATTTACTCTCTCTCTCTCTCTCTCTCTCTCTCTCTCTCTCTCTCTCTCTCTCTCTCTCTCTCTCTCTCTCTGCTCAACTCACTGTTAGCGCACAAACAGGAGGCGAGATGGTCAACTACTCCTGACCACGCCAGCTGGTCGGTGCCGCCCACCACGCCAGCTGGTCACTGCTGATCACCACGCCGGCTTGTCATTGTCCCTTACCACGCCAGCTGGTCACTGCCGCTCACCACGCCGGCTGGTCACTGCCGCTCAACTCGCCGGCTGGTCACTGCTGTTTACCACGCCGATTGGTCACTGCTGCTCACTACGCCGGTTGGTCACTGCCGCGCACCACGCCGGCTGGTCACTGCCAGGATGACGTCACAACACCCCCCTCCGCTCCTCCCCTTTTGTCGATGACGTCAGAGAGCACTGCCCCTCCCCGCGACTCTCTGGACCACAAGGGATTATCCGCCACGTGTAGATGAGCAGTTGATAACGTGGCTTTATCCTAGGGGAGTCGGCCACGCCTGGGTCGTGTCAGGGGGAGGAGCAGGGGATTAAACAGGAATATACCGACGCCCGCCACCAGGGGAGGGTGAGGGAGTTAGCCACGTGGCTTGGGAGTCGCTGAGGGATGGGAGGGGTTAGCCATATGTTTGGGGGGGGGAGGGTGCGAGTGAGGGAGGATGAGGGTTAGGGATGGTGAGGAGAGCGAGGGAGGGTGATGCTGGGGTAGGGATGGGGTAAATCCCACATGGGATTACGCTAATTTCCAGGATGTTTTATGTCGTGGCTATTTTTCCCCCAAGGTGTATGACGACGGTCCTCTGTGTGCTTAGAGTCCCATTGTATGTCTGTGCCATAACGTGCAAATGGTAGGAAAAAATATGTGTTTGTGTGTGTGTGTGTGTGTGTGTGTGTGTGCGCCAGTATCTGTGGACATCAAAGGTCTTGTGCGTGTTAGGATGTGGCCACCACACCGGTAATTGCCTTACAGGAATAACAACAATTTCATCTTGGGTCATGATAGAATAAAAAAAGATTTTTTTTTGTTTTGTTTTCTTTTCGTCTCCTTCCCTCTGTGGGGGAGATCAGACGAGTGTTTCCCCAGTCTACCACCATCGCCAACACCACCACCACCACCATCACCATCACCACCATCATCATCATCATCATCATCATCATCATCATCATCATCATCATCATCACCACCACCACCTCATCACCTCCACCTCCACCATAGTCTTTTAGATATTTTAGAACATCAGAACAGCACGATTGGTTGGTTGGTTGGTTATTAAGGCTTATAGATTCAGATGTGTCAGCTGTCAGGGACAGTTAACAGTTAAGGCCGTCAACTTCAGTTCAACAGCAAGCAATCAGTAGATCGTGAACACCTTCTTCAGGTGTTCGAGATCATTGGGACACCATACAACATGTTCTCACTGCATATGTAATTCGACCGCAGTGCGTCATAGTAGTAGTGTATAGTAGAAGTCTCTCTGAAGCTACTGCACTCCTCCCATGCACACACACACACACACACACACACACACACACACACACACACACACACATGACTGGTCATGACGCCTGATGGTCATGTTTCCTCTTGGTGATGTGATGGCTAATGTCTCGCATGCTCTTGGTTTTCAGTGCTGGTCGACTGGCGTAAAATTTATTGCGTTCGGTGATACGACGGCTTGAGTAAGACGATACGACATCTGGATATAATGATGGAATAGCCTGACCGGACTTAAGAGGTTCTGGTCAAATGGTTAGGCCAAAGACAAGGCCATTATGCTTAATTGTCCGTTACCGTCGTGCTCAGGGGTCGTTACGGTCGTAATCATGGGTCGTATCCTTGTGCTTAAGAGATCGAAGTAGAAACTGCGACGCATGTTGGTCACTGACTAGTCAATAATTGTGTGTAAATTCCATGTACACAATAACAGACCAAGTTACACTCTCCCTGATACAGGAACACCTCACTCACTACGTATGATAATGTCTGATGCTCATCTTGCACTCCTCTTGTCTTGAGGCACGACACAGTCCCCTCCTCCTGCTGGTTCATTCATTCCTCTTGCATCTCGTGACTTTACAACCCTTAACTACCGTGTTATCGTCCTTTTTTCCTGACACGCTCTTAACGTCCTTGAATCACCTTGTTTCAGACGCAGCGGGGACGCCGCCTGACCCAGCACCTCCGGAGATCCCCATCCGGGGCCCCTCTCACCACCACCCTCTCCTGGCGGCCTCCCGCAGGGCAGGGGGCGCTCCGCCCTCAGCCAACAACACATCGGTGGCTCCCCCATCGCCCCACTACCAGGACCATCACCCGGACGACACCTACCAACAGCCCAACTCCAACGTCTTCCTCCCTCAAGGTGAGTTTGACCTCCTCCTCCTCCTCCTCCTCCCTCTGTCAGGAGGCAGGAGCCTCCGCCTCCTCCTTCCGCTGGGAGGCAGGAGTGGAGGTATTCGTCTGCATCACGTGGATAGTAGCCTGGCGTATACTCTATCGTGCTCTACCACACGGAAAGTATATACTGATGTATACTACCCATGTGTGTATACTTACCGTAAACTTCCCATGATGATTAAGCAGTCATTCACCCTACCAGTTCGAAGTGTGTGTGTGTGTGACGTCCTTAGTGAAATGATCCGTGACATGTAGATGAAAAGGACATTGATATCCTCCATTTTTGTGTATATTATAAACTAAAGCGTTATATCCTCATAAGGATAGAAGGGACTCCTGGGTCAGGAGGGTAAGGTATCACCCCAAAATGACACGTAAGACCCATATTATAAAGCATCTATTATGACGGAATAGGCTATATGACAGAATTGATGTTGTCAGTTGACATGTAGCAGACGTGCTGTGAGTCAACGCTCGTAAATTCAGAGTCTCAACCTCTTGACGTAGAGTCAGGTTTGTCACGACGATATTTTGCGTCGCTCGCCCTTTGTCATTCTCACTTTGAGACTGGCGCCTGCCACGTGCTGGGGGAAAACGTACCACTGACGTAAACCCTCCCTCCCCTGGCGCCGACGGTACGATCCTTGGTTGTGAGAGTTAAGCCAATTTACTCACAGGGATCGTATCCGTCGTCCTCAAGGTTCGAACCCTCGTTCTCACGAGGAACAAGTGTAGACTCGTGCAGTGTTGACCATCTTCCTCAGTCGTCAGAGAGCCAGGGTTGCCAGCATATAGGATGTATTGTTGGATCGCATTTTTATTAACGCACTTCTGCAATAAAGCCGTACATTTGTCAAACAGATATAAGCTACCAGTAAAACGTAATGAACTTTGCATTCTGGGAATACATTTTCAGGAATTGTTATTTATTTTACGATGTATTGCAACAGATACGATTATCATGCATCATGGAATGATAGGCAGGTTTTACTTCTGCCATAATAACACGAAATTGTAACTGACACGTCACGTAAAAATGCCCCCCACCCACCCTAACTGACACAAAAATATTGATGGAAAAAAAAGAAGTAAAAACAAAAAAAAACAGAAAAGTGTTCGTAGAAAATATGTGGAGTCGAGGTATATACACATCTGTCACTTGTATCCTCGAGTTCACACGAGTTAGACGGGACTTAAACCCCTTGAGCATTGGCCTTGATTGAGAAACAAGGGATTGTATCCGACGCGGAGTGGAGGGGGTGTGGCAGAGAAACACTGGATGGCTTGGTTGCACACCAGCAACGCTCCAGTGTAGCTTATTTTACGTCTTGTACGAATGAGAGCAAGAGAGAGCTATCCTTTCCCCCTTTTTCCGTCAGGGAGGATGTCCAGTATATGTTGTAAGGTCCAGTTAGCCAGCAATGTTTAATTTAGCCTTTTTTTTTTCTCTCTCTCTCTCTCCCCCTATTTTCCTCATCCTTCGGTTTGTCCCAGATAAAGATAGCAAAAGCATCATGAAAGGTGGGAGCGCTGAAGAAAATCAGGCGGCCAAAAATAGCAGCGCACAAGAAGACCCTCTTCCTCCTCCTCCGCCTCCTCCAGGTGAAGGCCAGAGGCAGAACAGCAAAAAGGAAGAGAAAACCAGGAAAAAGTTGGAACACAGAGCCAGCCAGACTGAGGAGACAGACGTTAGCCAAACGCCAGAGCTCAAAACCATTAAAACCTCCGAACCCAAATCCAGCCAGAAGTCGGAGCTCAAAACCAAGAAAACCTCTGAGGTTAAAGCGGGCCAGACGCCAGAGGCGAAGCAGACCAACCTGAATTCAGAGACCGTGCCGAAGCACAGCCTCGACCCCACCAGACCCAGCACATCCAGGGGCATCACAGGTAACCGAGGAGGTAAAATGTAGACCTTTGTAGAGAAGAGCCTCCCTCCTGTATACTGTATACCTCTTTTAGTGTCCCGCTTTTGTAGAAAGTACCTCGAGGATAAGAAGTAACTCGGAGAATGCTGCGTTAAGAGGACATTAATTAAATGTAGAAAACCTTTTCGTCTTTTAGCAGACTCCGCCAGCCTGGCTGTAATTTGTATTTCCTCCTGAAGTTGGATGTAAGCCAGATCAAAGAGCACTTCGTGTAAATAATGGCGAGCATATGCAATAGAACACTCAGACAACCGTGGCGGCCCACATGGTGGTGTCTCAAAATTACCGGGTGTGTTCTACGGTTTAGTGGAATGTTTTGCCGCATCTGTAGGTGGAGAGATGATTTCTGAGCTGTGATCCATCCTGGTTGAGGTTTGGCAGCATGTTTTGTTTTCATTTTGGAAAGTAAGAGAAAATGATCAAACGTCTTGTGTGTGTGTGTGTGTGTGTGTGTGTGTGTGTGTGTGTGTGTGTGTGTGTGTGTGGGTCAGGGTCAATCACACACGAGGACCGGTAGGGTCTAGGTGTGTCAGTATGACGCCTTGATTGCCAGAGGGAAAGAAAGAAAATTGGGGGAATGTGTCTAAGAGAAAGAATGGTGATGCTCCAGAGAGAGAGAGAGAGAGAGAGAGAGAGAGAGAGAGAGAGAGAGAGAGAGAGAGAGAGAGGTTGTAGGTCATGCTGGAAATCCCCAAGTCAGTGGGATTTGACAGCCGGCCAATAAGGCATCAGAACTCTCGTACAGAATGTCTTCATCCCTCCATTAAGAAGCTGGAGGCCCCTGATCCTCAGGAGGTGTCTCGCTGTAGACCGATCCTGAAAGTTTCAGTTGTGTGGTAAACCACCGTCAGAAAACGGCCCAGATGATTATCTTGGCATCGTTCAAACAAAACCAGAGCTAAGTTGCAGTAAGAGGTTGGTATGGGGTCGAACACCATCTTTTCAAAAAGTCCAGTTTGTACAGGAGACTTTGTGTGAACCCCTTCCATGCATGGTCTGTGTTTCTTGAAAGTTAAATCTTGTTTTTTTTTTCTATTAAATAAAGACATGTAGATACATTTGCTGGTAACTTTATTCCCGAAGTAAAGAGGAGTTTACTCCGTGGAGGCGAGGGGTCTGTGCCTGGAGTGTGGTGGCGAGGGGTCTGTGCCTGGAGTGTGGTGGCGAGGGGTCTGTGCCTAGAGTGTGGAGGCGAGGGGTCTATGCCTGGTGGCGAGGGGTCTGTGCCTGGAGTGTGGATGCGAGGGGTCTGTGCCTGGAGTGGGGTGGCGCGGGGTCTGTGCCTGGTGGCAAGGGGTCTGTGCCTGGTGGCGAGGGGGTCTGTGCCTGGTGGCGAGGATGTCTGTGCCTGGTGGCGAGGGGGTCTGTGCCTGGTGGCGAGGGGGTCTGTGCCTGGTGGCGAGGGGGTCTGTGCCTGGTGGCGAGGATGTCTGTGCCTGGTGGCGAGGGGGTCTGTGCCTGGAGGGTGGTGGGGTAAGTGACGCGTGTTGTCCGTCGTGGGGATAGTTTCTTGGGGTCGTCTTCAGGGGAAGGTACACCGCGACAGTTGGCAAGATTAAGTGCGGGTTTCCCTGTTAGTTCTCCTCACCTGGGTATTTAGCCCTCGTTTACATATACTTGGTATGGTAATGTGACGAGCAATAAAGTCTCTTAACAGCCTTGTTACCTCCCGCTCCCTTCCCTCCTCCTCTCCCACCACCCGTCCCCATGTCGCACTTGCCAATTCTTTGCCCGTAGATATATTTTTCCTGAGCCCAGTTTCCTCTTGCGTCTTGTCCCCTGTCCCCCACCCCAGTCTCTCTCTCTCTCTCTCTCTCTCTCTCTCTCTCTCTCTTTGTTGATGGTCTAGGGATCTTCTGTTGTGCAGGAGTTATTTACTTGTTAGCGTAGGTTATTTCCCTTCTCGGTAAGTTAGTTTTGTAAAAGAGTTTACTTCCTCGTATGTTTTTAGGTTTAGTTATAATTCTTTTGATTTTCTATTTTGTTTGAGTTTTCGTGTGTAATTCGTTCATGTGTTAGCCTTCTGACCTGTTTTTGTTTTAGATATTTTCTTTTATATATGTTTTTTATCTCCTTTTTTCTTTTTACTTTACAGTTGGCTGTGTCACTGTGTTTATGCATTTCATTGATGAATTCCATTTAATAACCTGAATAACGTATTTTGTTTTCTCGTAAAGATTTTTTTTCCAGATTTTTCCTTTTATTTTGTAAACAAAAACAAAAAAAATAAGTGTTTTCTAACGTTTCAGAGTGATACTGTCACACGTTTGTATTTCTTTTTTTTTATTGACGTTTTATTGTGTTTAATTTAATTTTGTTTATCCATTTTACTTTCTCTCTCTTTCATTGTGTGTAACTGTGGAAGGTTCAGGGTCGGCTGTCTTTAGTTTGGCCAACGCACAGGGAGATTCGTCCAGCACCTCTACTGAAGAGAAGGGTAACTACTCCAGTAATGGTAGTTGGGTAATTATGCTTGGTTTGATCAAGCTTGATTTGACTGTAACGAGCGTTAGTTGCTTTAGTCTGTTATAGGTAGCGGTTGTGCTTGGCCTAGTAGAGGTATATATATATGGATTTATGTAGATTTATAGAAATCGTCTTCGAGCATTATTTAGTATCTAGATATGCACTGATGAGACTGAAATGTGTTGTGGTGTGAGGGAGTGTATGGCTGTGGTGGCGGTATGTATGTGTTGTTGTAAGGGAGTGCATAGATGTGGTTATGATGGTGTGTGTGTTGTGGGTATGTGGTAGTTTTAGGAAGCCTATAGGTGTGGTGTGTGTATGTGGGTATGTGGTAGTGTGAGGGAGTGTATAAGTGTGGTGAGGGTATGTGGCTGTGGTGTGTGTGTGTGTGTGTGTGTGTGTGTGTGTGTGTATTCTATCGTTCCTGTGGCTCCTTCATCCCCTGCCATGTCTTACCATTTCCTGACACTGCTGCTGTTGTAATATTATCGCTGACCTGCTGTTATTACCGCTGCTGCACATGATGCTGATAGACCACGAGTGATGAAACACACTAATACCTTCTTATCACAACACGCACTGACAGAATATATACTTGTGGACCCACATACGCTACCGTTCAACATACAATCACAAATAACATAAGGGAAGCGCACACATGCATTCATGTGCTTTCACGAACACCGGTATATATATATATATATATATATATATATAAGGACATTGCACTTACACACGTACTTTTGTACACACCAATTCCTCCACCCTACACACAAATAAACACTGCCTCCCTCCCTCGCCCTTCGCGCCCCCCATCGCACAAACAGACCCGAGGCCAACGCAAAAGTCAACAAAGTCAAGGGAGTTGGTCTACAAAACTCCACCAAGAAGTTTTTCTCTGCCCCTGGGCCCCCAGCAAGGCATATGTATTCAAAATGCAAGATGCCCTGGTTTGATTGTGTTTAGAATTTTATGGCAAGGTTTGTGTGTGTGTGTGTGTGTGTGTGTGTGTGTGTGTGTGTGTGTGTGTGTGTGTGTGTGTGTGTGTGTGTGTTTGTCGAGCGGAAGGGAGTGCCTTTGTCAAGTCATTCTCCTGTAATTGATAGTTTTGTGTCTTTTGTGAGTCCGACTTGACCTTTGACGAGCATTTTGAGGGAGGAGGCATTGGTCAGAGGGAGTAAGCATTGGAGAGAGAGAGAGAGAGAGAGAGAGAGAGAGAGAGAGAGAGAGAGAGAGAGAGAGAGAGAGAGAGAGAGAATTCATGTACGTGTATTTGTTGGTTATGGAGACGCCCATCTCTGAGGCTGCATTTCCTGTCATGTAGTCTGTCAAATCTCTTTGTTCTCCGCAGTTACTTCTGGCCCAGTTTCCTGTTATGCCTCCTCGGGTAATTGGTTTCTCGCTGCCTCAAGCAGCTGATCTCGTCGCAATCATTAGATCCTCAGAGTAACTTAAAAGTCGTAATCTTCTTTCGCTTTCTCCCTCTTCCTTCCATCGCAAGGGAGTCTAAGGCTGCCGGTGACTTTCTTCCATAGTTTATCTCCCTTAATTTAAGTAAAGATTTTATTGCGCTGTGTTGGACCCTTTCCAGTAAATCTACATAAGTGGGGGAGATGAAATGATGCTCCAGACTTAGATTTGGGTCTAATATGCCTTTATCTCTTCCAGTCCGTTGCTCGTGCATTAGGAAAGCATTGGTGGCAAAGACCAGAATGCAGTGCCGTTGTTTGACATTTCTCCTGTATGTATTTGCTCTGGTGGTGTTGTCAGACTTGTCGACCGCAGTTCCCTCTCCCACAAAGGAAGATTACTGTTCTTGCCTCCCCTCAAGACGGTACTTATCAGTGGGCATCATTTCAGTGTGCCCCATTTTCTTCAATGTGCATATTTCAGGTATCTGAGGAGTTTCTGGAACCTAAGTGTTTGACCACCCATCACCACCGCAGATATTCCATATTGTCTCACGCGATGTTATCCTCACCAACAAACTTAGTCCAGTCTTCCTGGAAAGTCATTTGAAATGGTCTGGAATAGCGGTAGCCACAAGACTTGAACCCCCGTGAGACACCTTGTGAACTTCCTCACTTTGAAGAAGCGGTTAGTATGTGGCCTCTCGATCTCTACCATTTAGGAAGTTATTGTTACTGTATCGCCTCCAAGACACGCTCCGAAGGGGCCTCCTGCAGCCTCGAGGTTGTCCTCCATCCAGGAGCAGGAGAACGATGGGCTTCCTTTGGAGCGTGAAGCTCCTTGACCAGACTGTACTCTTTTCCATCCATTAAGGATGATGCATCCTTGCCGAAGGTGACTTCTTGCTCGTGGTGTAGCCACTGGTAGACAGTGTGGTCGGGGAACTTCCGGTTCAGCATTTATAGTTTTTATTGTTATTATTATTATTATTATTATTATTATTATTATTATTATTATTGTTATTATTTTCATCATTATTATTATTATTATTATTATTATTATTATTATCATTATTATTATTATTATTGTTATTATTACTATTATTATTATTATTATTATTATTATTATTATTATTATTATTATTTCATTATTGTTATTACTATTGTTATTATTATCATTATTATTATTATTATTATTATTATTATTATTATTATTGTAATTTTGCTTTTTGATGAACACCAGGCTTCACTAGGAGTATGGTGTCAAATGTCTTTGAGAGTTCGAAATGCACACACACACACACACGCCCCTCAACCTAAACCAGTCACCTATTTAGAGTAGGATGAACACCTGGATTGGCTGTGGTACCGAATGCCGGGGCTTAGGACATTCGAACCCGTGTGGGCCCGTGCTTATATCATGGTCATTGTCCGCATGTCAGTTGTCGTTCCTGTAAACGTTCGTTTGTGTACGTCGACGACCACATACTGCCGGTAACCGTAACACATGTCGAAGATAAACCAAAGGGCTTCATCTGAGGGGGAAGAAAAATAGGGAGACCCACCTAGAAAAAATCACGACCACTGTTGCCAGAAAAGAAAGGAACGCATTACAGAAAACGTTTCCAGGGGGAAAAAAATACATGGTACAATCTGGAATTCCTGTGGAAGACCGCGGCTGGAGTGGTTATTTGTATTCAAAATGTTCAATACATGTATGGGGGCTCCAGACTAAGTGTCCTGCCGGCTTTCTCTCCTCCTTCATCCTCTATTTTATTTTTTCGTCTTTTATTTATATTCCCCCTTCCCTATTCCCTTTCCCACACTGGCTAGGACGTCCTTCTGATCTTCACTCACTCCCCTCCCTTAACCTTTCCCCCTTACCAACCAACCAACGTACCTACCTACCTTCCTGCCTACCTACCTGCCTACCTACCTACCTACCTACCTACCTACCTACCTACCTACCTACCTACCTACCAACCAACCAACCAACCAACCAACCAAACAACCAACCAACCATCCATCCATTCATCCATCCAACCATCCATCCATCTGTCCTACCAACCAACCAACCAACCAACCAACCAACCAACCAACCAACCAACCAACCTACTTACCTACCTACAACCCAGCGTACCTACCTACCTACCTGCCAACCTGCCTACCTACCAACCACCCAACCTACCTACAAACCACCCAACCTACCTACCTACCTACCTACCTACCTACCTACCTACCTACCTATCACCTAACCTACCTACCTACTTACCTGCCTACCTAATTACTTACCAACCTGCTTACCTACCAACCAACTTACCTACCTACCTACCTACCAACCTACCTACCTACCAACCTACCTACCTACCTACCTACCTACCCACCTACCAACCTACCCACCTACCTACCTACCTACCTACCTACCCACCTACCTACCTACCTACCTACCTACCTACCTACCTACCTACCTACCCACTTACCAACCTACCCACCTACCTACCTACCATCCTACCCATCTATCTACCTACCTACCTACCTACCCTCAGTTTTGTTCGTGGGCCCCTCGTCCCTTTCTCTTGGGTAAATATTAAATATACATAGTACTCAGTCGCCATATTTGGATAGTGGTCAGGTATGTCTATAGAGTCAGTAACGTGAATAGAATTTTTCCTTATGTTGAAATTGTGTATCTGTAGAGATGATGGGGAGGAAGAGGGAGCTATAGCTGAGGTTCGTGTTGGAGGGGAGGGAGGTCTTTCTCGGAAAGGAGCACAAGTTGATTTCGAAGGTTTTCTGTTCTCTTCGTTGCTTCTTGGTCCTGTGAAGGTAAATGTCATAACAGAATTCAGACTATGATCTCGAATGGTGGCCATTAAATGCTCGCGTGTCTATCTTTATGTTGGTCTGTGTACGCAGTGTGTTTGTGTGTTCATGTTTTTCCGCGTCTCTCCGTTTTTCAGTTCGTTTTTCTTTTCTTTTCTTTTTATTCTTATGTAATTATCTTTCATCTTTTCAACGTTCTCGTTCTGAAGACGGTCCGAACTGAGGCCTTCTTAATACGTAACAAGTGATGGCGAACTTGTCATGTATTTGATGATTAATGAATCATGGCGTCCTTTGTCCCTCCTTTAAGAGCCGGTAGGAGGAGTCAAGGTGACTTTAGGGGTCCTTGTGCCTTTAGTAGTTCCCCTGTCTTTAAGAGTCCCCCCCTGCCTTGAGGAGTCTCCGTGTCTTTAAGAGTTCCCCGAGCCTTTTAAGAGTTCCTCCCGTGTTTTTAGGAGTTTTCTTGCCTTCTGGATTCCCCGTGCCTTTGGGAATCTGTTGCTTTGGGAGTCCCCGCTCCCTCAAGAGACCTTGTTCCTTCACAGGAGTCTCTGTGTCCTCAGGGGTCCCTCGGTTGCTCTTACGTGTGAGAGAGAAGTTGTAGCAAAAGTGACTTTTGCTCACAAACAGCCTCACAGGGCCCGTGCAAATTTCTTCCACTTCTGGATTGTAATGAGCCTTCTTTGAAGGGAGAAGAGAGCGGGCCTCCCGAGTCCCTGGGTGTGGAGAGTGTCCGAGGTTGGGAGTTCCCTCCCAGAGGATTTGAGAGTCGAGTTGGAGACGAATCGTATGATCACAGGCTACTTCTGAAGGGCGCACCCTGAAGTGCATGTCCACTCTTGTCGATTACCTATGGCCAGTCTGGCCTCGTATAGAGGTGTACAAACATTGACAGTGACAACGCTGTAACAGGTCTCCCTCCACAATCCGCTCGTCTTGTTTTAAGAGAGAGTGTGAGAGGCTGACGAGGTCGATGGCCACTGACCCCCGGAAGTTTGTGCGGAAATGCCGTGTGGATCTTTACGCGGAGCTTCTGTCGAGCATGATGGTGTGTCTTTAACATGGTGTAGTTCAGGCCTGCGTAAAGCTTACGGAAATCCGTTTTATGCAAGAGAGAAAAAGACTTCGAGATGTGACTATAAAGTAACAGGTTTGTGAACGTATTGCTGGGATTATTTATCCTCATGATAGCCTATAAAGATCGACTTTAGAGTAGCTGCGAAGTCGCCCAGCTCAGGTTTTTGGGATGGATGGTGGCCGGGCGTGGCACGGTCAGAGAAGCCCCCAATCATGACCATCTCACGAGAGATAAAGAGCATGAGAAAAAGGATACAATCTAAGATACTGCACAGGCTTGGACTAAGAGTGGAGATATGTTCAGTACGAGAAAGAGAACGAGCATTGGAGTGAAGGGGAGAGGAAAAAATGAGTGCGGAATATGTAGTGTAGAATGAACGGCGTAAGACTGAGTAGGGTGAAATGTTGGAGAAAGAAGTTTTTTTTTTATGAAAAAAGAAAGATTATGCGATTGGACAGAACCATGAGAGACACTGCTCTTGATGGATTGAGATGGGAACGAAGCTCCATCAGTGACTACTGCCGTAGGCCGACTTGACAGTTGGTTTTGTATTATAGAACAGAGAGAAGCGGAAAAACCAAAGGAAGGAATTTTAGGAAGCAAACACTTATATCAAACTCTGTCAGGTGCTCTAGAGATGTCGAAGGCCACACGAAAGACTCACCACTTCCGTGATGTAAGGACCGAAAGTAAGTCACACAATGGAGGTTACCGGTAGACCTTACACCGCTGAAGATCTGACAGAAAGGAATGGGATTCTCTGTGTTTGAGAAAGTGAAAGTTTAGAAGAGTTTCAAAGACTCCGGAAATACCAGGAGAGCGTTGAGAAGGATTAGACCAGTTGCTAACATTGGTATTTATATACTATATGATTTAACTTTATTTTCCCTCTGTAAAGCTGGTCGAAATGCAGGTCAGTAGCTTTTGTTAAGGATCTAGATGCGCCATTTGCTATCGCTTAGTCATAAGTCAATGAATATCTCTTAAGCCACATAACGAAGTGGCGCTTAGCCGGGTACGCCTCTTAAATTATTTATAGATTTCTCATTTTCTGTGTTAACAAATAACATATACATGTTACTGAACAACAAAAACGTGTAATAAGCATTCATTGAAAATAGAAGGTGATATAAGGATGTAAGGGACAAAATTACTGATATTGTCAGTAAAGTGGAGATGATCCTTAAGGTGATATTCCTCGTAGATACAAAAGGCATCTGATCAGTTTCCTTCGAGTAGCATAGGTCAAGTAAAGATGATCCCTTCAGCTGTGTCATCACAATTTTATTTTCATGTTTGTGGCTCCGTCCTTTTAAGCATTTTAAAAGTACTAAGTCTTTTACTACTCATGTGTATATATATATATATATATGAAACTCACGCACGCCATGTCTCGATTATATATAGAATTTTGCTAACCATTAAACATTTAATCTATAACACAGCCCGATACCGAATTCCTGGCCCGCTGGCGCAGGTGTTCCGATCTCAGATATCCATATTCTGCAAATCTATGTGCCCTGGGCATGAATACATTTCCCTAAACGTGGAATATATGTGAGGCAAATCGCATACAATTACAGGCGGTCGGGGGAAGAGGTTATGGAGGGAGGGGAATGGGAGGGGAGCAGCGTTTGAGGCAGGAGCGAGGGGTCTTGGCTGAGGTTCACGTACAAGATATGGTGACGGTGGTGGTGTGGTGTGGTGTGGTGTGTGGCGGTGGCGGTGGTAGGGTTTCTGACATGGAATTTGGTGCTGGACACGGGACTAATTGAGGAGTATATAGTCCAGCTGCTGCTGGTGCTGGTACTGCTGTTGTGTGAAGTCTGTTCTTAATGATTTGTTCGTTTGTTGAGGTCATCATCATCATCATCATCATCATCATCATCATCATCATCATCATCATCATCATCATTGTCATCATCATCATCATCATCGTCATCATCGTCATCATCATCATTGTCATCATCATCGTCACCATCATCATCAAAAACTAAAAAAGAAAACAAATGTTATCTAATTGTTCGAAATATCTGAATATTAAATATTTTTATTATGTTTGCCACCAATGATGCTTCCATATTAAGTGCCACTTTCATTAAAACCTGTCTATTGAATTTTGATGATATAATGAAATAGTGTGTGTGTGTGCGTGTGTGTGTGTGTGTGTGTGTGTGTGTGTGTGTGTGTCAAGTAATATCTGGTCAATAATACATGATGAACACAGTGTTATGTGTCCGTTTTCTTCCCCCCCCCCCCCCTTTTACTATTATTGCTGATTCTCTTTTATATATCCACAGTTTTCAATGCAGGTAAGGCCTTCGTGGGTTATCTTACAATGCTCTCTTACCTCTGGTCTGTGCCTGGCCTAGCCTAGTTAGTGTGGTGCTCCACGTACAGTGCTTTTTCCCAACGATCTCACTCCCTCACTCCCTCCGTGTCTGTACCACCCTCCCTTAGTTAGCTACTAAACCTGAGTCTTGAATCTTTTGTAAAAGTGATCTGCATTTGAAACAATAAACCCGTGTCGCTGCTGAGATTTTTTTTTTTTTGAGTAAATTAGAAATGTATATATAAATTCTTTCTTTAAAGGAAATGAGTTTGTCCTTATTATATTAATGTTTGGGTCGATTTTTCAATTTTTCTTCCATGCTCGAAAATTTTAAATTTTTGTGCTTCTTGTCAAGATTTTGTCTATTTATTTATCTTGGATTTTTTTTTGTTTTG
Organism: Panulirus ornatus; assembly: GCF_036320965.1. Taxonomy (NCBI): domain Eukaryota; kingdom Metazoa; phylum Arthropoda; class Malacostraca; order Decapoda; family Palinuridae; genus Panulirus; species Panulirus ornatus. Next base: position 54,696,376 of record NC_092235.1, on the reverse strand, counting down.
GTTTTTGTTTGGCTGTCATTTTCCAGTATCGTGTTTGTGTTTGTTGTAACTGACCAAACCCTAAATATCTGAGGATACTTTTTTACTAAACGCTTTACCCCCCTCCTTCCCTAAAGCTTTGGTTGTATTTAAGATTAATATTTTGTATTAACATATCATAGATGCCTCTTCATTTTTTTTTTTTTTCACAATGGTTCTTCCATTTGCATATATATATTGAAGTACGAGAGGGTGTTCATTGAACATATTCTTTTCCCATTGGGTACCTCCAGTGGGCATTATACCCTCCCTACGCTGTGAAGCGAGCGGAATGTAAGGGTAAGCGACAGATCACATGATCGTGTGGGAGTCATAGCTGTTGCACACCACACGCTGAGCTAAACACACAACTTAAATGGTATGTGTTGAGGGACATCACAGATCCAGTCTTTGTCTCCGCTACACCCGGCCCCTTAGAACACGACGTTACAAACCTTTGAGTAATGACCCTTTGGTCAACACCTTAAGGGTCGTCTTGTACTCAGAAGGCTGTACCGTCGTGCACACGGGTCGTACCATTATGGTTAAGTGAATTGAAGATCTTCGATCTCATAGGACAGCACGTCTTGGGGTCATCCGATCATACTAAACAAAGGTGATCTGTTATGCGTGGCGAGAGGTTTTCTTAATGTATGGATAGATTGTATGGATAGAGGTTTTCTTGATAATTTATTGATAGATCGTTTGCATGGATACAGATTTTCTTAATAATGTATGGATAGATCGTTTGTATAGATAAAGATTTTCTTAATGAGGTATAGATAGATTGTTTCGTACTGTGCCACCTGCAGTAATGTCACTGCTTCAGTGTCACATACATTATTATTAGTCCACCACCGGATATTTCCATATGCTAAATACTTCCAGGGATCAGTATCATATTAACTTAACACCCCAGACGCTTACATAACCCTATCGTCATTTATTTACATGCCAAATATTTACAGTTTAATATCATGCCCCATTTCGACTCGCACATTTTCTTCAGTATTAACTAGCACACTGTCTCCCCTCTCTACTCGAGAATAGTATGCCATGTTGACCATACAAAGCCTTATTCTCTCTCTCTCTCTCCCGCTAAGTTTGCCCAGGTCTCTTGTCTTTACCTTAAGGCCTTCTGAGACACCGTCCTTCGGTTGGTCTGTGAAAATTTCAGCGTTGGGATCTGCCTTTCCGAAACGATAACCAGCCCTTGACGAGTTATCTACAGGAAGACATTGATAGTATCTTAGAAATCCCTTGTCTTTGTAGTCATAGAGACGGAATTGTCAGGCTGAAGGCACCTTCTCCACTCACCGCTTCCCATAGCAACAGCAGCTACAGTGAGCAGGATATGGCTAAGGAGGTGAACCGGGTAGCGTATAAATTGTTTATAATATACGAGGCTTCAGAGTTCAAGGTACCTCAGGCTCCGGCTGGAGGCTCATTAGATGCACATCATTTTCAAAAGGAAGGTATATAGGTCTTGTCTCCTTGAGCGTTTGTTTTAAGGGTTTAATGTTTCCTAGAAGCTGGTAGACGTGAAATGCCCGGGGAAACGCAGAGACGTAGCAAGGATGCCATTTGGTAAACAAGTGACTTGTTTACCAAATGGCATCCTAGCTACGTCTCTTCGTTGTATATCAACTGACTTTTATTTCTTTCTTGTATCTCCCCTTATGATGTGATTATTACACGAAATTGCACTTGGGAACTTATCGTGTTTCATTTCCCCGTGGACTCATAGGAAAATATAATTATGTTTATAAATATATATATATATATATATATATATATATATATATATATATATATATATATATATATATATATATATATATATATATATGTGTGTGTGTGTGTATGTGTGTGTGTGTGTGTGTGTGTGTGTGTGTGTGTGTGTGTGATGCATTCACGATACTCGCTATATGATTCTCATCAGTTTAAAGCAAGGCAACTTTGATCATTAATCGAGGTTAACAGTAAAAATGTTTCACCTTATTTTCCCTTGTGTTTAGGAATTAGATACTTTTTGCTCTCCTTTGAAAAATAGATTAAATAGATATTTTATTGTGTGTCTGTATTGTCTACAGGAGTTACATGCTGTGTCTCTCTCCCCACGTAATTGTACCGCTCCATTGGGAGAACAATAGAACTGTAAAATTTCGTATCCTGCTTGATGAGTGACTGGTCAGTTGGTAACCACCTGCTCTAGTTTTATAGGGGAAGAGTTTAAGAGCGTTTAATGCAAAACATCATACAGAAATTGTCGATTTTGACAATCACATGTTTACCAAATGGCGTCCTAGCTTCGTTTCTTCGATGTATATCAACTGACTGTTATATTTCTCTCTTGTGTCTCCCCTGATGATGTGATCATTACACGAAAGTGCACTTGGGAACTTTTCGTGTTTCATTTTCCCCGTGGACTCATAGGAATATCTTGATCACGCGCAAAATTGTGATCCTTTCCCACATACACATGTATATACATAAACGCCCACACAAGCACATATATATACCTAAACATTTCAACGTATACATACATATACATGCACATACATATACATATATACGCATGTACATATTCATACATGCTGCCTTCATCCATTTCTGCCGCCACCCCGGCACACATGAAATGGCACCCACCTCACACCACATATTGTCCTCAAACATCTCATTTCCAGCACATCCACCCTCCCCCGCATAACCCTATATATCGCCCATGCCTCACAGCTATATATATATATATATATATATATATATATATATATATATATATATATATATATATATATATTAACCATACGTTGTCGGAGGAGATTGCTATAACGATGCTAAATTTCTGAGAACAGTTTGTGCATTTATTTATTTTTTTAATTTTGGCGCTTTAACCTTAATGGGTTGTATTATGTATACTTGCAAATGACGGAATGACTATGTCAGTAACAGTTATTTGTGGAGGGCGAATTACAATGGAAAAAAAAAAGGGGCGAATTACAATTGTAGTGTTTCCATTAATAGTACGAGACGTAATGGAAAACGTGATGAAGTGAGCATTATAGGACTAGAGCAGCGCTTTGCGTCCCCCATCTTTTTTCTATTTTTTTTTCATCGTCGAACGTGAGAACCAGTTGACTAAGAGATTGAGCCGATCTGTTGTTCGTGGTATTAAGCTTCCTTGGGAACTGTACTGTGTAAGTTCCGTAAGTCTTCTTAGGCTTGCAGTCAAACCTACTACGGTACAAAATTGTATGTATTTCGAAGCTTGACTGCAAAGGGGATGAGAACACAGGTTAGCGGGGAGGCCCAGTGTGTGTCACCAGTCTGAGCCGGCCCATAACATCCCTCCCACTGCCCGGCGCCCGCCTCCAGCCAACGGCAGAGTAGGAGTTTGAAATATGCTGACACTCACAGTGGCACTTTCCAGGGTACCTTCCACGGGGCCTTCGTCTGTAAGCTACGGATCTTTCTGAACCATTTAACCTTACATCTTTCTGTGCCAATAAGTGCACGATCTCCCTTTATAGATTTTCAGTGCGCACACCTTTGAGGGACTAACTGCGCATTCTCTTTTTTTTTTTTTTCAACAACTGTACTAACTTTTCGTCATTAATCGCACGTTTTAACCTCAAAATTTGCTCATGTTTGTCTTTAACTCGCATTTTTTTTTCTAACCAGTAGCTATACATCATTCTAACTATTGCACAGTTTTACTTTAATGATGATAAGATTAACGATAGATGTGATAATAATGATAATGATAATAAGGAAAGAAGAATAAGAAAAAGAAGAAAGGTAGTAAGTATAATGATAAATATATTAACAGTGATAATGATAATTACAAAAATAGTTCCTTATTGAAAGCCAAATTCACAACCACCCATTGTTAAAAGCGAGGACCCGACACCCTAATGCTGTGAGACCCACATTGCTCCAGTACGTAGCTACTCAAGGCAGGGGAGTCAGTAGCTCCCTGGGCAAGTGCTTCGTCCCCGGGAGCACTTGGGGAAGAGTGTAAACGTCCCCTCCTAAGTGCACTGGAGGATTACTATAATGTGCATGACGCCCGCCGCCCCCAGGTGCACCCGGGAGGTTATTGTGATGTGCTGGGGTCCTCAAGAAGAATGTGTGAGATAACAGCGAGGTACCATTGTACCACACTGTTCCATAAACAGCGTTCCAGGATTTTATACCTCCCCCCATCTCTCTCTCTCTCTCTCTATCTGCTCCTCCTCCTCCCTTTCCCTCCCTTCTCCCGGATCAACGACGAAGACGAAACTGTTTATTGCATGTGTAGCCGCTGGACCTTGTGATCGCCACGTGTGTGTGTGTGTATGTGTGTGTGTGTGTGTGTGTGTGTGTGTTATGAAAGGTCTGTTGTGCAGATTTTGTTCGGTGACTGTGTACCTTAACCCGTTGAGCTCGGCGGTACGACCCTTGGGCATGACCGGCACGACCCTTGGATATAATGGCTAACATACTCTAGGGTCGTACCGTCGTGGTCCAGGATCCTGCGTTTGTGCCTAAGAGGATTCATCTACGTTTCCATATTCGTGTTTAAAGAACTGATGGTCATTACTCTCGCAAGATTAATGAAGGTCACATCCTCATCATACCTTGACCAGGACTTTGAAAATACACTCTCTCTTTCTTGTACATCCAATCCTGGTTGTTTTAAAAAGTTCCCGTTTCACTAGACGCGTTTTAAAAAGTTTCCGTTTCACTAGACGCGGATTCGATGTTGAATTTACCCTAACAGCTTGGCAGCGCACACCAGCTCATACTCACCGTAAGATATATATATTCAAACTCCTGTTTTTTTTTTTTTTTAAACTGGTTTGTTCGGGCTCCGCGAATTCACACAGCCAGCCAGGCACACCTAAGCAAGTGGGCCAGACTGGTGGTGGGGTGTGTGTGTGTGCATTATGCTGCCCAGCAAGGAGTGTTGTGTACGTCGAACATTCCAATTAAAGAAGAGATCCGCAGAAATACATTTCCCCCCCGTCGACTTTGCTGCGAATGAAATGAATATTTACTGAGGTCGGGCACGCGATCCGGGTGAGTCACACATCAGTCCTGCAGTCCTCAGATAAATAGACAGATATTATTTTTCCCCTCCCTCCCTCCCTCCCTCCTTCCCCACGGCAAGAAAGAAAATATGGCTTCTCAAACACATGCCAAACATGCCGCGCGAATGGATACTTTCTCCTGCAGGACACGCAACTCCGGCGTGTCGTTCGGCCACACATTTGGATCTTTCACGAACTGACATCCACGTCTGATATTATTTTTCATACCAGATTTATTATAGTGGCAGTCTTACTCATGTAGTTTCTCATTCGTCTTTTTTTTTTCCTTTTTCTTCTTTTCTTTTTGGAAGTCGTATGGATTATTTTTACATTGGTACTTTATATTTTCCAAGAATACATGAAGTGAACTTTATTCTTTTAGATTTTCTCAGCTCAAGATTATGTATTTTATACTTTTTTTGACATGATTTTTACATAAGGAGCTGAAACTTTCTTTATTCGTATGCGTTCTACTCCTGTTCTGACCCGTTTAGCACGACAGTAAGACCCTTAGATACCAGTGTACGACTCTTGAGTACGACTCTTACGATCATGGGGTATAGTTGCCAGACGTTTTCACCTTTTCAAAAAAACAGCAACATTTTACCCACTGGTCGTGCTCAAGGGTCGTACCGTCGTGCACAAGGGTCTTACCATCGTGTTCAGTGGTCGTACCATCGTACTCAAGGGTCGTACCGTCGTTCTCAAGGGTCGTACCGTCGCGCTTAAGAGATTTATAACACGGGAATGCGAGAAAATTGAATAGCGCCTCTGAAACAATTGTACAAAATCATAACATGATTTGTAGTTCAGTAAAGTGTCACTTTATTTGAGATTTGTGGACGACCACGCCTCAGACGTGAGTCACATTATTAAGCAATGTATTTGCCAAGAAACAAAATTACTGGATACGTCTTATTACAGATTCCAGCACAGATAAAAGAAAAATATGCCTCTACGTTTTTATGAGTCCAAGACGTATGAATGCGAAGTAGAGTGAACTTAGCAGTGAACTTAGTTCTGTAGTTTTGTTGCAAGGGCAGATACATGTAGAGCGTATGTAGCGAGTGTTTCAAAGCTCAGAAACATCTTCAGCACCTAGAGAGGGTGTTCAGTGAATTTGTATCATGTGTCGGGTGTGCCTTAATGTTGAGGGGCTTCGTATAACCCAGGCTGTCTGTAGATGGCCAGCCGAACTACCAGCCAGCCCGCTGTAGTAGTGTGGGTTGTCTTATGAAAGGTCATAACGGGAAGACAGAGCAACAGGGACACACAGGAGTCATTAGAGGACTTCATTCTTCCTCGCGTTCGGTGCCGAACGATTACACTCGTTTCGTAAAGGATTCATGTAAGGTGGCGTGTCTGTTGTGTGTCTGTATTCTTATGATGGAGAGGCGTTTGCCAAATGGCATCCTAGCTTCGTCTCTTCGATGTATATCAACTGACTGTTATATTTCTCTCTTGTGTCTCCCCTGATGATGTGATTATTACACGAAAGTGCACTTGGGAACTTTTCGTGTTTCATTTTCCCCGTGGAGTCATAGGAATATCTTGATCACGCGCAAAATTGTGATCCTTTCCAATATATATATATATATATATATATATATATATATATATATATATATATATATATATATATATATATATATATATTACTTTATGATTGATTATCTGTATGTATGTTATTAGCCAGTTATATAACTGGTTACTTATTCGTAAGTTATTGATAACTCAAATGTGTCTTGTGTGTTCGTGTGTCTGTAGCTCTGTGTGTGTAGCGAGAAGACGAAGAAAACGAAGAATGGGTTACCCGCCATCTGCCACCAGCGATGGAATTTTTGCCATGAGGCAGGGCTACCAGAGAGAGATTGAGAGAGAGAGAGAGAGAGAGAGAGAGAGAGAGAGAGAGAGAGAGAGAGAGAGAGAGAGAGAGAGAGAGAGAGCACCACAATAAGTTACAAGTGATGACCAGCGTTTTCCTAAGCTGCTTATCCCCCGGCCTGAGAAGTGAAAGTCAGCAAACTGTGTCTTTTCTCGTGAAAACAGTCGCTGGAATGGTATAGTCTGTCTGTCACTGTGTGAGAGTTTCTCTCTCTCCACCACCATCGTCCCGGTGAAACTAACCAACGGAGTGTTGGTGAAACTCTCAGTGGTGTAGTGTTGGTGAGACTCTCTCTGGTGTAGTGTTGGCGAAACTCTCAGTGGTGTAGTGTTGATGAAACACTGTGGTGTAGTGTTGGCGAAACTCTCTCTGGTGTAGTGTTGGCGAAACTTTCTGGGTTAGCTATGATGAAACCTAGCGATTTCGTTACTGGTGAAGATTACCTTTATGATTATAGTGATTATATAGTCCATCATAGTCGCATTGAAACAAGTGAAACTGTTTTACAGACCAACCCTCCCCCCACCACACACACACACACACACACATACATACAGCGTAAGCCACATGTATCCACGCGGTAAGGAGAGACGAGGCAACACGCGTGTAAAATTCTCTCCCCTTAACGCAAATGATACACACACACACACACACACACACACACGTCATAGAACACAACACATGTGGCAGGTGGTTCCGGCAGTGCCGCTCACTTCTTTTTTCACAGGCCGCCACTGTTGGTGTTGGTGGTGATCGTCCCCAGGCCGCCACTGTTGGTGGTGGTGGTGATCGTCCCCAGGCCACCACTGTTGGTGGTGGTGGTGATCGTCCCCAGGCCACCACTGTTGGTGGTGGTGGTGATCGTCTCCAGGCCACCACTGTTGGTGGTGGTGGTGATCGTCTCCAGGCCACCACTGTTGGTGGTGGTGGTGATCGTCTCCAGGCCACCACTGTTGGTGGTGGTGGTGGTGATCGTCCCCAGGCCGCCACTGCTGGTGTTGGTGGTGATCGTCCCCAGGCCGCCACTGCTGGTGTTGGTGGTGATCGTCCCCAGGCCACCACTGTTGGTGTTGGTGGTGATCGTCCCCAGGCCGCCACTGTTGGTGGTGGTGGTGATCGTCCCCAGGCCACCACTGTTGGTGTTGGCGGTGATCGTCCCCAGGCCGCCACTGTTGGTGTTGGTGGTGATCGTCCCCAGGCCACCACTGGTGGTGGTATGGTGGTCGACCCCAGGCCGCCACTGTTGGTGTTGGTGGTGATCGTCCCCAGGCCACCACTGGTGGTGGTATGGTGGTCGACCCTAGGCCGCCACTGCTAGTGATGGTGGTAGTAGTATTGATGTTCAGTGTGGGCGGGAGGCCTGCACCTGACGGGTCCTCCTTGTCCCTGGCTCTCTGGCTTCTCTCTCTCTCTCTTTTTTATATATATATTCTGAGCATTTCATGTTGAACGAACCATTAAACTCAACCTTTTGAACACGACAGTACGCCCCTTGACCGCGACGACACGACCTTTGAATACGATGGTCCCTTTGATATGACCCGTAAGGGTCAGGTCAAAGGCCAGGCCGATCATACCCAAGGGTCGTATCGCCCTGCTCAAGGTCGGCACAGTCCTGCTCAAGGGTTGTACCGTCTGCAGGAGAACCTGCTGCAGGAGTAGGAGGAGGAGGAGGAAACTTTAAGGTGTTGGAGGAGGTGAAGGAGAACAAGAGGAAGAATGAGGAGGAGATGGAGGAAAAGGAGGACGTATGCTACTGTTGAGGAGCATGGCGCGCGCCTGCCACAGCAGTAAAATCCAATGGTCCACAATACAACACGATACCGGCGTGCGACCGTATCATCCTCCACGGTCTAACACCCTTCCCTCCCCCCCCTCCCCCCATCGAGGAAAGGATCATTCCGGGTCTCTAATCCGGTTATGTACATTACGCATGTGCAAACTCTAACCACACGTATCGTTTGTCATCGCTTGACCATCTTCCCAGCTGGCACGCAATGCCCCCCCCCTCTCTCTCTCTCTCTCTCTCTCTCTCTCTCTCTCTCTCTCTCTCTCTCTCTCTCTCTCTCTCTATAGGGACGGCGAGGAGTGAGGCAAGCTGGCGATGAAGACTACCCATTTAATGGTACACATCGGTCGGGCAGAGACACGTCAGCCTTCCGTGCGGGTATCTCGTATGTCACAAGGGGATTACCCGGGATTTATCCCCTTCGATGACCCAAGTATGAAGGCGTATAAATTTGCCGCAGTTGAAACATGCCGATAAAAGCCATGATGGGCGCGGTGCGTTGAGGAAGGGGGGGGTCTTCTTGCCATGGGGAGCGCAGGTCACGAATGGGTGTGTGTGTGTGTGTGTTTCAGGGTTCTAGTCAAGTCGGTTACTGCTGTAGGGCCTCTCTGGTCGTGGCTTGTGTTCCTGGTGCTTCCAGACGTTGTTTGTTGATCTTGTCATGAACCTATGGGGAACACATGGAAGGTTTCTGAAAGTACTGCAAAGTAGAGATACATTCAAATTTTTATTTTTGTTTGTTTTTTTGCCTTTCTGCTCATCGTATTAACCTCCTGAGCAGGACCTGACGAGGGCAAGACCTATGGTTTACGATGGTTTGGCATTTTTGACCTGACGACCCTTAATTAAGGTGGTCGGGTCTGAGGCCAAGCCATCGGGCTCAATTGTGGGTCATGCTGTCGTGCACAGGGGATTAAAAAGAGAGGACTAATGGGGTTGGTGAACGCAGTTTGACCCTTGCGTCAGCGTTCTCTTTGGTTTTGTGAATGCACTTTGAACCCTATGTCTGCGTCCCGTCGTGGTTGAGGAACGCAGTTTGATCCTTACATCAGTGTTCTGTCAGGGTTTGGTGAACGCAGTTGGACCCTTATGTTAGCGTTCAACATTACACAGATGAGTTCCAGTTATTTCAGGATTTTACTGTTGACTGAATGTCGGAATTTCAGGTCGTAATAAGGGACTAAGGGCCCTTAATATCAGGGCTTAACATCTTTTTGAGCACGACGGCACGACACGCGTAAAGTTATAATGTTTGAATTTAACAGGAGGCTGATGGCCCAAGTGTTGGGTTTAGCAGCAGAGTGATTGGCATAATGTTGAGTTTAATAACACGATGATGGCCAAAATGATGGGTATTAGAGCACGCTGTTGGCCATATATATAATGTTCGGGTTTAACAGCACAGTGAAGGCCATGATGTCAGGGTTTAACCACGTATTAAAACTCAGGTCGTCACATTTTAACCAGGCAGAGAAGTTAGACCATGATACCTGGTTCTAGTCCCAGACTTATACCACGTGACGTGAGTGTGTGTGTGTGTGTGTGTGTGTGTGTGTGTGTGTGTGTGTGTGTGTGTGTCAGACGACACCCTAAGCACAACGTTGCGACTCGGGAAAACACTTGACGTCAGGTACAACGGCAGCAAACTACGAAGTCGGGGCTTAACATAGCAGCAGTTGGGTGAGGGAGGGTGGGGGAAAGGTTGTCATGTACCAGCATACTGGGTGCTGATGATAGACCACCGAGCAGTGCTCCTATTCTTGTGCTCCTCGAGTGATAACACTTGTCTATCGAGACAAGACCGCCTCCTCTCCCTCCTCTCCGCCGAGTTGGCTCCCGTCCTCAAGTCTTCCTCGGACAAGGAGGACGCGCGGGAGGAGGAGAGGGGATGGGTGAGAGTGAGTGAGAGAGTCAAAGTTCCCCCCCTGAGATTAGCTTAACTCCCTCTTAAGTCTCTCCCCCTTCCGCTTGTCATCGTGGGAGTATAGAGAGTAAGAAGTTTCCTTCCTTCCTCTCCCGCTCTCCCCCCCGCCTGACATGCCCTTACCTTCCTACGCCATAGTTGAGATTCCTCCATAGAACCTGACGCGGCGGGAGACAACAAGAGACGAGCGAGGACCCCGGGAGAGATAAGCTTATAGATCGTGGGGGAGACATATGAGAGACAACGGACAGATATTATAATGAGAGGTTTGAAGAAGTGGTTTTGATTAGATCTGTTTTATATTTCTGGATAGTGTAGATGCCATATATATATATATATATATATATATATATATATATATATATATATATATATATATATATATATATATATATCCGCTGGGGATAGGGGAGAAAGAATACTTCCCACGTATTCCCTGCGTTTCGTAGAAGGCGACTAAAAGGGGAGGGAGCGGGTGGCTGGAAATCCTCCCCTCTCGTTTTTTTTTTTTTTTCTTTAATTTTCCAAAAGAAGGAACAGAGAAGGGGGCCAGGTAAGGATATTCCCTCTAAGGCCCAGTCCTCTGTTCTTAATGCTACCTCGCTAATGCGGGAAATGGCGAATAGTATGAAAGAAAAAGAAAGAAAAAAAAAAAAAAGAATATATATATATATATATATATATATATATATATATATATATATATATATATATATATATATATATATGTTGGAAAGGATCACAATATTGCGCGTGATCAAGATATTCCTATGAGTCCACGGGGAAAATGAAACACGAAAAGTTCCCAAGTGCACTTTCGTGTAATAATCACATCATCAGGGGAGACACAAGAGAGAAATATAACAGTCAGTTGATATACCTCGAAGAGACGAAGCTAGGACGCCATTTGGTAAACATGTGATTGTCCAAAACGACAATCACATGTTTACACATGTTTTGGACAATCATATGTTTACCAAATGGCGTCCTAGCTTCGTCTCTTCGATGTATATCAACTGACTGTTATATTTCTCTCTTGTGTCCCCCCTGATGATGTGATTATTACACGAAAGTGCACCTGGGAACTTTTCGTGTTTCATTTTCCCCGTGGACTCATAGGAATATATATATATATATATATATATATATATATATATATATATATATATATATATATTATCCTAGGGATAGGGTAGAAAGCATATACTGCCCACGTGTTTCATGCGTTTCGTAGAAGGCGACCAATATGGGCGGAAGCGGATGGCTGGATATCTTTCCATCCTGTAGTACTTTCCAAAAAGAAAGAATTAAGCAAGGAGCCAAGTGAGGATTCTTCCCTCTAAGGTTCTGTCACGTATTCTTGACGCTGTTTCGCTCATCGTAGATTACATTAGAAAAAAAAAATCTTATGCGATTCCTCTCTCTCTCTCTCTCTCTCTCTCTCTCTCTCTCTCTCTCTCTCTCTCTCTCTCTCTCTCTCTCTCTCTCTCTCTACCAACAGAACAAACATTACCCAGGAATTAACATTGACCGTCCTGTAATGTCCTTAAAACGGTCTGCTGGCCCCGGGAACGGAGGGAGAAATAACGGCGTTTTTTTTTTTATATCCGGGTTTTACGTTCGGTTACGGCCCCCGGGGGGAGGGGGGGGGGGTTAGGGTCGCTTCCGTCGAATTTTTGGCGAAGGTTATCGTGTGATTCGACGTTTAACAAGTTCCAATGGCATACAATTTGGCGAATTAGTTGGTCGGGTGAGTTGGAGGAGTTGGAGGAGTGGAGGGAGCACCTCCTCCTCCTCCTCCTCCTCCTCCTCCTCCTCCCTTACATTACGCATGTATAACTTATTCAATCTGGTAATTGATATTTTTGAGACCCTTCCCTCCATTTTTTTTTCTGTATCTCTTTCCATAACCGGAGGATAGTCTCCCGTAATGTCTTCTGTGTACATCCGGGATTTGTTTTTTGTTTTTTTTTGGTGGGGGAAGGCTATGTCGTGTTTGTTTCATTCCACGTAATGTAGTTTCGCTGTATATGGCTTAATATGGCTGACTGAAGGATTGGTTTTTGTAAGGGGGGGAAGGGAAGAGGATCCGTTCTGATTTCCTCCTCCTCCTCCTCCTCCTCCTCCTCCTTTTCCTTCTCCTTTTCCTTCTCCTCCTCCTCCTCCTCCTTCTCCTCCTCCTCCTCCTCCTCCTCCTCCTCCTCCTCCTCCTCCTCCTCCTCCTCCTCCTTTTCCTTCTCCTCCTCCTCCTCCTCCTCCTTTTCCTTCTCCTCCCACCCTTAACCCCTTGTTTGCTATTTGGCTTTCCACGTAATCTGTGTAAAGTGAAATAAGGTGAAATAAACGTGTTATAATTGTTCTGTAGTGTCTGCGAAGTTCCGTAATTTTTTTTACATGTTTGCATAATACTTGTTTCTCCGCGTTCTGTTGCATGTGTTTGGTAAGTGTGTCCACGTGTACGATCACTTGTATGCAAAACATGTTTTCCTATGTTACTTGTTGTCTGTAATATGTGTTATCACGTATTCTGTATTCACATTACGGCTTACGTACTACATCCATTGTGATACGCCCTCAGACGTTCTCTATTGCCAGTAATACGTGTTTTCCCCGGTTTCCATTTGCTCATAATCATTTTTTACACATGCCTAATATGCTCGTAATTCTTGTTTTCACGTGTTCTCTGTAATGGGTGGATTGTCGTGTTTTGCCAATATCTGTAATGACGGTTTTGCGCGTAATTGTGATGCTCTTATTCATATCATGACTGTCAATTATATATATATATATATATATATATATATATATATATATATATATATATATATATATATATATATATATATACAAACATTTGTTTTAAACGTCAGAGAAATGGGTCACATTCAATTTTTTTTTTTTTTTTTTTGTGTGTGTGTGTGTTGGTGAGGGGTGGGGGTTAGGGGGTGTGGGTAAATGGTGGGGTGACCTGCACTAACTTCATTTGTTATCTCTCGTAATTGTTGCTGAGTGTTTCCAGAGTCCGTTTTCTTGCTGGCTCTCTTGATATTTTACATTCGGTTGATGCGAACTGCTTCAGATGTAATCTGCAATCTTTAAGAGTTGTAAATGAGGGCAATGAAAGTAGTGCATCTTCATTTTTTCACTAGTTTATATATATATTTATATATGTGTGTGTGTGTGTGTGTGCCAGTTACGTACCAAATGCACATTAGAATGAGGATTGGCGCGCTAGATTTCGGATAAGTGCCAGAGAGTGCGCACTAGACTTCTGATTTAGTAGGATTTCAGATTATAAAACACTCTTACTGGGGAAACAGGATTGCAGACAACGTACAGGTAGCCCACTGACCAGTAACGTGTTGCCAGATGACTTCAGAAAACGACGATTTAAACGTTGCCAGAGGGCAGTGAAAGAGGCACCTCGAGTGTATTAGTGTTAGCATTTGTCATCATCGCCTACGAAGTATTTCAATATGGTAGTTTCGAAAGCTGTGTTCTACTACCCGCCCACTACCAAAGCTCAGGCTGCAACGAAGCTGCTTCCCTGGTGAGGGATCTGGTTTATGAGGCTGTTTCATGCTGTAGGTGTACGTACGAGTCTTATTATTATAGCCTGGTTGGTGCGGGTGATGAAAGCTCTCTCTCTCTCTCTCTCTCTCTCTCTCTCTCTCTCTCTCTCTCTCTCTCTCTCTCTCTCTCTCTCCCCTTTCCTGTGGGAGTCTTCCACGTTTTGATTCGTATCCGTTACTGCGAACTCCACAGCTTCCGAGGTAGTTCCCTGACTGGTGGGCACTGAGGTAGGTAGTTCCCTGACTGGTGGGCTTTAAGGAAGGTAGTTCACTGACTGGTGGGCACTGAGGTAGGTAGTTCCCTGACTGGTGGGCTTAAAGATGGGTAGTTCCCTGACTGATGGGCACTGAGGTGGATAGTTCCCTGACTGGTGGGCACTGAGGTAGGTAGTTCCCTGACTGGTAGGCTTAAAGATGGGTAGTTCCCTGACTGATGGGCACTGAGGTGGATAGTTCCCTGACTGGTGGGCACTGAGGTAGGTAGTTCCCTGACTGGTGGGCACTGAGGTAGGTTGTTCCCTGACTGGTGGGCACTCAGGTAGGGAGTTCCCTGACTGGTGGGGGATGAGAGGCAAGATGTATATGTGTCTGATCCACACTCACCTGTACGATCGTGTCAGGAGGAACAGGTAATCAAAAAGGCCCCTTCTGTTCAGTCCGCAGGTTAATTTGGCAACTGGTGCAATTACTTATCAATTATCATAATTATCTTAATATACCGTTGGTGTACTTATTATCCACACACCCCCCCCCCTTTCCCCGTTGGGGTGGGGGGACAAAATAAGATCATCAAGAAATAATATCGTGTTATTTTTTTTTTGTTTTGTTTTTTGTCACACGTTTACACTCATAATGTAATCGTGCTAATTTCGTGTAATGATTAATTGATATGTATTGATATTAACAACATTTGGTACACATTGTATCAGCTTTAGTATATGCTATATTGGGGTTAAGTACCAAATTGGCACGTCAGAAGTACGCGTGTGTGTGTATGTGTGTGTGTGTGTGTGTGTGTGTGTGTGTGTGTGTGCGTGTGTGTGTGTGTGTGTGTGTACCAGAAAATTACATGAATAAAAGAAGACATCTGTGAGATCTTTCATATGTTACGTCTTCAGTAACAAGTAGTTGAGTACATCCGGCAATACGTATAATGGTGTCACATGTTTGTGGTCAGAGGTAACGCTGGTGTTTGATCGTGACCTGACGTGGTTCAATGCAATTTGAAAAAAGAAAAAGAACGGAAAAGAAATGTATCGATACACGTACTGTGCTATACATATTGAAACGCAGGTGTCTGAGCATGGGTTGGTGTGTCGTGTTTCCTTACTGGGAGGTGATGAAATAGCTGTTGAGTATAGATAGCGAGAGGGATGAAGGAACATCCCCTGATAGATTCACATGTTACTACTGGATGTCTATCGCCTTTTGTATGGTATGGCAAAATCTTTTGTTTGTACGTAGACGTACTTGAATGTTTGATATTTGGGGGAGAAAAAATTATGATAAGGAATTCATGATTCAGTAGTATGAAATATTCAACACTGAAGGAATATTTGGGAAATGTGGTAGTTTACAGGTTCCCATTTTGAACAGTGGTCCTTTTGCAGTTATACTGGAACGTAATCAATAAGTTTCATTTTGCGTTTCATGTGAAGTCTCGCCGTTAATTCTTGGTTCCATTCTCCCTAAGTGCTCGTTGACGAATTGAACGGCCCGCAACAGCCATATACGACTTCGAGTCTGCTCCATTTGCATAGGTTTCGAATTTAGATTCGTATCGTTTTTTGGGGGGGATTCATTTTAATTCATGTTCCAGAGTCTGTGGTCAAAGGAAAATTAACATCGCTCGGTTCGGTATAATTCGCTAACGAAGAAAATTATCATGCTCTGATAGTTTGTGTATTTTTGTTGACATTTTCTAATGTATTCGCCAGTACAATTAGTAAATATTCGAGCGATATTTGGCAAACTTTTTCACCTTCTTGTCGTTTTCTTTTGATAATCACATAATGTTTGGTAAATACCAATTTACCATTTTGGTATTCAAAGGTCTTTTACTATTATTTATATGGTGATATTTCTTAAAGTGAGCATCTCCTAAGTAGTCATTGATTGCATTTGACTTTGCTGCTTCAAGAGAGAAATGATATTGAATCGTATTCCAAAGATATAAGTCGTAGTTTATGGCATGCAGAAAGGATTTTGTCGTGTCCAAGGGAATGTAGTCATTAATCAGAAGTACCCACCTTAGTGACACAAGTGGATTAACACTGATCGTTTCGTATTTCCGTAGAACCTAAAAGGGGGATCGATACCTATTTTCGTAAGTGTACGACCGACAGATAAGATCAATGACATAAATTCGTCCCATCCAAAGTACTCATAGGATCAAAGGGACTCTTCGAATGAATCACGGCTTCGTACTCTTTATTTCCACTACGTCAGTTCTATCTGTCATTAAGGTAGTGTTTTCCCAGTTATTGTAGTGATCACCTGTTGCTTTATGATGCAGTAAAGCGGTATTACTATATTTTGGCGTTTTTGACTCCGTGTTGGCTATTACGTATTATTATTATTTTATTTTATAGTCTGACCAGCAAAAGAACCTACACAACTTTTACATGGGATTCCGTACTCACCACCACCAGTCACATCCACAGGGGCTGGACATGACCATGTCGTATTGTTGTATGGGGAAACTCACCTGGACAAGTTTCTTTGAGTTGGAGCGCTATCAGTAATATTTCCCTGGAAACGTAAAACGAGTGTGTTCAAGTCTGATGTGTGTTTTCCCCCGCGTATTGTGTTCAGTTATGAAATATATTTTTTCGTTTTTTTTTTGTTTTATCTGCGTCGTGATGTTGTATAATCTCTACAGAGCACTAGTATACAAGGCTCTGGAGCTGTTCCCTATATCCGATATAATCTCCTTCATCCGGGAAACACAGGGTCTCCAATCGTAGAGATGAATACAGAATCTCTTTAAAAGATAACATGGTGAATAGGACGATTGTCTTCGATAACGCCCTGCACTCTCTCTCTCAGCTCCCTGACGGATGTGTGAAGACATGTACCGTCTTGCAGAGAAGGGCACCTGTTGTTCGTGGTGTCGAATTTATCTTGCGAGTTTTTGAAGTCCAGGTGGAAGCTTCATGAGTGCTGTAAGGGCCTCATGAAGGATAGAAGGGATTCCTGAGGGAGGTTTGTGAATTCCTTCATAACCAAACCTTTAGAGACGTATTTATAAACGATATTTTTTGTACCTTCTGGCATGATCACTCGCCCACCGGATGTCCGTCCCGTTCGAATGTCGATCGTCAGGTCAGCCTGCTCTTTTAGCCCGGCCTGGCCTGGCCTGGCCTGGCCTGGCCTGTGTGGGTAATGCCTTTTAATCTATAAATTTCCCATTGAGGCTCGTCCAGCGGGTAGAACTGGAGGTGGGCCCACTCGCTATTATGTTGCCGCTGCGGTTTCATCAGCGTAATGTACCGAAACTCCGCTAAACAGTTTTTGGCACGTTACCTGATGGCCAGCACCACCCGTAGTTTTTTTTTTTAACTCTCTCTCTCTCTCTCTCTCTCTCTCTCTCTCTCTCTCTCTCTCTCTCTCTCTCTCTCTCTCTCTCTCTCTCCGGCAAGTGTTACAGTACATACTAACCCTTGAGGTACACTCTCTCTCTCTCTCTCTCTCTCTCTCTCTCTCTCTCTCTCTCTCTCTCTCTCTCTCTCTCTCTCTCCGGCAAGTGTTACAGTACATACTAACCCTTGAGGTACTCTCTCTCTCTCTCTCTCTCTCTCTCTCTCTCTCTCTCTCTCTCTCTCTCTCTCTCTCTCTCTCTCTCTCCCACGCACCCATACAACCTCTCCTCCATCCGTCTCCCAACATCCGTGCAACCTCTCCAACCCTTCGCTCTACAACCCATAGCCTCCCCTCGCCCCGGACGAGCCAGCTCTCACCTTCATTGCACGTCGTCCGTGTGACAAAGCGCCGCTAATACATCGAGCACCCATCGCCGCCCCCCTCCTCACCCATCGCCGCCCCACTCCTCACCCATCGCCGCCCACTCCTCACCCATCGCCGCCCCCTCCTCCTCCCTCAGGTTCCCACCCTCCACGAACGCGAGGCCCTCTGTTATCAGCCGATTTCTCTCGCTTATCGGGGTTACTGATTGATGCCTCCGCTTGTTCTCCTCGCGGATTGGTGGATCGGTCGGTGGTTGGTGGGTGAGGTTTGAAGGGCGGTGATGCACTGTGTGGGAGGAGTGCTTGTGGTTGAATTGGTTTGTTGCTGAGGGCTCGAGATGTGG
>NC_092235.1:54655307-54675307 GCF_036320965.1 Panulirus ornatus | reverse complement strand
CTCAAGGCTCTTACCTTCGTCCTCAAGGATCTTACCCCCATGCTCAAGGCTCTTACCTTCGTCCTGAAGGATCTTACCCCCATGCTCAAGGCTCTTACCTTCGTCCTGAAGGATCTTACCCCCATGCTCAAGGCTCTTACCTTCGTGCTCAAGGATCTTACCCCCATGCTCAAGGCTCTTACCTTCGTGCTCAAGGATCTTACCTCCATGCTCAAGGCTCTTACCTTCGTGCTCAAGGATCTTACCTCCATGCTCAAGGCTCTTACCTTCGTCCTCAAGGATTAACTTACCTCCATGCTCAAGGCTCTTACCTTCGTGCTCAAGGATCTTACCTCCATGCTCAAGGCTCTTACCTTCGTGCTCAAGGATCTTACCTCCATGCTCAAGGCTCTTACCTTCGTGCTCAAGGATCTTACCTCCATGCTCAAGGCTGTTTCCTTCGTGCTCAGGTCTTGAGCCATCGTGCTCAGGAATCATGCTGTCGTGCTTAAGTCTCGCACCTTCGTCGAAAACACTCACTACGGTCGTGTTTAAGGGTCGCCATGTTTCTAGATCGCTCTTTCGTTGACAAAACTCATACTAGCGTGTTTAAGGGCTGCCATATTTCTATTTATCTTGAAGTGTTTATTACTGAATATGATTCTCTCATTACCTAATTGGAACTTTCTTGTGGAAGATCGTTTGAAAAAGCCTGGGTGGGGTTTTTGGTTCCTTTGGAAACAAAGATATGTGATGAAAAGAACACTTACTTGTTAACATTTATTTAAATAAGCCCTTGAAAAGTTCGCACCGGAAAAAAAACACCTTCTAACAGAGGCTCACACGAGACCGACAGTAGTCAAATGGAACCATGAATCACCAGTATTTTTTTTTCTAATTAACTGTGTCATCATCTAAGAAATCTACATAAATTACTGTCCTCATTGAAGCAGTTTTCTCCTAGGTAATTAACCTCTGTCACCTGACAAAAGGTGGGAGTAATCAGTACTCCTTAACAAACCGAACAATCGCATCATTCGTCAAAGGGCCTAACCTAACCATCATCAGTGTCATGTGTCTGTTTTTCATACATACTCTCAGTGGCAGACGTTAATATTGCCGTCGGGGTATGAGGAATTGTCATAACCGCTGCAAACTCAGACGTTGTGGTTATTGGCTATTCAGAGCAGAATAAGAACATCATAACAACAAACAACGTTGCTCGTGACCTTCTCCCTCCCTCTCCACCAACCTCCAAACAACTAACAAAGCCTACTCGCTTCCAACGCGTCAATACAATACAACCTGGAGAAAGAAAACGGAGAATAATGTTCCATGGAACCCTTAGCTAGAGAAGGGCGTGTTTGCGCCCCGCGCGCGATAGCAGTTAATTAGTTACTTGGCGAGTTAGTTTAGTTAGGTTTTATACTGGCTCAGAGTAGACCGGGACAACGAGCTGATACTAATACAGTATTAGAGATGGATTTTAATAACTGCCCGTATTACTTTAATTTGTAGGTACGAAAAAATTATATATATATATATATATATAGGAAATTTATTAAGATATATAGGTATACTATATATTTATATGTTGTAGTTGTTTAATGTTGTATGTCTGTGAGTGTGCTGTTAAGTGTATTATGGTATTTGTTGCATGCCATTGTACAGCAAGCGGAATGGCGCTCGTTAATTACATACAGGTACTAAGTTGTATTGAAAGTCATAGTCAATTATGGGAGGTTTCTTGGCATGTTACGGCAGTGTAAGCACACGGATGAAGCATGCGGTCAGACGGGGAGGATTTATGGTTGCGTGTTTGCATTTGAGATGGTATGTGGTGTGTTGATGCATGGTATTGTGTGCCAGAATTATGTTCATGTGGATATATGGAGAAGGTTTATATGATGCTGTGAGAGTATCGTGACGAAGTATTAAAATATAAATGATGGAGGATAACTGTAAGTAATATGAAAATTTATGAGGATGTAAGATGTTGTATTATTATGAAAGTTATTTTTGCTTTGCTTGTGAAGATTGGTTTCTCTGACAAACCAGTACTTTTCTCTTTGGTTTAATATGGTATGGATGGAATTGTTATAGAGTAAATCAGGTCCTGGAAAGATAGGTCAATATGAGTCTGTTGGTAGTAAGAATGATTGCATGTGCCTTTATCTTGTTTTCATGAAAAACAGGGAAAAAAAGAAATTCATTGAACAACAGCAGAATTACCCGACTGCAATTTGGTAGGTTTGGAAGAGAGTTAGAGTCTATGAAAAATAAAACAATTACTGGACAGTCAGGCGCTGAGGTCAAAAAGAATCGGCAAGGATGTTGATGGTGTAAGTGGATGTGAGTGTGAGTGTTGTTGATTTGGGAGTGTTGTACCGAGCGTTTATCCATTAGAATGAAGTGGATAACCATAAGGGGCGGAGGAGCACTAAAGTTGGAGAAGGTTAAAGAAGATGGGCGAATCGCTTCAAAACATAAATGAATAAAATAGGTATGATTTGAATAGATAATAGTCGGATCAATCATGATTTAATGATTGTTCAGAACATCATTGGAATGGGTATAATTAGGATCGTTCAGGAATGAGATACGAATGAGAGTTGAGGAATTGATCAGGAGTTGGGTCGGTATTCGATAGTAACGTATAGGTAGAATCAGAATCGGTGAATTAAATGCCAAAACTGGTTACTAGCGAGGTTGCTTTGTTGGAAATGTTTGGCTAAGGTCAGAAATGATGATGTAAACTTTTATCATAGAATATATGTTAGGTGAGAACAGAGAAAAGGGAGACCAAATTGGAGGTGGAAAGATGGAGTGAAAAGGATTTTGTGTGATCGGGCCTGAACATGCAGGAGGGTGAAAGGAGGGCAAGAAATATAGTGAATTGGAGTCATGTGGTATACAGGGGTTGACGTGCTGTCAGTGGATTGAAGCAATGCATGTGAAGCGTCTGGGGTAAACCATGGAAAGCTGTGTAGGTATGTATATGTGCGTGTGTGGACGTGTGTATGTACATGTGTATGGGGGGGGGGGGGTTGGGCCATTTCTTTCGTCTGTTTCCTTGCGCTACCTCGCAAACGCGGGAGACAGCGACAAAGTATAAAAAAAAAAAAAAAAAAAATATATATATATATATATATATATATGTGTGTGTGTGTGTGTGTGTGTCTATGTGTGTGTGTGTGTGTGTGTTCCAATTTATTATGTTATTTTTTTTCACTCCCATCGTCCACTGCGTGACTGGTCAGCTCGTTTTCTTTACTTACACGGTCACTAATGTAATTGAAAGTCATAAGTCATTATGGAATGTTACCTTGGCCCTTTTACTGCTCCGTGTGAAGCACTGACACACAGATGATAGCTCTACGTACCACGGGGAGGGTGTACTGTTGCGTGTACGTGCAATGTGGCTGGTGTGTGTGTGTGTGTGTGTGTGTGTGTGTGTGTGTGTGTGTGTGTGTGTGTGCCAGAACATTGTATTGTTCATGTGGCATGATAAATGGACCAGAACGGTGTTCAGTCTTGCGTGGCGGGGTATGTGACCCTTGTAGTATAAAAGATAAATGAATGAAATAAACTGTAAGTAACTTTTAAAGAGAAATGTTGTTTTATTACTTTCTAATTTTTTTTCTTTTGCCTTGTGTAAACGAATACTGGTATTTCTCTTACTAAACCATACTTTTCTTGTTTTAAGGATATACGGAAGTAGATGCAATTTTTTATGAATTCTTTGCGATAGATTATCATTATGCGTCGGTATTATGTAATTGATTAATATGCATGTGCCTTTATCTCTGTCTTATCAAAAAAAAAAAAGAAAAAAAGAAAATCTTGCACCACGAAGACTGACTTAACCCACATGCAATTGGCTAGTTTCAGATGCTGTTAAAACGTCTTATGAAAAAAAAAATACCATTCAGACTCGACTTTCGCCTGTAGTCAAAACAGAATCCAGCTCAAGGCCATGTGTGTGTGTGTGTGTGTGTGTGTGTGTGTGTGTGTGTGTGTGTGTGTGTGTGTGTGTACCGAACTTTATCCTTATTAGATATATAAGTGAGTTACACCATACAGACGGCGAGACACTAAGGTAGCGAAGAAGGGTAAAGAAGATGGCGCGCTTGCCTTTCAAAACCAGTAAATGAATTAAGATTAGGTATTGAATTTGAATCAGATTAATTAGTCGGAATCAATCGCTGAATTAGAATGATTGTATCAGAACTAATCATTGGAATTGGGTTCTTTCAATTAGGATCGCTAATTCAGGAATAGAATACAGAATCGAGAGTGGAATCTGAATCAGGCATTGGGTCCGAGTCATTGACTCTTGAATCAGTCACCGAATCAGAATCGGTGAATCTCTGTGACTTCTGCCATAAACCTGGTTACTACTCGAGTTTCCCTTTGGCTGGGGGTACATTTTTGGCGTATAAGGTCATTGAAATGCATCATTCTCTATCTTTTATGCAATAGCAATATATACATATATATTTATATATATATTATATATATATTTATATATATATATATATATATATATATGTGTGTGTGTGTGTGTATAGTTATATATATATATATATATATATATATATATATATATATATATATATATATATATATATATATATATATATATATATATATGCATATTATCCCTGGGGATAGGGGAGAAAGAATACTTCCCAAGTATTCCCTGCGTGTCGTAGAAGGCGACTAAAAGAGGAGGGAGCGGGGGGCTGGAAATCCTCCTCTTGTTTTTTTTTTTTTATTTTCCAAAAGAAGGAACAGAGAAGGGGGCCAGGTGAGGATATTTCCCTCAGAGGCCCAGTCCTCTGTTCTTAACGCTACCTCGCTATTGCGGGAAATGGCGAATAGTATGAATATAGAAAAAAAAAATATATATATATATAGTTATAATTTGATAATTTGTCGTTTTTAGGCATTTGATGTATATTCTGCAGTTACTTAGACATTCATTATAAAAACGTTGTAGAATTATCTAAACTGATTCAGCTACGCTTGTAATTCTCTCTCCCTTTTACTCACTGGAGAATATCGCCTCGAATTTTTTCTTCTTCTTCTTCTTCTTCTTCTTCTTCTTCTTCTTCTTCTTCTCCTTCTTCATCTTTCATGGTGCTTGAAGTAGAGATTTATGGAAGAGTCAGATACCCTAATAAGGTTGGATCGTATCGTGGCATAGAGAGAGAGAGAGAGAGAGAGAGAGAGAGAGAGAGAGAGAGAGAGAGAGAGAGAGAGAGATTTAGGCCGACGGTGGTTGAGTGTTCAGTCGAAATTTGGTGCGGGCTGCGGCTGCGGCTGCGGCTCTGTCCTGTTTTTGTCGTTAGCTGCCGTTGTCCCGCCGCCGCCGCCGACAACGCGACGCTTCGCCTCGGCCCCACACACGCGCCCCATTGTCTCCGGGTCGTGTTGCTGTCTACTGGCTCTTAACGTAGGCCAGCTCCCACCACTCTCCCTCCCTCCCTCCCTCCCTCACTCCCTCACTCCCTCCCTCCCTCACTCCCTCCTCTACATCAGAGAAATGTTGAGAATGTTTTTGATCAGTGCAGAACTTTTTGGTCTTTATGCTTTGGGTTTTTTTTTTTTTTTATATAATTTTAGGTTGTTTTTAGCGTATAAATTTTCTCTATCTTTTTTTTTTTCAACTATAGAAAGTTAGATGTTTACGAAACAAATCGTTTGTTCCGTAAGTTTGAATTAGTCGACCATTATCATAATTTTTTCTCATCCCATTTCGATTCATTGTCTGCTCCTGGTGTTTACCGTTTTAGTCTCGATGTGAGTGTCCACGACCATGTTGACGAGTGTCGACGACTATGTTGGCGAGTGTCGACGACCATGTTGGCGAATGTCGACGACTATGGTAACGAGCGTCGACGACCATGTTGGCGAGTGTCGACGACCATGTTAACGAATGTGTGCGACCATGTTAACAAGTGTCGACGACCATGTTAATGAGTGTCGACGACCATGTTAACGAGCGTTGACGACCATGTTGGCGAGTGTCGACGACCATGTTAACGAGTGTGGACGACAGCTATGGTGACGAGTGTCAACACATGTTAATGAGTGTGGATGACCATGTTAACGAGTGTGGACGACCATGTTAACGAATGTCGACGACCATGTTAACGAGTGTGGACGACCATGTTAACGACTGTCACCGACCATGTTAACGAGTTTGGACGACCATGTCCACGACCGGTGTATCTGACAGGCTCGTGGATTACCCATTAGCTCAAGAGCCACAATCGGGGAAAAAATAGATTAAATTATCTTAAATTAAATTGATTTATTCGTTCGTCCGGGTGTAATTACACAATTTGGAAAATTGAATATCAGTTACGGTTCACAAGTCTCATTTGCGTATTTGATAACTTTTACAGAATGTGATAAGTTAAAATTGCCTAATTAATGCATCCAGTAATTGTATAATAACCTAGATAAGTTCAGATTGATTTACTAATATAACTAGTAATTGAATTATATGAAATTTGGGCTTATATATATATATATATATATATATATATATATATATATATATATATATATATATATATATATATATATTCTGGTGTTACCGGGCTCTGCCATCTTGAGGTTACACGGCGAGTGAAAAATCACCTTTGGCGAGAGTGTGTCTTTGAAGTCTCGTCAGAGAACTTTTACTTTGTCGCCTCTTTTTTTTTCTCTCTCTTTTTGTTAATTACTTTATTCATCTGATTCGTTTATTTTCTGCACTTTTTTTCAACTTTGCTTTTGGTTATCTCCTTTTTTCATTCTCGTTCACAGTATTCCTTTCTAGATACATTCCACTGATTCCTGCATTATTTCTTGTCTTTTTTTTTTCTTAATTTCTTCTTTATTTCGTCTGTAAACATTGTGTCTTTAATGTCCTGTACCTTTTCGTTTTAAGTGGACCCCAGTACTCACTTCTTTTGTTTTAAGGGCTCCAAGTGTTCAATCTTTTTTTTTTCCATTGTTTTAAAGGACTGTACAGTGTTCATTTTTTGCATCGTGGACTCCAATGTTCAATGCTTTTATTTTGAGAGCCCAGTCATCGCGGCCCTAGGCCTCTCTCTTCTTTCATTTTGAAGATGCCAGTCCGCACTTATCCTTCCATTTGGCCTCAAAATTCCCTTTCCCTCTCTCGTTGTTCATTTCCCTTCTCGCCTCGTCGGTGAAATTACTGTCTCCTCCATTTTAGGGGGTTTGGTACACTCCACCTTGAGAACTTCACTTCTTCTTCCCTTTCCTTAATCCTTGAGCTGCCTCAGCTTCCTGCTATCACCCCCTGGCGTTGCGAGGCGTTCCAATGCTCCGTTTCTTACTGACCTTGAGATCTCCTGCGTACATCTCTCTCTCTCTCTCTCTCTCTCTCTCTCTCTCTCTCTCTCTCTCTCTCTCTCTCTCTCTCTCCCTCTTTTGCTGCGTCCCAGTGACCCCTCTACTGTCGATCATAAAGGACCGTTGCCTTAAAAAAAATTTTTTTTACACCCCCTAAAGAGAGAGAGAGAGAGAGAGAGAGACCCAGTACCCACGTATGTCTCATTATGAGATCCTTAAAATCTGGTGGCTCAGTTTTTACCCCCACCCGTCTATACCTCCCGTATGGTTCCCGTCCACGTCCCGTCCACGTCCCGTCCACGTCCCGTCCACGTCAGCCTCTCCTGGCAGGAGCCCCATCGTTCTGTACAAGTTACGCCGCTCGTCCATATTTGCATTAGGGCAAGGCCCTGGGATCCTTCGGGGTGCACGCTTCTTATGAAGTCCTTACGTCGTATTTACGACGGTGCTGGGGTCCGTGGAGTGGGAGAAGCAGAGGGAACGGGAAAGGTAGGAAACCATGATAATAAGCGTCCCTTAATACAGATTCTTAGATACGTCTATATGTATGAGGACATACATACAGATATGCGTCCATACATACACCATACATGCGGACACCGGTACATTTATGTATAAAGGAGTACAAGTGAACACATACATACTTATATACAAGTATGCATGCAGGTATACCTGTACATACTCGTATGTGTATTTATACTTTCGTATATTAAGACGGGGAGGAGAAGTGAGAGAACGCCTGAGGAAGATTGAGAGTGGTAAATCGTGGGAGAGTTGGGGACTTTGGATTGTTGGCGTGGTATGGGTCGGTGAGAGAGGCTCCGTGTGTGGGTGTGAGAGGGGAGAGGGATGACCAGAGGATGTGGGATAGTGGAGTGCGAGAGGGATGGCTGGAAGGAGTAGGGTAGTTTGGTGGTGAACGGGTTGAATAGGTGGAGGTGTATGGTGCATGGATTATATGTGGTGGATATGGATAATTGGATGGAACGTGTGTTGTATTGAAATGGATGATGGATTGTATATGGATGGTGGATGGTGTGTACATGTGTGATATAGATGGATATTGGGTGGAACGTGTGTGGTGGAGATGGATGATGGACGGGACATGTATGTGATGGAGATGGATGGTGGATGGAACATATATCATGGAGATGGATGGGTCGATAAGACACATGTGACATTGGGTGAATTATGGTCGAGCGATTGACTCTGGTAGGGATGGTTGTGGGGAGGCAGCGGTGATGGAGGCGGTCGGGGTCGCACCCTGCGTGTTGTACCCCTTGACTAATAGATGGCGCCGTCAGTCGGCCGCTATCTTCACTCTCGCTTGTGGGACACAGTTCCTGAAATCTGTATGGGGTTAACTGGTTCTCTGAATGTTTACCCTGATGAATCCTGCAGACAGACAGACAGGCGTCCAGACGGGCTTATAGACAGACATAAAGACATTCACAGGTAGGCGTTCCAAATACCATGATTCCAGTTTTCTTTATACGGGTAGAGAAAACACTTAAAAGAAAATGGTCGGGTGTGAAAAGATAGGAAGGAAAATGGTGCAGTTGGAGCATGACGGTCCTGTTATATTACATGGTTGAAACGGAGCTTTGAGAAGCAGGAGTCATCATGATGAATTACATCTTGGCAAGATTTTAGTTAAGTAAAGGTTTTATTCTCGTTATTGGCTTTATTGGAACTCTCTCTCTCTCTCTCTCTCTCTCTCTCTCTCTCTCTCTCTCTCTCTCTCTCTCTCTCTCTCTCTCTCTCTCTCTCTCTCATTCGTCTTCTTTTATGTTATGTTTGATTCTTTTTCTTTGGATGCTGATGCCCCATGTTTTTAGTCGTCTGATTTTTAACCTTGAGATTCAGTTTGCGTTACACACACACACACACACACACACACACACACACACACACACACACACACACACGCACACGTACAGACAGACACACACACACATGACACAAAATATATATATATATATATATATATATATATATATATATATATATATATATATATATATATATATATATATATATATATATATTTGTGTGATCGGGGCCTGAACATGCAGGAGGGTGAAAGGAGGGCAAGGAATAGAGTGAATTGGATCGATGTGGTATACCGGGGTTGACGTGCTGTCAGTGGATTGAATCAGGGCATGTGAAGCGACTGGGGTAAACCATGGAAAGCTGTTTAGGTATGTATATTTGCGTGTGTGGACTTATGTATACACATGTGTATGGGGGTGGGTCGGGCCATTTCTTTCGTCTGTTTCCATGCGCTACCTCGCAAACGCGGGAGACAGCGACAAAGCAAAAAAAAAAATATATATATATATATATATATATATATATATATATATATATATATATACTTCAGTTTCTAGAAATATCACCTTCACACATTGTCACGCACTTTTGACAATATCTCGCCGCTTGCATGGCACAGACCTCGGTCTCATATTCCAGACTTCCCTCTCTACTCTTGCCAGACGCATCATGTACTCTGCCTCACCCTGTAGCACGGCTGAGTCCTGGAATTCCTCTTTCATTCCAGTGATTTGTCACAGTAATCCCCCTTACACCTGTCTTCATGGCCCGGGATCTGGAAGTAAGCTTGCTTCGTATTGTACCCCACCTCTCTCTTGTTGACTCAGTCTCACTTCCCCTTCTCCTCCCGGTGTAAGATTTCATCTCTTGTCTACAGAGTTTAACTTCCTAACTGCCAAGACTATGTTGGACCCCTTCAAGACGCAGTCGTACCGTCTAAAGCCCCTTGTTAAACACAGGTCCTTCTGCCATAACAAACATTCATTGTATAGTCCACGATGTCCCGAGATTGTAACTCAGTTAAGCTGGTCCTCTCAAGACAGATCAGGGCGCTAACTCCGTACAGTCTGCACCCCAGAACAGACTTAAGTAAGACATGGCCTGTGTTAATCCAGGAGACCATGCAGTGCAACTGTGAATTCAAGACAATACTCCACTTTGTGTCTGTGAAGACACGCGACGTCCTTTGCTGAGCAAGAAACTTTCTGAAATGGATCTGTGACTTTGGTTTTACTTCGACTGGATGCAGGAGCCTCCTCCAGATTTTTGCTGGAAAACTATAGAATCCATGAGAGGGTTTCTTTCGTTTGAGTACTGGAAAACTATACTGCTCATGAGAGGTTCCATACGTTAAAGCTGTCGATTCTATTTAGAACTTTTGCTCCTTATTCTTCTTTCCTTCATCCGTCTCTCTGTTGTCTTTCATTCCCCGTTTCTCCAACTGTGTGTCGTCTGCAGTTGCTGGCAGCTAGGCTGACCCCGGCCTTGGAAAAACTAATATTGCCGACGGTGAACTAGTGGGCGGAGAGAACGGCCTCTCATCATGAGATTAGCCTGGTCAGGTTACGGCCCAGGCTGATGGGGAGGGAGGGGCAGCAATGGGGGTGATGGAGAGCAGTGGGGGAGGGGAGAGAAAGGGGAAACTGGTGGTGGTGGTGGTGGGAAAGGAGGTAGAGGAAGGAGGGGAGAGGTGAAGGAGAAGGAGAAAGACGGCCTTACTTTCAGAATGAAGAAAGGGAATAAGTACAGTGGGAAAGAGCAGTGCTGGAGAGAGAGAGAGAGAGAGAGAGAGAGAGAGAGAGAGAGAGAGAGAAGTGCAGGTGGTGACAGAGAGATTCGTAGCCAAGGTCAAGTTATGGTTTTTAAAAGACGCTGAAGATGCCTTCCATTCTCAAACTGTCAGTAAACTCATGTTCAAAGTTTCAGAGGGTCAGGTTTTTCCCACACACATATTCAAACACCTACACACATCACTTTGTGTCTCCGCCGTTACTTCAGCCATACACCTGTACACAACTGTCCTCTTTGGCTCTACCTACGTTCTGAGCTTTGTTTACGCCACATGTGCTGAGCCATATGTTGTGGCTTCTGCCTTATGGTTGGCTTCTTTCCACCCCTCGAGTACCTGCTGGATGATGTATAAGTTTCGTAATGCTTAGTATCAAGGCCAGCGGGTCCCATGGCTACGCAGTATACCTGCTAGGGGGCTGAGGGCAGCGTGACCCCCTTGCCAGCCGCAAGATGATAGGCCTGCTGCCCTGAGACACGCCAGAGATGACGTACCGCAAGCGGACAGACGTTTAAATTCGTTGGCCACAAGTTTAAACGCCTCAAGCTCGTAGGATTCAAGTTCCTCGGTTGCTGAACTGAATGATTTAAGCGCGCCATTTGATTTCATTGGGCGCTGGTTCAAATTTTACTGTGAGAGCTATCGTAATAGAGAAAAACATGGGCATGAGATATTTTTAATCTCCAGTCCGCCTTAGACGTTTAGAAATCTGGGCCTCTTGTTTCAATAGCCGAATGAGCATTGCTGTGTAAGAAGGTTCGCGCTGCTCGAGATTTGAATTATCCCCGGGCTCCCGTTTAAATGCCAGACGCCCTCCTCTCTACAGTGGGTAGGGGAGAGTCGTGCTTCACTCGATGTTCAGCGGTTTATTCATTTTTTTTTTTCAGACGGAATCGTGAACGACGATGAACCGTACACAACACCCGGGAAAGATCTTGTGTTGATTCTTTCGCGGTTTCGTGTCGTCGGAGCTGCTCCTCCGTGATATGGTTAGGATATACGTATTTGATGGTCTTGTACTAATTTGGTCAGGCAGAGTTGAACTGGGAGAAATTTAATGATATAAGCTCAGTATTGTTTTGTGTTGTTCTTATACTGGAGCCTTCGTGCTCCCGTAAAGATAACTTTAAATTTCATATCTTTTGGTTCGTCATGAATTCGTTCAGTGGAGTAGAATTCTTTTCTCGACAGTTGTCGGTGATATTTTTGGTCCACGAAGTGTGTGTCAGGGTGTGAGTTCGACCATGGGAGACGGGAAGCACACGCCTGGCCAACCAGCTGGACGAGTCTTGCTGCCCCACATCTATTTGATGGGAGTACAGCTTGGCCGTGGAGGCGGAGAGAAAAACGTCACAAAGCAGACATAGGCCAGAGACATCGACTGTTGTCCATTCCGGAGTTCAAAGATCGGAGCAGCCTCACACACACACACACACACACACACACACACACACACACACACACACACACACAGTTTTCCAACGTAGTGCACCGTCAACGACAGACCTTGAGACGCACGTGTCTTATAATTGGTGTCTTATGACTGGATGGGATCGTCCACATAAGCCACCCGGGAGAGATAGTGTGTGATGGTGTGTCAGCCATGTGAGGTGGGACCTGACACCCGTTTTGAATAAGAGAGAGATGAGAGAGAGAGAGAGAGAGAGAGAGAGAGAGAGAGAGAGAGAGAGAGAGAGAGAGAGAGAGAGAGAGAGAGAGAGTATATTTACGAGTGATTTAAGACGAGATTTTGCCAAAAGGAAGGGCTAGCGCGCAGCTCTCTCACCGCTGAGGGACGTTCAGAGTTACGAAGAGCGAGTCTTGCGAGTTACCTGTTGTGAAGTGTTTGATGTAAGATGGAGAGACTGTATTTATGGACTGAAAGCCAGCAGCCGACGTGTAACTGAGGCATAAAGAAGAAAAGACAGCAACCTGGGCCGAAGGAGTGAAACTTGACAGCTGCATGTGTGTGTGTGAGAGAGAGAGAGAGAGAGAGAGAGAGAGAGAGAGAGAGAGAGAGAGAGAGAGAGAGAGAGAGAGAGAGAGACAAGCGAGTTTGTGTTTATGAATACACTATATACATATGTATGTATGTAAATGCGTATGCGTGTGTGTGTGTAGAATTATTTTTAAGTATATGCAGATACAAAGGAGTACAAAGGGAATTAAACAACAACAACAACAACAACAACAACAACAGCAGACCATGGGGCCTTTCGAGGCTGTTTGTGATTGTGGACGATATCAAAAACTCAGAGATTCACAGTGTGGTAAACATCAGACGGTATACAGAGAATTCAGAGAGAATAAGCTGCAGTGTTTTGTGTGACGAGAAACGCGCACGTAAATGGAAGTCGTGGAGTTGAAGCGAAAGATTTTATCACAGTGTAGGCTTAAGCGTATCTGTAACCCTGCTTTTTAACAACCCGAATTGGCAGTTCGTTCCATATCGTATGTTAATCGTATTGAAAAGTGAAACGTTTGCCCGCGAACAAGTATGTATTCATTACTGTGAGCGACATCAGACGAATCAAGTCTTCAGTAACGGATGGATGGAGATGATCAAAGCCTTTAATAGACTTGAACACTTGCATTAGATCACCTCTTAACCTCCTCTTTTCTTAGGTAAATAGATTCAAGTCGTTTAATCTGCTCTCGCAGGATTTGTTTCTCAGTCCGGGAATCATCTTGGGAGCTCGACGCTGTACTCTCTCCATTCTCTCTATGTCTTTGTTATGTTGAGGTGGCCAAAACTGAATACAATATTGAGATTGGGACGAGCCAATAGATTGTAAAGAGTAAGGATAATCTCCCTGAACTTAAAGTCGAAGGCCCTACCTATGAATCCAAGAATTTTCTTCGCTCCCTTCACTGCTTATCTGCTTCATTTTAAAGTTTAATTAGTCGAATAACTCTTACGTTCTCTTCGCAAGTTTACATAACTTACCCCATCATTTCTTTTTTCTTTTTTGAGCTTCTTTGTTAGACAACAGGTCCTTTTTTCATTTCACCTTTCCACCCCCTTGCTTTCGTTTCAGAAGTAGACCATCTGCTACCCAATGGCATGTGTGTTCCTACTACTGCTTTGAAGGTTTTACGGAAGCTTTTCCAAGCTGCTTCCAAATCGTTTTCATTGATCATATCATCCTAGGTTTGCCTCTCGAGCAATGCGAAGATCATTAAAATCTGCACGGTTGAAATCGGGTATTTATTTTTACGCGACTGTCATGTTGACCAACATTACATGAAGTGTTGAAAGTGACCCCCAGATCATCTGTACATGTATATATGTACTTTTACGTACGTGCTTTATGTACAGTGATCATCGATATACAACCTGATGAGTACAAATGATCATTGACAAACAGGATTTCTCTCACACATATGATCCTGTAATCCTTCTCCTCCTCCTCCTCCTCCTCCTCCTCCTCCTCCTCCTCCTCCTCCTCCTCCTCCTCCTCTTTCTCCTCCTCTTCCTCCTCTTTCTCCTCCTCCTCCCCCTCCTCCTCCTCCTCCTCTTCTTCCTTCTTCTTCTCCTCCTCCTCCTCCTCCTATTTCTCCTAATCCTCTTCCTCCTCCAAACCCCACCTGTAGCCTGGAGGATGGTTGTGCCAAGATCAGATTAGCGTTAGCATCCTCAGATGGAGCCAGGAGGGAGGGAGGGAGGGGAGGATGGTGCGCCGCCTCTAGGAACTTGTCTATCCCCGCCCACCTCACATCCTCCACTGTAATATAGCACTTTCCTGCCCTGTCCCTCCCTGCCTCCCTTCCTGCATCAGGGAGTTGCTGCTGCTCTCTCTCTCTCTCTCTCTCTCTCTCTCTCTCTCTCTCTCTCTCTCTCTCTCTCTCTCTCTCTCTCTCTCTCTTTATATGTGCGTGAGATATCGCATATAAGAAATACACTTAAACGTAGAGAGATAGGCTGAACTCACGCACGTTGTGTGGTGAGCGAGACGGAGCAAGATGTGCTCAAGGTAACAAGGGAGTAACCACGACGACGGAGTGGAAGGAAGGAAGGAAGGAAGAATCCAGTATAGATTTCCTATCCTGTTACAGGTTTTCCTGGAACTTATAAAAAGTTTCTGTATTTCCGTAACGTCAGAGATATATTTTCGCGTATATGGCTTCGTGTTGCCGTTATGTATCCCCTCACGTAGTCTTGTACTGCTACAGTTTTGTTTTTGTTTTTCAGTATTTAGAATTCGAGCCGTACCATAAAGCTTTCCGCAGTAAATGTTCTTACTACCACAGATAGTCGTGTACATCTTCGTACTGCCACAGACATTCATATATAATTTCATACTGCCACAGATTGTGCGTGTGTGTGTGTGTGTGTGTGTGTGTCTGTGTCTGTGAGTTTGTGTGTGTTTTTTCCGCCTATAATTTGATAAAGATTAAAATGTCGTTAGGAAGCCAGTGGTAAAATTTGATCATATCAGAGGGGTTAGTGGGAAGCGGACGCAATGTTCATTGATCGCGTCTATATTGTGAGCTATACTGTCCCATCCCAGGCTATACTGTCCCATCCCAGGCTATACTGTCCCATCCCAGGCAATAAACTAAGTGTTCCCGTCCCCCTCTGACACTGTACTTTATTACGATTAAATTTGCGTGTATACGTTATTGCTTTTCAGGTTATACGTGTCTGTGTGTGTTATATATATATATATATATATATATATATATATATATATATATATATATATATATATATATATATATATATATAAGGAATGAAAAACCTCACCACTCGTATAAATGAAGAGACAAACGTCAATATGATGTCAATTTGTGTGATTCATGGTGTGGACCGGTCAACACTGGGAGAGATCGGTGTCTTCGTCTCTCCACTTCTGCCTGCGCGAAGCTAAGGCGATGTTCGTGACGACCTCCTCCGGTGATAAGGTCGGGGTGGGAGTGAGGGAGGCCCTCACTACCATGGCCTCCCGCGTGAGGTCTGGAGAGAGAGAGAGAGAGAGAGAGAGAGAGAGAGAGAGAGAGAGAGAGAGAGAGAGAGAGGCCCCACTACTTTGACCCAAGGTCATTTTTGTCATGACCTTCAGTGTGAGGTCAGAGAGAGAGAGAGGCGCCTCACTACCATGACTGTTAGTCATTCTTGTCATGACTTCCAGTTTGAGGTCATAGTGTGAGTGAGTGAAGCCTCATCACCATTTTGACTTTGAATTGATGTGTGTTTCGAGTTTAGGAAACTCGCTACCTCTCTCTCTCTCTCTCTCTCTCTCTCTCGGAACATTTACCCGTAGATCGATCGCAGGAAGGGGACCTCCTTTTGCCAAACTACTGCCGAGAGGACCAATATTCCCCCCCTCATATCCCCTCCAACTCCTATTGTGCCTGTGAACTAGACGTGGCGCACCCAGGTCCAGGTAGGCTGTGGGGAGGTAGGGTGACTTGGTGGCTTTCTGAGCGGCCAGCCTGACCCATGGATGATGGGTTGGCCGGGCCAGAGGATGAGTGATTGGTCGGCCCGGATCCTAGTATGATTGACCGGTCGGGCGCTACGATGATCGGTCCGCCGACTTGTGTCATGTGTCTTGAGCTGGTCGATTAGACGCTCAGCCGATCCTTAAGATGAATGATCAGCCAATTCCGAGTATGATTGGGTTCACCGGCTCTTAAGGAATGGTTAACAAACAGAGTCAATCTAACTAATCTTACTAACCTAACTTAACCTAACTTAACCTAACCTAACCTAACTTAACCTAACCTAACCTAACCTAACCTAACCTAACCTAACCTAACTTAACCTAACCTAACCTAACTTTTCTATCGCAGCTTAATCCAAATTAATCTAACCTAGCGTAACTTAACTTAATCTAACCAATTCTAACTTACCGAACCTCGGTTAACGTTAGTAGCGTAACGAGCCAAACCGAACCCAGCTTAACTTAACCTAACCGAACCTAACTCAGCCAGCCAACTGTAAAATATAAAACTTCAAAGATTCATGCGACTGATGCCACATAAGCAGCAGCAAATGTGTCTCTGACGTTAGATTATATACGTGGAGACCGATGCCATATTTATGCGTCATACTCAAAGGGAATCCTATAGATATTCTACCTTGGGGAACCTCTGTGATGGTCATAATGGTCGACTGACCCAGGTAAGGGTATATCATTTTGGGACAATATGATAATCCCGGAAGGTGATTTCTATGTGTTCCGTTGCATCTTGTAATTTCTCGTCGTTGAATCTCCGATAAGCTTTGTCTTGCTCTGCAGTGGTAATGTTCTCGTATTATCTTCTCATGTAACTTGGTCTCGGAGGGAAGAATAATGCCTTTTTTTTTTTCCTCCTAATTTTTGTTTTCCTGAAGTAGACACGAAAAATAGAATATGGAAATCGTAAGCAGGATATATATATATGTGTGTATATATGTGTGTGTGTGTGTGTGGAAGGTTTGCGTATGGCGCTTTTGTTGTGAAAAGTCCAAGTCATCAGACGCAAAGGTCATCTTTTGGTACTCAAAGGTCGTGTCGTCGTCGTGCTCGAGGGTCGTACCGTCGTTCTCAAGGTTTATGCATTAAGCATTTATTGGAGACTGGTGAACTATCACTACTACTACTACTGCTACTACTACTACTACTACTATTACTACTACTACCACTACTACTGCTGCTGCTGCTGCTGCTGCTGCTGCTACTATTACTTTACTACTACTACTTCTACTACTACTACTACTACTACTACTACTACTACTACTACAATCACCACCAACACCACTGCGGCTACTACTAATGAAGGATCTATTGTGACCACTAGAGGAGGCGTCCACCCGATCTATAACAAGGTTAAGATCCTCTTATGTGCTCCTAGAAGGCATTTGGGCCGCCCTAATGGCATCAGATTCCCTCATCCATGCACCGGCCAGCTAAGCTTCCTTCCCTAATGTCTGCTGTGCGCTGAGCATGGCATGAGCGCAGTGGCTTTGCGTGCCCACGAGAGTGTCGACACACACATATGCATATACAGAGTGTAAAACAACTCCCTCCTCATAACACATGTATAGTAATCACACACATTAGTCTGCGGGGGTCCGCCCAGGGTCTGACCGACGTGGGTTCGAATCCTTGTCGGCGGTCAGTCGGCTCACCGTCACACCAGGTGTTCATCATCCTTCTGGGGTTCGTCAATAAATGGGCACGTGGCTTAAGCTGTGATATGTGTGTGTGAGCAACACGACCCTGAAACCCCTCTCCCTCTGACACACAAATAGTAATTACAAATACGAATCACACACACGCCCTCATACTAACACACACACGCCCTCACCCGCATACTAACACACACACGCCCTCACCCACATACTAACACACACACGCCCTCACCCACATACTAACACACACACGCCCTCACCCACATACTAACACACACACGCGTCTACTCTGTCCAGAGGGCTATATGGCAGGCAAATCAGAGATAAGACTGACCCACTTAATAAGAGACAACCTTAGATTTCAGGAAGCATTGGCCAATGGCCCTTTCAGACGATCCATTGTGGGAAGAGTAACTGTCGGTAAGAAAGTGCACCGTGGTCTTGAGAAAATACAATCCTCCAAGAGATTGCAATGCACTGGAGTATAGATAAGTTGGATGACGCTGAGAGAGCAGTTAGGATGGTACGGTACAGCAAGCAGGAAGGCACTTCCTTCTAAGAGATGTTGAGGTACTATTGATCGAGGCCTTTAGTAACGGAGAGATCGACAAGGTTGATTTTGATTCTTACGGTGATTGAGAGTCATAGAGACAGTTTCGTGAGTGTAGATTGGATTTTTTTTTATTTATCAGTATGTCACTGAGCATATTAGAATCTGAGGGACTGATACACTATCATTAGTAAGATCTTATCTTCTTCCTTAGTGGCATGGATTTTGAAGTTGGAAAAAAGAGGTCGTGGAATGTTATGTTTCATAATTTGTTAAATGAAGATGTAAGAAATTCGCGGCCACGGTAGCATTACCTCAGGCACGGATGTTCATATTACATATTGTATGAGTGATGAATGTGGCCATCCGTACGTCTGACAGTCATTGAGAGGAATGTGTGTGTATCTTGCGGACCAACAGCCCAGGACGTCATATTACCATCCAAGATACAAGTAAGGAGATAGACACGTTCTCCCTGTAGGAACACCCAGACATCAGGATAGAAGAAAAAATAGAAATCTTCCCCAGAATTATATTTGGAGGATGGAATAGTCGAGGTCAGTGGCACGCGTGAATATTTGAAGCCCTCGGTGGAGAGGGAGGGGGCCTCGACTTCTGAGGTATTTGAAAACATATAACCATTTCTCCCACTGTCGTCTGCCTCACACAACACCACATGCTTCCAGTCGGTCTCAAGTTCCCACTCTTGTATCATCTGGAATCCAGCTTGCATGAGGCCTGGCTTGAGCTTAGGTGGTGTGAGGGAGGCTTAGGTGGCGCAGGGATTGGTCCCTCCTCACAAACTGATGGTGATGTATCCTGTGGTAGTTTGTTGTGTGGGGTGTGAGGCAGGCAGTCGAGAGATATCATTTGCCGTGTGTGGTGTGGCCTTTAATGAGAGACCAATTCACAGTTGCTTTTTCGACTCCTCCACCGAAGCAACCTGACAGGGTAAGAATGAGATTTTTTTTTTATCCGAAGCTTTCCTACACAGACTTTCGTCATCAAGCCATAGTTTCAATGGATAGTTCCTTAAGTTATATAGTTTGTTCAGCTTGGTTTTAGATTGATTTTAAGGCGAAGTTAGTGTGTGTGTGTGTGTGTGTGTGTGTGTGTGTGTGTGTGTGTCCTCATGCTTTATTCGCTACCCTTTAAGGTATATTTTAAGGAGGGGTCATTTTGTTTGTGTTTATTGCTTGCTGGAGAGGAAAATATCATATATATAAAGTTACCTCCTTTGATTATATATATATATATATATATATATATATATATATATATATATATAATTAAAGTTTTTGTTTCGCGCGCCATCTTGCGTCCAATATTCAATAATTTCTTAAGATGTTTCAGAG
>NC_092235.1:54600307-54650307 GCF_036320965.1 Panulirus ornatus | reverse complement strand
TCTCTCTCTCTCTCTCTCTCTCTCTCTCTCTCTCTCTCTCTCTCTCTCTCTCATCGCCAGTAGATAAAATGGATGCAATCTTGCTGATGAATTTCTCACCCCAAAGGAGTCCTTCACTTCCCCTGTTGCTGATTATAGCGCAACAAGAGCCCCATAAAGGGTATCCTGGGGTTATATATATATATATCCTCTCCTCTTGTTTTTTTTTTTTGTTTTTTTTTTAATTTTCCAAAAGAAGGAACAGAGAAGGGGGCCAGGTGAGGATATTCCCTCAGAGGCCGAGCCCTCTGTTCTTAACGCTACCTTGCTAATGCGGGAAATGGCGAATAGTTTGAAAGAAAAAAAAAAAAAAAAAATATATATATATATATATATATATATATATATATATATATATGCTTATTCTTGTCTTATATATTCAACCATTTCTTTTATCTGCCTGTTACCCACTTCCCATAAGTCGTTTATCATTACTTTCTTTTATTCTCTCGCTGACAGATTGCCCCTGGTACTTATCATATTGTTATATATATATTCTGTTTAGTTACTGTGTCTTTACACTTGGTTCACATTGTTGTAATTTGTTGGTAGGATATTTGTTTGTCTCGTGAATTATAATTTTTATGTGACGACTTACCTCTCTTGCTCATGCAGAATGGCATGAGTGTATTCTCTCTCTCCTTTATGTTCGTGTACGTTTTAAGTAATTTCTTTTTTCCTTTCTCAGATATTACCTTTTATGTATGCATGTCTGCCTCTGCTTTCCTCATTCATATTCATGTTTAATCTGTGGTGTTATCAGTGCTTTTTTTTATGTACCTTGCTTTTTTTATATTTTTTTGTTCCCAGTTTACAGGCAGTTTACCACACTACGTTTATCGTTCATATGTAATTGATCACCTTTTATATGTCGTGTGACTTCCGCAACCTCTCTTATTCTGATTTTAAGTCGTAAACTTTGCTCTAAGTTGTCTCTGTCATTCTGTGTGTGTGTGTGTGTGTGTGTGTGTGTGTGTGTGTATGTGTGTGTCCAGCCTTGAAGAAGCCTTCCCACAGCTGCTGCACACACACACACACACACACACACACGACTTGCTTCTGTTACACCTTGGTATGTTGCTGAGCTTCTGCCTTCTTACTCCCGTTGTATTGGTGTGTATTAAAAGCCCTTCACAGCGTCGTGACTTGGACTAGGTCTGTTATGCGTTGTCCTTGGCTCTATACAAGTGGAGGAGGGGGTGTTCAAGTGCATGCAACGTGACATTTCACTCAAACATGTCCTAAACTTCTGTCCTTGGTGTTGAGATGAGGGAAGAGGTCTCCTGTTGTGTTAGTAACAAAGCGTTGCCATGTTAAGCTAGGCGGTGCCCTCCTCGAGCACGAAGTTAGGATCTTTGGGTTTAATGACCGAGCTTTTATGATCGGACCCTTAGGAGTCAGGTCAGAGGCCAAGCCATTATGCCCATGGTTCGTACCGTCGTGTTCAAGGATCGTGCCTTCGTGTTCGAGGTTGGTACCGTCGTGTTCAAGGATCGTACCGTCATGTTCAAGGATGGTACCGTCGTGTTCGACCTTTCACAACACCTTCACCATACACGACCAAGCAACCATTCTCCTGATGTCGTAGCCTCAGACATATGCGTTACTTTCTAATCTCAAAGAGCTCTTACTTCAGGTCAACATACGTGGGATCTGCGAGTAAGGATCTGAGATGCTCTAGATCCAAGATTAAAGGGAATTTAGATTCTCTCTGCAAAGCTTAGAATTTTAGAGAATCAGACTCGGGATGCGAAAACCATAGGGACAGGTACTTGGATCCCAAATGAATACGTGTGTGGGTCGTATCCGGCTGAAATTTAAATGTATTACGTGTATTGTGTGTCGTTCACTGAGATAATTGTTGCGCTATTATTCATTATCTTAGTTTTTTCGGTGCATGATTACAATAATAATGAGAAGGAACAGTTTATACAGAGAATGTACAGCAAGCGGGTCTATTAAAAAAAAAGGGGAGCGAGTTATACAAAC
The DNA here is from genome assembly GCF_036320965.1 of Panulirus ornatus. Classification (NCBI taxonomy): domain Eukaryota; kingdom Metazoa; phylum Arthropoda; class Malacostraca; order Decapoda; family Palinuridae; genus Panulirus; species Panulirus ornatus. The sequence goes on along the minus strand of NC_092235.1, from coordinate 54,648,279 downwards.
AGCCTTTAACAGAGACGGTGGTCCACAGGTTATTGATGAAGGTCACGAGGGTGAGGACGGCACGGTTTTATGTAGCGGTGTGGACGAACTTGGACGAGCTTCACGTGGTTGTTGTGGCGAACTGCTACCCTAGGACGAGGGATATCTGGTGGGCAGGATGTGACGGCGACGGGGAGGGTGCCGTAGCTTCATCTGACATGACCTCCAAGTGATGGACGGTTTACAGAGTCAGGAGAACCAGTGGGTTATAGACATCTCGATAGGTGGCGTGGCTGGGTTTTGTCGTCACATTTCTGGTTGCCATTCCGTTTATGACGGCGTAGATACACTCCTGTTTCATTCCTCTTAACCAGTCATTTTTTTTTCATTTCATATACGAGAGAGAGGAAGCCACGGTGTCCTGAACCAGTGTCGAAACCCATGCACGCTACTATGCTTCCACGCCCGTGCGCGCTGCAAATTACAGGAGGGAGAGAGAGAGAGAGAGAGAGAGAGAGAGAGAGAGAGAGAGAGAGAGAGAGAGAGAGAGAGAGAGAGAGAGAGAGAAAGAGAGAGAGAGAGGGGGGGAGGGAAGGGGGTACCTCTTGAATTTCTTTTAAAGCCAAGAGTTAATTGAAAGGGCGAACCTTGCGTTTCCTTTTCATGATGGGGGAGGCGGGGGGGGGGGGGACTGTAGAGAAGCAACTAGTGCAAGAGCCGAGGAGGCGTGTGTTCTAACGCCTGTGACTCTGTATGTCTTTACATGCGTATCTCCCGTGTGGTCGAGACATTAAGACTCGGCCTGGGAATGGCTCCCACATTACACTTACCTCATCCAGGGGCGTGCAAACCTCCTACCACTATTTCTAGCAAATTCGGAGGCCGCGCCCCCCGGAAGAGCCGTCAGCGGTGAGCAGACTGTAAGCACCTCGGTCCTGTGTATGAGAATTCCGTGGCAGGAGTTCCTTAGAGGAGGAGGGAGGAGGAGGAGGAGGCATCCCCACCCCCCAGAGTAATCAAGGAGGACTGTTCGAGGAAATTGGCCTCGCTATCTGATCCCCAGCATCTCGGCATTTGCATTTTATCAAGGTAATGTTGATGGCGGGGCTGGGAGGCCTCGGAGAGGAAGGCCAGTGATTCGAACACTAACGTCTTAGTGAGAGGTAATTGTAAACACTCGCTGGGGGAGGAAAATGTAGATCGTATCTATAAGTCTGTTCTGTTCCGATAATGTCGCACTTTAGGGGAATGCTTTTAGTGCCGCCGGCGGAAACTTGCGATAACAATTCCAGTCTTGGTAATTGTTGAAGTAAAAAAAGAAGGAAAAATCATTAGCAAAGGTCTTAATGACGTTATTCATTGTGCTATAATCATGGCTAAGGACAGGTAATTGGACGCAAATGGTCGATCGTTCGTTGCTGAATCGAGTGTGGTCCATTGAATATGCAGTAATGACGTAATGGTTGAGGCGCTCAGGAGGGTGGAGTTGGCGTTGTGTAAGGCCAGACCTGCTGGACCTATATCTAAGGTCCCTATACCCCAATCCTGGCCTGACTTCCAAAGTCGATTCACAAGAACTGCCTGTTGCCTTTTGTGTGTCTTATAGCGTATATATATTTTTTCTCGATGTAGGGAAGGAATAGGGATTAGTGGATGAATCACAGTTGGAGAGATGGTGAACGAGTGTGATGTAAGATTGGGCTGCGTTGGTGCATAAGGGTGTTGTGGGAATGGTATGTGGTGTTGAGGGAATGGAGACTGGAATAAAGCGTGGCTCTCGGTCGGAATATAAGCATGGCGTGGCTGTGCAGGTAATGACGGTAGCATTGGCTCTGTTGTTTTGTCTGCTGTGTTGGAGCTGGTAGCGGAGGTGTGACGTGGGTGATGTTGCTGGTGATGTTGGAGACACTGTTGATGCAGGTGTGGGAGGTATCGTTGGTGATAGAGGTAGTGTTTCTTAGTGATTTAAGTCAGGAAATGCTGAGAGGCCACATCAGCCTTTAGCCTGCCAGAATCAACAAGAGGCACCAGAATTGACTCTTATAGATGTAGTTCATGATAGGGTTGTGGAGGGCGGGGGGAGGGCTAGTTGCAGGGTGGAGGGGATGGCTGAGTTGGTGCTGATGGAGGGAGGTGGAAGTAGAGGACAGGAGAGCAGGGGACAAAGATGTGGATCAAATTCAAATCAGATTCGATGGCGATCACATTATCTTGATGCTCTGTCCATAGGCCATCCATCTCTTAGTTCACTGTGGCTCAGCTGAGCTACGTTCTCATCGTCCGTTGTCTGATGTTCCTGAGTCTGTGAATGTCCTTGGACGTGTGTGTGTATGTGTGTGTGTGTGTGTGTGTGTGTGTGTGTGTGTGTGTGGCAGTCTCAAATCTTGCCATATGTGATCTTCGGTCTCAAAACGTCCGTGGACGTCTGTCTCTTAGTCTCTTTATCAACCTTCATCCTCCGTCTCTCAGTATTTTATCATCTAATAGTCCTCCGCGTCTCAAGTCTGTCATCCATGATCCTCATGTCTCTCAGTCTCCCTGTCATCCATGATCCTCGTGTTTCTCAGTCTCCCTGTCATCCATGATCCTCATGTCTATCAGTCCTCGAGCGTCGTTCTTATCATCCGTGATCCTGTGTGTCTCCGTCGTGGACGAGAATCGATCTCCCTCAGGGCCTGTATCTCCGGCCATTCACGTCTGCTGGGAGATAGTGTCATGTGCTACAGAAATGTCTTGATTGCGATCCCGCCGTCCCATTCAAGGGACGCCATTCACTACTGCAGGAGACACAGGGGGGCGTAATGGAAGGCCAGGGGTAATATTCATCTTGTGTAGTGGCCAGATTTATTGGGTATAAAGTTTATTGTTGGGGAGAGAGATAGTGTGTGTGTGCTTGTGTGTGTGTGTGTATATATATATATATATATATATATATATATATATATATATATATATATATATATATATATATATATATAAATATATATATATTTATATATAAATATATATATATATATATATATATATATATATATATATATATATATATATATATATATATATATATATATATATATATATATGGTATATGTGTGTTACGCATTGAAATGGAATTTTATATAGGGTCGATGATAGACAGTATAGAATGGAAGTCGTGTGAGAGTCTCTAGTTAATTGGTCAAGTCTGAAAAAGCTCTGAAAATTGTCAAACGGAAATTTTATTGATACGATTTGGTGACTCTTCTCTTTGTTAGATAAAGTAGATTTCAAGTCTAATTTATGAATAATGAAAGTAACATTATTAGCCAACACCCGCTCACCTGGTCTCCCATTAAAGTACACTGACTCTTGGCGGGTGATCAGTCATCAGCACAGTGTACTGACTGATACCGAACGCCTGCTCAGTCACCAGAACTGACACCAAGTGGTATCGTCTCAAGCACTGACCTCAGGAACCACAAGACGCGAGAGATGTTGTTCATACCGACACACTGTGGCGATGGTGGTGTGCTTGTGTCATTACGAGACGTGGGTTGTGGGAGCCAGATGACTTACTTACATATGCTATACACGCGCGAGGCTCTCAGGCAGCGCCACGTTTATACGTGGCTGATTGGTTTTGCCGGTTAGTCCCGCTGACGGAGGTAGTCTTCAGGAGAGGGCACTGAGGATACCGGGGCCCTGAAGAAGGCGCGGACCATTCAAGAAACCCCCTCCCAAAAGCTTCCATCTCGTGATGTTTATAGACCAAGTGCCTCCGGTGAGTCGCGTTTTCTTTAACTTTAACCGACGTTATTTCAATATAGTGATCGTTTTTCTGAAGACACGGACGTAAACATCGGGAAGAAGAAAATGAGTTCCCTAACAGATCAGTAAGGCTCGTCAGGATCGTGCGCTAGGGCAGCAGCAGAAGCGCTCCGGGGAGTTCCTCTGTACGCTGCCTCGCGGTCTGAGGGCAACGTGGAACACTCACGTTCTCTGGTACATGACACTGTGTGTTTCCCTTGCGAAAGCCATCGCCGGTCGTAAGTCTCTGACCAGTAAGGAAATTGTCGTAATTTCGTCGAGAAAATTAGCAAGATGGATTTATTCTTTGTTTTTCAGCAAGACCTGAGAAAGTCTTTTCGAGTGTTTTTCTTTTTTTCTTTTTTTTTCATCTCGGCTTTCTGCCCACCTGCCTGTTATTTTGCAGGCCTGAGCTTCGCCTCCGCATGATCATAAAAAGTTTCTTGAAAAGAATTTGGGTATCTGTGAGAAAAAGGTTTATTGCGACGGCAAGGCCTCCTGAGCATTGGCAAATAAACCCGAAGGATATGATGATGTTTGTGACCTGTGTCATGATCATTATTGACAAAGTTCAGAGGCCCGACCACAGTGTTGGTAGAGGATGAGAACTAAGGCCAGAGTTCTTGACGCCGAGGTCCTCATCCGTTAAATCCTCCGTAAAGATGAGCGACCGTGAAAATACTTCGCCGTCTGCCAAGGAAACATTGTGACCCACCAGATGTACGAGACAAGGTAACATTTTAGATAGATATTGAAATGGGTATCCTCACTCAGGAGCAGCTCAGAACATTCGTGAGCTGGGGGGAACCTGTACACTTAATCAAGTAGCGAACCAAAAAAGTGTTTATTTATTCAACCGCAAACATCAGTTTAATAACGGACTCATTCAGAATAAACGGCATCGTCTCTAGTCTCTTCATCTTTATTCCGCTGGTCATTAAAGATTCCCGTGGCGGCTGGGTGCGAGTGAGCTGCAGGAGGTGGATCAGGGCCATCACTCTCACTCACCTGTCCAGCCAGGGAACACACCCTCCTCCTCCCCAAGACCACAGGCTCGAGCCACCCACCAAGTCTCTCTTGTAATCTCGTGAGCGAGGGAGAAACAAAAAAAAAAAGTTTTGCTCCAAGTTTTCTCTTCTGGATATCTTTGCTCTCTTCTCACGATAGGCTACCTCTTTTTTTTTTTTCTCTCTCTCTCTCCCTTTGTGTGGATTGATATGTGTATACCCATTTTGAATCAGAGTCCGCCATGTGTGTGTGTGTGTGTGTGTGTTGACCTTTTGTGGGACGAACGCCCAAATTTCTTACGTGGAGTGTCTCTCTCTCTCTCTCTCTCTCTCTCTCTCTCTCTCTCTCTCTCTCTCTCTCTCTCTCTCTCTCCGTCCTTGTTACATTTGTTTGGCAAGACAGCCAGCCAGCCGCTCATCAAAAGGTGATCACTTAAAAAAAAAGATGGTGATTTTTAGCGGACGTCGCTCGCCCCGCCGTCAGGTTGCTCACACCGGCAGAAAATGCTGCCCAGTCACCAGGGACGGACGAGCTGTGCGCCTACAGAAACATTTGGGAACACCTGGGTACATCACCGTCCATTATTGGCCCCCGGCACAGCCCAGCCTGAGGGACGTCGTGTTGCCAAGTGTCTTTTCTGTAGACTTTTGATCAGCTCAGCGTCGGTGAGGTCGAGGAACTTGTTATGCCGGTGGTCCAATCAGAATTACTCTGATGGCCGATCTGACGGATCATTGGTGATCAGATTACTCTCCTTTGCTTCGTCTTGTGCTACCGTTACCGTTCGTAAGATATGTATTCCTTTAGCCAAAATTCTGGTTAGTTTTAGCATCTTGACATTCTTGATAAAGAAAGTTTCTTCACAGGACCCGTCACAATTCAACACATTTTTCACTCCTTGTTCATTGCTTGGGTTTGACCCGTTCAGCACGACGGTACGACCCGTGAGCACGTCCGTACGACCCTGAAGCACGACGGTACGACCTTTGATGGCCTGACCGTTGACCTGAACAAAACCTTAGCGTCAGTTTACAGACCAGTCAGTCATAACGAAGGGTCGTAATGACGACCTGCTTAGGAAGGTTAGACTCGAATGAAGACTTGAAAGTCACTTATGCTGCCATGGGAGACCTGGTGGACTGTAACACCATCCTTGAAGCTAGGAAGATACGTGTTGAGTGATCTGTGCGTGGCTGTGTCCATTGGTTCCACCCTGGGAGTGGATACGATAGCCTTGTCGTGAGAGAATGAGAAAAATCTTTTTCCGTTGAGTTGTAGCTAAAAAAAAGAAGAGAGATTATATATATAATGTATTGCTGAACATTTTGGACCTTGGGCAGAATGTTGTTGGAAAAGCATCTGACATGAAACACTCAGTTTTACAGAAATTGTTGAAATGAGGGTGAGAGATCGTGTTCCTAAAATGAATTTGCTCTTTTGAATGATGAAACTCACAGTTGAGACGATATGTTAGAGAACAGACTTGTGCTACACAGCCGGCCGTTGTATTTCAATCTTGTGCGTCAAGGCTGAAACACAACTGGACCAACTTTTCAGTTCGAGCAGTGAGTAATTTTCTGCTTCCGTTGGTAAGGCACCGAAAAATGCTCTTTACAACTTCTCTCCCCGACTCCACGTAGGTCCTGTGTCATTACTTATTTCTACTGTAGGGGGAGGGAGTTTTACACTCGGCGGGAGGGGGGGGCAAAAACCCTTTGAGCATTCTCCGTCATCATATGACATTTTAGACTTGTGTGTGGTTGTCCACAATGACCTTTTCCTCAATTCATTCCTTTTTATCCGCCACTCTTGAATTATGAAAGTAATTCTTCACATCATTTTGAACCAGGTTTCGCTTGATTTCGTCATTTTTTTTAAAGGTCTCTCCGATGTATTCAGTCCTTGCCTTTCCTTCGTACGTGTGTGGTTTTATGCTTGTGCTCTGCATTTTCCTCTTGGCGCCTCTGAGAGTATGGTGACAACACCAGCTGTTCGGAAGGAGTGACCGCCTTCTCCATCCCCGGAGGCCCAGCAGGAGGAGGAGCAACACAACGGGCATTGATTAATGCTAGGTATGGACATCAGTGGTGCGGAGACAAACATGATGGGGCGAGATGCAAATGAGGGAGGGGGTAAACTTCATAGAGTGTCTTCCGCTCCAGGTTAGTGACGATTATCGCCCTTATGGACTCATACATATGCATCGTCAGCCAGATAGTAGTTAACAACGAGTTTGGAGGGGGGGTGGGGTGGGGAAGGGGGGAGGAATAAAGAGACATCTAACTATCTTGTATGGTCGAATTTGCACTGACTTAGCTGTACTGTTACGGCCTTTATGAACTCGTCCTGTTCTTGATTTTGATCAGATGTTCTGTTGGGTAAAACATGATTGTTGTTACCCTTGGTGAAATTGTATTAAGTTGTTAAAGAAAAAGATGATTCTTTGTATATATATATATATATATATATATATATATATATATATATATATATATATATATATATATATATATATAATATAATTTTTTTTTTGAAAACGAGTGAAAGGTGGTATGCCACGTCTTGTGTGATTGCTGCCTTATTACAATGACGGGTGTGTCGCGTGGCGGTTTAGATGTGAGCATTGCGTGGTGGACGGAGATGGTTGTGTTGGGGGTGTCAGTGTTAAGGAAAAGAGAAATTCCTTTTAAATTTAGTGTAGTGTTACTTATAATCATACGGTGAAGATTTGCTTTTACGACACCAAAGATCTGTCATGTGAATATTATTGGCTTTGTTTGGCGGTGTTTGAGTGTTGTGTTGATGATACAGGAATACCTCTGGAACCTGATGGGTTGCTGCTTATAGAAAACGAATGGGGGAGTATGGTTGGGGGGGATGTGATAAGGGAGGAATGTAAGGTTGATTGATAAGAGAATAGGTGACACATTTGTGGAAACCAACGTAGCCAGCGATGAAGCTCAGGTACCCTCCTCCCCAGTAGCAGACTTGTACTTTATTATCAGTTGTTATCTGGAAGATATGCAAATTTTATGTTCCTTCGCTTCCATCTGCTTGTCGTGTGTGTGTGTGTGTGTGTGTGTGTGTGTGTGTGTGAGAGAGAGAGAGAGTCCTGCCCCCTCCTGGATCCTGACACTGGCCATCACGGCCAGCAGCGGGTCCTGGCAACACACGCTGGAATGCCCCCGGCGCCGGAGTAATGCACGGGGGGAATAGTCGGCAGCGTCGTACAGCGCACATGTGCATGGTAATTGAAGTGCGCCGCCTGACGTATTAACGATCAACGGGATCGTAAGGTTGAATTTACTGGAATCGCCGTTGGGAGACCCCTTGGTAATCCACACGGGCATGGGGCGTCTGGAAATGAATTGATCACTCACTTGAAGTGGCCGTCGTGAATGATGGAAGATAGAAGACAAAAAAGCATTTCTTTGGATACAGATTCCATGAACGGTGTTGTGGGACTGTAGTAACTGACACTCGAGAGAGATCGGTAGAATCGCAGTGTTGTACATAGTGTGATGGTCAAGAGGCTTTGAGAATCCCTTTGTGAATGTCTGGAATCTAAGATAGATAGAGGAAGGTACCCCGACGTCGTCAGTAGTGTTCCACAGACGATCGAGCGAAGTGTGTGGGTGTGCTTGTGTGTGGGTGTGTCGTAGATACACGTAGTGGCAGCTGTGGTGCTTGCCAGATTACAGTTGAAACCCTGAAGCACGAAGGTCCTTAAGTACGAAGGCACAATCCTCGAGCACGACGGTACGGTCCTTGAGGCAGACGACGGCACAACCCCCTCATCAGGTCAAGACAAAGGTCACACCATTGTACCCATAGGTCTTCTGTAGAGTTCACAGGTCGCACCGTCCTGTTCAAAGGGGTAAACAGCAGTTTACCATCCCCGTGATTTAGCTGTTGTAATTAAACAGTTGTGGTCGTCTTCATAACGGCCTTAATGGCCCCAGTGTCCTGAATTAGTTGTGGCTCCTTGAAGATTATCTGGTCACGTTACAGCTCAGTGTACCCAAGCCTCGTAAACCTCAGCAGTTCTTCTCTCCTTCCTCTCGTGTTCTTTCTTCTCTGTAGCGCTGTAATGTTCTCTGTGTCTCCTGGTTTAGACTGCATCTGCTTCAGTACCTCAAGGGGATGGACTGTAAATGCACGGTATATTTCTTCTCCCAGCGAAATGATTATGTAGGATATTCAAGATGATTTGTCGTCCCCAGTTACTGCATGTATACTATATATATATATATATATATATATTTTCCTCTTCTTGTGTACATGAAATTATTTTGATTTATCACATTATTAACTGTTTCGCCCCTGAGGAGTATTGTTGTGTTTCCAAGGTAACCTCTCTCTCTCTCTCTCTCTCTCTCTCTCTCTCTCTCTCTCTCTCTCTCTCTCTCTCTCTCTCTCTCATACACACCTTAAGTATTCTTTTCTTTTCGGGGTATATCGTGTCTCAAGGCTGTGATGATTAATGATTAGATAAACTTTGTAGTCATCCAGTTGTTTTGTTAGAAATCGCGTAGTTTATGCATTTAATATGTGTTCATCTCCAGTTATAATATTTACACATATTTGTTTTACACTTACTTCTTAGATGTTATTTCAGGTGCAATCAAATTATATATATATATATATATATATATATATATATATAGGGAGGTAAATGCAAGAGTTTTGGAAAGAGGGGCAAGTATGAAGTCTGTTGGGGATGAGAGAGCTTGGGAAGTGAGTCAGTTGTTGTTCGCTGATGATACAGCGCTGGTGGCGGATTCATGTGAGAAACTGCAGAAGCTGGTGACGGAGTTTGGTAAAGTGTGTGGAAGAAGAAAGTTAAGAGTAAATGTGAATAAGAGCAAGGTTATTAGGTACAGTAGGGTTGAGGGTCAAGTCAATTGGGAGGTGAGTTTGAATGGAGAAAAACTGGAGGAAGTGAAGTGTTTTAGATATCTGGGAGTGGATCTGTCAGCGGATGGAACCATGGAAGCGGAAGTGGATCATAGGGTGGGGGAGGGGGCGAAAATTTTGGGAGCCTTGAAAAATGTGTGGAAGTCGAGAACATTATCCCGGAAAGCAAAAATGGGTATGTTTGAAGGAATAGTGGTTCCAACAATGTTGTATGGTTGCGAGGCGTGGGCTATGGATAGAGTTGTGCGCAGGAGGATGGATGTGCTGGAAATGAGATGTTTGAGGACAATGTGTGGTGTGAGGTGGTTTGATCGAGTAAGTAACGTAAGGGTAAGAGAGATGTGTGGAAATAAAAAGAGCGTGGTTGAGAGAGCAGAAGAGGGTGTTTTGAAATGGTTTGGGCACATGGAGAGAATGAGTGAGGAAAGATTGACCAAGAGGATATATGTGTCGGAGGTGGAGGGAACAAGGAGAAGAGGGAGACCAAATTGGAGGTGGAAAGATGGAGTGAAAAGGATTTTGTGTGATCGGGGCCTGAACATGCTGGAGGGTGAAAGGAGGGCAAGAAATAGAGCGAATTGGAGTGATGTGGTGTACAGGGGTTGACGTGCTGTCAGTGGATTGAATCGGGGCGTGTGAAGCGTCCGGAGTAAACCATGGAAAGCTGTGTAGGTATGTATATTTGCGTGTGTGGACGTGTGTATGTACATGTGTATGGGGGGGGGGGGGGTGGGGCCATTTCATTCGTCTGTTTCCTTGCGCTACCTCGCAAACGCGGGAGACAGCGACAAAGTATAAAAAAAAAAAAAAAAAAAAAAAAAATATATATATATATATATATATATATATATATATATATATATATATATATATATATATGTTCTATGAAAGTGCGCGTTCATATGCACTTTATTCGTATTCATATACGTACAGTTAGGTTCGGTAAAACGCCATCAGCTGGCTATGTGCGTCTGTTCGGAAATAACCGGTATAGACCCCGTTGCTCACCATTGTGAGACGAAGGGTATTCGAGTACTTAGTATTTCGAATAGTTGTTTCCTATTATACAGTCCCATGGCCTAGCGGTTAGCATGCCTGCCTGTTGCACAGGGGTCCCGGGTTCGATCCTGGCTGTTGGAGGTTTGTATGTTCTATGAAGGTGCGCGTTCATATGCACTTTATTCGTATATATATATATATATATATATGTCCACAGTTTATCTGAATATTTTGTGTGACTTCCCTCTTATATCTTCTTCCTTTTCTGGCCTGCATTAGTGAGGTATTCTCTCATCCTCCTCCTGCCTTATATGCTCTAAAACCCCATGCCCACAATATTCCGAGGAACCACACTAAAAGCTATCGTAGCAGTTTTGGGGTGAGAGGGGTCATGTTGCCCTTTGAACCATCCCGCCCAACTTAGTTAGGGAGGCCTTCGCTAAAAGGGTAACTTAATATCTATCAAGGTTCTCCCCTCACATTAACCTCAACTACTTTCCTTTGACAACGATGGTATCCTTATCTTGTAGGATGCTTTGGAGAGGGTGTAGGAGGGGGCTAGGAGGCTGCTGCTGCCATTGTGGGGCCTCGTGGCCAACAATGTATTCATTCCCTAACTTCTTGCTAACTCCTCCAACTTCCGCCCACCTTTCACCAAAATTAATTCGAACAGTATCGCCTACTCACCTCCTCCTCCTCCTCCTCCTCCTCCTCCTCCTCCTCTTCCTCTTCCTCTTCCTCGTTAACCCAACTATGTTATTCCTACCCACTAGCTACTCCCTCCTTACTCGTGCCTTTGTTCCTCGTTGAACGAACCCTGCTGGTCCTCCCTACCTCAGCAACCTCAGTGGCAAAGCAGAGGCTCAAGATTAAATGGCAGTGGGTTTGTAGTGCGTACCTATGTCTCTCTGGGTATCTGTCTCTGTAGAACATTTAGATGGAATGTATTTTTAAGTTTAGTTAAAAGACTTTCTCTTTTTATGGTGGTTTAATCATTATTGATTATTCGTTTCCCCGAGTTCTCTCCGGGTACTTCATGTTCTCCGAGTAGATGTAAGGCAGATGACTGATATCAGAAATTGTTCTGTTATGCTCTTGTTGACTCTGACACAGATTTCGTCCCAGATACAGATGGCAGGGAGAGACACACCACTCCTGCATACATGGAAGACCTAGCAATGTTCCGCCGGACACACACATCTATGATTAACTCTGGTATCTCTCCCTCTGGCTCTCACAGGTTGCTGGGGACCCTCAGCTCGCAGAAGGGCTCCATCGCCCCTGGAGGAGGGACCCTGACGGCCCTGCCTGCCGTCAGGAACGACCTAGCCCTAGGGTCCGCCGCCTCCTTCTCCGGGCGTGGCCTCCACCTGGGAAAGACGTGGCGGGAGAGGTGCTCATGGAGGTGTACGGCCATTGGTCTTATCATTCTCTCCTTCACCCTAGCAGCTCTTCTCGCCTGTGTCGCTAGTGAGTATGCTTGTGTGACCTTACTCTTGAGGCTAATGGGTAGTTCCTGCTAATAACCGCGGACTTAATGACTGGGTGAGCATTTAATGACACGCGGAGAGTTTAAAAACTATGATTGGTGTATTTTCCTTTCTTAAGTATAGTTGTGGTAAGCAGTAGGAATTTTTTTCTTTTTTAGTGACTCCATTGACGCATTATGAGAAGAACGCGACTGGGTTTGCTGGTGAGTGCTTATGTCGAGTCTAAGGTCTCAACTTCTACATAATTCATAATATTATACAGTTTTTGCTCCATAGAAAAACTTGCTGGAAAAACCCTTTATTTTTTCACGTTTTAGAAAAAAAAGTGTAATGTCGGAATATATGAGAGCGAACTTTATTTTCATTTTCCTCTAGTTTTCCCGTAATTCATCAAAAGATTTTTGTTACGTATTTCCAGGTGACGGTAAAAAATTGTAGCTTGCCCGAACTATACAGAAATAAAGAAAATGAAATAGTGTAAAGTATATTGCATATGCAGATTTTAATATGCTTTTACGATGCAATTAACTGAACAATATAAAACATAACTATAGCGAACAGTAATGAGGAGAAAACATCAAAGAAGCACTGAACCTGTCGACTGCAGTTTCGAGTAACATTAAAGAGTGCAACATGAAACATAACAGAGATCGTTTCTGTCTTTACGTTCACGACTTCCAATTTGATTTTTATTCGTCTGTGGAATCAGTCAGGTCTGGTAGAGATCACCACCCACCACAAGCTGCTGGGACCAGTTGTGGGTGGTAGAGATGAGTACCCATCACTGGTTACCAGGACCATTTGTGTGTGGTAGAGTACCCGTATCACTGGCTACTAGGACCAGTTGTGGTAGAGGTGTGTACCCATAACTGGTTGATGATGGTAATATCTCGAAAAGAATTTACAAAGTTTTTAATACAGAATATAGTCTATCCAGTTGTGGTTTCAGACGTAGACTGGTCTTGATGTTATTAAGAAACTTCAGGTGAGGAGAGAGACGCGTCCATGGCTTAGTGATGAACCTGATGCCGTCACCAAGTTATCAACTTACGTGCTAATGTTCGAACCGTGGTGAGGGGAGGACGTTCGCTGGACGTTAGTGGGTGTGTTGCGTAAATATTTTGTAGTGCAGGTAAGAGGAGGACGCGTTGGCTTTCTTAGGACCTAGAAGACACGGTTCACGTTCTTCGCTGAAAACCTACGTGGGTGTAAAAGGAATATTTTTGGTCTGTACACCTCGACGGTACGATCCTTGAGCACGACGGTACAGTTTCATGTGTATGATAGTCTAGCCTTTAGCCTTTTCTTGAAGGGCCCAGTCAAAGACCAGGTCACCATGCCCAAAAGATCGTATTGTCTTGCTCGAAGTTCGTGAGTGTTGTGCTACAAGGGTTGTACCGTCGAAATCAAGGGTTATATAGCGCCGAGCTCACAGAGTTATATCATCTAACTTAAAAGGTTATACCGTCGTGCTCAAGGGTTTTACCGTCGTACTCGAAGGCTTGTCCTTAAACATTATACCGTTGTGCTAAAGGGTATTATCGTCGTGTTTAAGGACTTATTATATCTTAAAGTCTTCCCACCGTAACATAGACAAACGTTGAGGATACAAACACTACCTGGCGCCCCAGAAATTACAATAAGGTCAACAGTCGCGTCAGGCATCATGGCCAGTCGACATAAGGTCATCTGAGCAACCAGTAATGATAGCATTGTCTTATTCCCTCTAGGTTAAGTCATGATGACAGAGCCAAAATCTGCAGTTCGTAAATACATGTGTATGACCGCCATTACCAAGTAAATGAAATGTGCCTGATGATCACCGTAGACTATTATGGAGTCGGCACGAACTGGAATGGTGAATATGAGTCTTCGTGTTTGAGCCATTACTCTCAACAAGCGTAACCCTTCCCTTTCCTCCCGTGCACAACCTTCTTTGTGTTGTGAGTACGTTGGCTGCCCAGGTTTTGTCATGCGTATGTTTTGACGTAGCACAGATGGTGGTTTAATGGCCTGCAGCGACTGAGAGCCATTGGATCTAACAACATACAACTTTACACACACATACGTGGCTTTACACACACATAGGTGTCACTGAAAACATTAGTGTTGGCTGGAGAAGCATTGACATATAACAGTATTGTATTACCCGTTTAGATTTTTTTTTGGGGGGGGTTTAGAGATTTTTTTAAACAGCTGTGGTGGTGGCTTTAATGATTTTCCTCGACTTTATATTGAAATAACAAGGCAGAATCAGGATTATCATTAGTGATATTCTTATCGCGCGCGCGCGCGCATTTGTGTGTGTGTGTGTGTGTGTGTGTGTGTGTGTGTGTGTGTATGTCGCTGAGTTTGTCTGTATGTTTATTTGTGTGTTGAAATATTAGTTTTTCTATCGTAGAGTTGTGTTTGTGTCGTGTAGGGCGGGTGGCAATGTTTGCTAAAGGTAGACTCCTTCTTCTTCTTCTTCCTCTGTCCTGAATTCGGAAACGCTTTTATAGTTATTAGCACAATAAAACTTTAGTTGACAAAGACTTTTATGTGCAGTTTGGCTTTATCGTGGGCGTGCAGTAGAGCGGGGGGGGATGTAATGTTACTGCGCCCAGCCCCATGTACATACCAAATGTTGGGTATACTATATTGACTCCTTCTAAAATCTTGACTTTATTTGATGTTTTGCAGTTGGCGACGTATGGTATGGGATGGTTTGAAAATGCTCATATGCATGATTACTTTTTTTTTTTAACTCTTTTGTATGTGTTCTGGGAAGAGAGTTTTACACTCGTGTTGTCCCGTCTCTTAAAACTCTCTCTCTATATATACTTCATGTCAAGGTAGCGATTCATCGACCAAGCCTCGAAGGGGAGGATGAACAGCTAGCTCGGTTGGCTGTCTGTGAGCCAGTGGCCCTGCCCGGGAGTCAAACCCTGGTTCCTTTAGATTATTGGGTGTTGGAGGGTAGGGTGGCTCTCTCATATGTAACATGACGCGTCGCTCACACAAAGCGGCCCTCGGTCATGGCATGGTATGGGGCGGTTTCCTCTCGCGATAACGGATGGATAATTAGATCATAGGAGTTTTCTGGCTGTTTACTATTTATTGAAGAACATCAAGTGTTAGAAAGATCGTCCCTGAGCAGAGGAGCTGATGATCCCAGGACGAGAGAAACTGCTCCAGTAGCGTACGTTCTTACATTCCTAATCTATACAGACGGAGAAAAAAAAATAGTTTACGAGCAAGTGTTCTATTTTCTGTGTTATGAATTTTGGTTGTACCTTGTGGAATGGTTTGTCTGATTGTGTCAAGTTGAACACTTGGTTACTTTTGTTTGTAATTTGATATTTCGTTCATTGTGTATGATGAGAAACTTGGCTGGCGTATATGCTTACGTTATCTCTAACTCTCTGCTCTTCATACGGATGGCTGATGATGCAGTGGTCATAGAGGCATGTAATGAATGTCAATGATCATTTCGAAATTGTAATGAGCCAGACTTGATGGTCAGTCTTCTCGCTGGTGTTTTTAGGAGTAAGTGACTAGACGTTGATAAGGGCTGACGGACTTTGCATTTTGGTTTGGATTGCGACCACTTTGTGTTCAGAAGCCTTTGATGTGACGTTATATTACTGCCTTCTAATTTTATTAGTAACCAGATTTTGCTTTCGACCAAGAAAGTGGAATACATTTCAGAGAAAAATGGAAAAAAAAATATGTTTCTGTGGGATTATGGAAGACATATTATGAAGTGCGTCAGAAAAATCCAACGGAACTGTTCAAGGAGACTTTTGGCTCTACCGGTGGGAGGAAATAGTTAGGTTCACATCCCATGTACATTGGGTCTGGGTTTCTTAAAAAGCGTACGACCAGTGGCTCAAGCGGTCAAGCGGTACTCGAGTTCTCCTAGTGCTGGTGATGTTGAGGTTGGTTCTCTTTTGAGTCTTGGTGGTTCTTGTCTTGTTTTCGGTTCTCTTTGAGTCTTGGTGGTTCTTGTCTTGTTTTCGGTTCTCTTTGAGTCTTGGTGGTTCTTGTCTTGTTTTCGGTTCTCTTTTGAGTCTTGGTGGTTCTTGTCTTGTTTTCGGTTCTCTTTGAGTCTTGGTAATTCTTGTTTTGGTTCCCATCGATTTTGATGATTTTTGTCTTGTGTTGCTTCTCTTTGAGTCTTGGTGATTCCTATCTAGTGTTGGTTCTCTTTGAGTCTTGGTGATTCCTCTCTAGTGTTGGTTCTCTTTGAGTCTTGCTGATTCCTGTCTAGTGTTGGTTCTCTCTAAGTCGTGTGCCTTCTAATGGTGGTTCTCTTCTTTGGAAATGAGCACAGTAAAGGCACTGTTTAACCCCTACCGTTTACTGTTGTTCTTAGATACTCTGTTTTCTTTGCTTGTCCTTCAGAGTCTGTACGATATTGATGAGTACCTCTTGTTTTACAGTGCAGGTACTCTAGCTTGAGTCCTGTTAACCAGGTTGTCAGGTACTCATGAGTCCTAATAACCAGGGTGTCAGGTACTTAAGAGCCTTATTGACTAGGATGCAGGTACTCAGGAGTCCTATTGGCCAGAGTACAGGCACTCAGGAGCCTTACTCACCAGAGTTTTATGTCCTCTAGAGTCTTATAACCAGGTTGCAGGTACCCTAGAGGCCTGATGACCAGGATGTCATGGACTCCGGAGTTTTGATGACCAGGAAGGTGGTACTTTCGAGTCCTGATGTTGGCGAGGGTGGACGTCGAGCTCCCCTGTGTATAGGATGGTTGAGGTGGGAATATATAAATAATGCTGGTGTGGGGAGACTTCCGTCGCCCCCAGCCGGAGGGTGTTGTGTCCGAGCACGGAGGAGGAGGAAGAGGAGCAGGAGGAGGAGGAGGAGGATGGGAGGTGGTGGTAAGACCTAATCATGTTTCCGAGACGAGGCCATTATCTTTGTTACATGATAATATAATAAGAGACTCCTCCAACCCTGCCTGTAACATGGCGATGCTGGGCACGGGAGGGGGGCAATATGTCTCTCTCTCTCTCTCTCTCTCTCTCTCTCTCTCTCTCTCTCTCTCTCTCTCTCTCTCTCTCTCTCTCTCTCTCTCAGAAATGCAAATCTGTCTCATTTCTGCCTCCGCGTATTGCTCACTTCCCCTTTGTCTACCCCCCCCCCCTTTCCCCCGGTAAAGAAAACGGTGATAAAAAAAAAAGGGGGGGCTGGCAACACGCCCGTCCCTCGTAACGAGTTGGACTCCGTTAGTGGCGGATGGGAACGTGATGATGATGATGATTATTATTATTAGACCGGAGGAAATCATTCGGTTCGTGTGTCTGCCGTAATGATTATTGGCACATAAACTGAGTCAGGGTGTGCGATTGCCGTCGGGAAACGTCCCAGGTCGCGGGATGGTCTCGTCGAGGGGGGAGACACCCCCCCCCCCCCTCCGCGGACGACGACGGTAGTATGTGTCGTGGTGGACGTGTGACGACGGGGACGAGGAGGGGACGATGACCTGGGGGGGGTGAGGGGGGTTTACGAGGGGACGTTTCCGTGAAGACGTCCTACCGACAGTGGAAGATGTGGTATGGGACACAACCTCTGCTTCCTCCTCCTCCTCCTCCTCCTATGGTCTGTGTTTCTAGTGCACCTTCTGGTTTCTGTCTCCTAACCATCACCACCTCTTCAAACCTGCCACTCCCCGTCACTTCAACCTCCCGCTATCCACACCTCCTCAACCTCTTCCTCCTTCCTCCCCCACCTCTTCCACCTCCCCTACCCTATCTCTTCAACTTCCCCCTACCCACCAGTACACAGCCTCCTACATATCTTCAACCTCCTCCTCCTCCTCCTCCTCGCCTCATTAATCCACCCCCCACCCTCCCTCCCCGCCCTGTCCCCCACCTCATCGACCTCCTTCTATTCCTCCTTCTGCCCACCTCATCCAGCCCTGTCAACTTCCTTCCCTCCCTTGTAGTTCAGTCCGGGCGTCGATGTCTGGAGAGAGAGAGAGAGAGAGAGAGAGAGAGAGAGAGAGAGAGAGAGAGAGAGAGAGAGAGAGCTCGGAAATTGGAATAATATTTGCATAATTAGGAGATACTGGCATTAGATTGGAAATGGCCCGGGAGATCAGGTATACAGGCCGGGTCTTGTATTAATGTCACATTTGAGTGGGTGAGCTTTTGGATAGGATTGGGATTGGTCATCGTCGGAGATTAGGGGGGAATAGGTCCATTTGGGAGAAGGGAGATTAAGACTCTTCGTATCGTAAGAGAGAGAGAGAGAGAGAGAGAGAGAGAGAGAGAGAGAGAGAGAGAGAGAGAGAGGAAAAAAAAGTGGGTGTGAATAGTCATACTGTGATTTAGTAGCTTCGTTTGGGTATTCAGTGAGAAGAAATTATATATTTTTTTCATTTTTTTGCTTTTCTTATCATTATTAATGTCTGGAGAAAAGATTCGGCTGACTTGAATATCTTTCGCTGTGATAAACTTTATTCTTTCTTTTTTTTTCCTTCGTCCTCTTTTGTGGGCCCCCCCCCGCCCTTTTTTTTTTTAATGGGTTTTATGGTTTTTCAAGTTCCAGATTAGAAAACTTTCTAGTTCAGCTGCCGAGTCTGATTTAGAGAACAAAGCCAGGCGAGTGTTGGTCATGAGGATGTGAGAGAGAGAGAAAAAGCGTTAATGTTCCCCTCATAACAGAAGTCTCACGTTTTCTTACTGATCAAGGATTATGAGGTCTGGTTAATGAGGACGCTATTATCATTGTATTTATCATTATTATTATTATTATTATTATTATTATTATTATTATTATTATTATTATTATTGTCATTGTTATTATTATCACTATTGTTATTATTATTACTATTATTATTATTATTATTATTATTATTATTATTATTATTATTATTATTATCATTATCATTATTATTATTATTATTATCATTATCATTATTATTATTATTATTATTGTCATTGTTATTATTATTACTATTATAATTATTATTATTATTATTATTATTATTATTATTATTATTATTATTATTGTTATTATTATCACTATTGTTATTATTATTACTATTATTATTATTATTATTATTATTATTATTATTATTATTATTATTATCATTATTATTATTATTATTATTATTCATTATTATTATTATTATTATTATTATTATTATTGTCATTGTTATTATTATTACTATTATTATTATTATTATTATTATTATTATTATTATTATTATTATTATCATTATTATTATTATTATTATTATTATTATTATTATTATTCGTAGTAGTATTAGTATAGTAGTAGTAGTAGTAGAGGTGGGCAGTGTTAGTGTGGTGGTGGTGGTATGGTGGTTGTGGTGGTGGTGCTGCAGGTGGTTGCTGGAACAGTTTACGTGTTAGTAAGTCTGTGGCTGCGCTTAAGAAGTGTCCATCTGGGCATATATATATATATATATATATATATATATATATATATATATATATATATATATATATATATATATAGAGAGAGAGAGAGAGAGAGAGAGAGAGAGAGAGAGAGAGAGAGAGTGAGTGAGTTCACGTTTTCTATCCATGTGTTTGCGTTACGTTGCCGCACATGATTTTATGAAAAACTGTAGAGCGACGAGAAACATGTCATAGGAAAGAACATTGTTAGACGCCTGTGTGTGTTTACACCCACCCCCTTCACATTCCCTCACACGGACCCCCCTCCTCTCACTCCTCCCTCATACGCGGAAGTAATCCATCATGGTGGTCCACACAATCTCACGCAGTCCGCCTCTCTAAAGCCCAGATCCAGCCTCCATCTCTCGAGTATAACGCATACACACACACACACACACACACACACACACACACACACACACACACACACTCGTTCGTGGCGTCTCTGTTTGAAGTGAGGGTAAGATAGAACACTTAATATCCGGGGGTCGATATCTTTTTTCTACTTATTCCCTGCAGCCATTAGAAACACTGTAGATTGTTCTGTGAAAATAGATAATGTTCAAAAACAAAGGCGGGACAGGTACTTGCGAAGTGTACAAGCGGACCAACCAGGTTGTAGTGGTAACTTAGGCCTAATGGTTGTGGTTGCCAATGGCCTGACCAAGCAGAGGACCAGCACGAAGGTAAGGTCCTAGACCCAGCTGTGGGTTAAGAAGACCTCCGAAACCATCGTAAGGTAAAGCTACGTCCCTAGACACAACAGTGGGTGTAGAGAACAACCAAAACCATGATAAGGTGAGGTAAGGTAAGGTAAGGTGAGGCGAGGTAAGGTAAGGTAAGGTAAGGTAAGGTAAGGTGAGGTAAGGTAAGGTAAGGTAAGGTGCCTTTGGACCACAGATATAGAGATAGAAGACCTCTGAAACCATCGTAAGGTGCACGTAAAGTAAGGCGAGATACCAGACCAAGATGTAGGGGTTAGAAGTAATGTCTTCTACGTGCATGGCAACCGTTTTGTTTTTCTTGAACTCATTCTTCGTCCATTCTGAAATGCCACTTTTATATTGTATTTAATCTTAGTTGTTCTTACAACAAAATCGAGATTACATTCACACACCTTCGCCGTGATACACCTCTATTCTCTATGTTTTCACTATGGAATATATTTAAGGTAACATCAAAGAAAGCAGCTCCCTCGCATTTTTCATGCATTAAAAGCGTCTGTCTCCAAATTGTGTACATGGTGAAGTTCATCACCCTCTCTCCCTAGTATTTTTTTTTCTGTCCTCTGAAACTCATACATTCAGTCGCTGAATAAACCCTCTCCTTCCATAGTAGATCGGTCTTTCGCTGTCTTTCTTGCAGGATTATTTCGCATATTTTGGAAGGAATGGCACGGGGTGTTCATGGTATGGATGGGATATAAGGCTGTGGGACTATAGTAGGGTATAGGATTGGGACTGTGAGCGATGTGGGGCTGTGGTAGGGTGCAGGTTGAGGATGTGGGAAGTGTAGGAATTTTGCAGGGCGCAGGGGCTGTGTTTAGGATGTAGGGGTGAGGGAGAAGAGTATTGGGGAGGGAGAATATTGTAGTTGTGGGGAAGGGTGTGGAGCTGAGGCAGGATGTGGGGCTGGTGGGGGTAAGATATCAGGTCAGGGTAGGGGTGTGGGCTGTCGGCCAGCTACCTGGGGGCTGAGATTGGCGGACAGGTCATGCAACAGACTCGTAACACCTGCCTCTTCCCACGCAACCTGCACCTAACGGGACCTCCAGCCCGACCGGGGGAAGGAGGCCACAGGCGGTGGTGGCGAGAGAGGAGGAGGAGGAGGAAGAGGGAGCGTTGGTGCGATGGTGGAGGGAAAGTGGAAAGCTTGAGGGTGGTGGAGAAGGGGGAGGGGTAGCTTTGTAGTGCCGATAGAGAAGGGGATAAAGAACCCTTGATTAGGGTGGTATGAGAGAGAGAGAGAGAGAGAGAGAGAGAGAGAGAGAGAGAGAGAGAGAGAGAGAGAGAGAGAGAGAGCAGTTTAGATGATTGGAGTGGGAGGTGCTGGGGTGGCACTGGAGGTGGAGGAATGGCGGGGGGTGGGGGGGAGCTCTGACATGCTGGAACTGTCTGAGTTATAGAAAGGGGAAATGAGTTCCTCTAAGGATATCACGAGATGCCCCGAAAGGATGCTGTCATGGTTGCCAGGAGTAATTAAGGAGCCTCAAGGAGATGAGAGAGAGAAAGGGTGGGGGAGGGGGGGGGGAAGGAATGAATACCCAGGAAGAACAGACCACAAGACATTCACTCACTGATGAGTATGACGCAGGTGAAGGAATTGAAGAAACCTTGGATGAATTCTCGGTATCACACATGAATGAGAGACTCCATTTGTCTTGAGGCGAACATGCGACTCGTGCAGATTAACGAGGGTAAGGAAAGAGCTGTGTAATGTTCACGGTGAGACACACGAGTGAGGCAGAGGTTGCTGCTGGTGTAACACCAGAAAGAGGGTGGTATCACACAAGCTATGACGACCTGTGATGCAAGAAAATATATATTATAGTTGATGTATAGAGGATATGATATCGAATAATCCTGTGTTTTTTATCAGGATGGTATGGGTCGTAAGTCTGAGGAGAGAGTGGGAATATTAAGGATTGTGAGGCAGGGAAGTGCATGGGAAGGACAGAAAACAGCAAGACCTCAGTGATGGTCAGTGACGAGGTTATCAGCTGGAGAACAGGATTGATGTCCTTAATTCCTGACCCAAACAGACATAGAGCTAGTGAAGCAAGAGAGACACATCAGTATAACACGAGGGGCCTGGCAATGTCAGAGAACAGCCTTATTGCCTGATACTGCTTTGGACGAGGACTTTGCTCGCTTCAATAAGAGCTCGTACCTCCACCATACATGTTAGGTTAAGTTCATTTAAACAGAGCAGGTGATGCCTTAGACCGGTGTGGGGCAGCGAGACGTGCAGGAGACATTGATGGTTATATGGCCACTGCAGGAAGCCCTGGAAGGGGTGTGTGGAGGGAAGATATTGTTGGGAAAAGAGAGTAGGAGCCATCAAACAGTTGACGATACGTTTGAGGAAGCCATGAACTGTAGAAAAGCTGGAGAATGTTAATGCGGTTTATAAGAACACTATGGAAAAAGTAGAGAAGGAAATTATATCTGCTGTAAGGCGTGAAGGGAAGAAAATTAGGAACGGAGGTAAACACGAAGAACTGCAAAGAATGTATGAGGAAGGTACGTTGTGTACGAACCAATACGTAATAGACAGCAATGCAGAATCTGAGACAAACGTAGATATGAAGGGGAGAGGGAGAGAAACTGTAGTGATACTCAGAGAGAGAGAGAGAGAGAGAGAGAGAGAGAGCTGTGGCAAGGTGAAGGCCAAGTTTCAGAACGGCTTGTAAGAGACGGAACGAAGGAGAACTAGAAACGCAGCTGCCACTGATGAAAGACAGACAGAGAGATCACTGAGGGCAGTTAATCACTGGACACAGTGCGCGAGGGCGAGACCTACACAGAGCACTGAGGAGACAGCAGTGATGAGAGGGGGGGACACTGACCACTGAGGAAAGAACCTTGACACGGGGGAAAAGAGACGTGACCGAGGAAAGAGACGAAATGGACTGGGAACTGGTGAATGCCAGATGAGGAGCTCTTTGAGCGAAGATACAAAGAAATCAGGAAGAAGACGAAGACACAGAAGATTGAAACATTTCATTTTGAGATAACACGCACATGCCTCCGTACCACACACACACACACACACACACACACACACACACACACACACACACACACACACTCAGTTTCTGACCCTCAGAGTGGGCAACTTTACCCACGATAAAGCAAGCGACGAACTAGAAACCTGTGATGGCGCACTACTGGTGGAGGGGCGAACGAAGTGGAGGTCACAGGAGGAAACCCCCCTGGAAAACATGGTAACGAATGGTCACGAATGTAGGTTAGTGTTACAGGGTAAATTGTGTGGATTTGATCACTTATGTCAAGCGGACGGAAAAGGGAGTAAAGTACGCCACACTTACTAGGATATGGTGGACTACGGTAGAGGCCTCCGTGGCGCAACCTACAAATGCCTGAGTGACCAGAGGAGCAACACGAGAGATTGATCCAAGATCGATCTGTAGGAGTTGAAGGCCTCCAAACCGATTTTAAGATATGCGTAAGGTAAGGGAAGGTCCCAAACCTAGCTGTAAGATAGAAGACCTTCGTAGCTATTGGAAAGTTGAGGTAGGGGGGGTAATGTAAGGTCCCAGACCTAAACCTATGTGGGTAGAAGAGACCTCCCGAACGTAAGGTAACTTGCTGGGATAGAAGACTTCCGTAACCATCGCAAGGTAAACGTGAGGTGAAGAGGCAGGCGTTCCAGACCCCGCTCAGGCGGGGAGGCATGTATTCAGCTCGGGTGATGGGGAGAGGTGGCAGTCTCATTCTGGCTAGGGTTGCCTCTTGATTCATTAACTTGAGTCTCCCAGTTCCTCACCGTCATCATCACTGTTACCGCCCGTCCGTCACCATCAACACCTGGCGTTATCACTAGTACTGCCCTACCCCCACACCACCTCGTTACCACTACCACCACCCTCTGACCATCACCACCACCCCTTCGTCGCCACACCACTACCACCATCCTCCTCCCCTCCTGACCAGCGCCCCGTTACCACCACTAACACATTCGTAAGTAAATGATCATGCGAAAAAAAAATGAAATGAAACACGGGAGGCCTCCTCGTGCCTTCACTATCACCTCCTCCTCCACCTCCTCCTTCCGTCCCTATCCCCCCTTCCTAGCAGACTCGCATGCCGCCAGCGATGTATAATTGATAATTATACAATAAATTGAAGAAATTATAAGGCATGTTCGCAATGCGTCGGGTGAAGGATAATCCGCGCGAGCAATTATGAGCATGTTGATAATCGGTGCAGATGTGCGGCTCCGGCCTGGTGATTATCATGGCGCGAGCTGTGTGTGTGTATGTGTGTTGTGGAGCCTGCTGGCTAATGGTTAAGGGTTAATGCTGAGTTGCTACACTGTCTTACAGCATACATGCCTGTGTACTGTACTCTCTCTCTCTCTCTCTCTCTCTCTCTCTCTCTCTCTCTCTCTCTCTCTCTCTCTCTCTCTCTCTCTCTCTCTGATCATACATACATACAATGAAAGAAATTATGTGACAGCAACCCAGTCATTCGTACACTACCAGGAGACACAAGAAGAACATGGATGGAATAACTACGGAAATATTTGAAAAGAAAACGCGATATGTCGTTGAAAATCATTCCCAGATAAACCCAGAATAGATGACTGTATTATGCAGATGGCAGTAGGGAGGAGCAGTGTCATTAGTCAAGCAAAACGTGCGTTGAGAGCTACTCGCCACCCCGACCATCATGACAACATTTCGTCCTAGGTACTGTTAGGTAGGTGGATAGGTTCTCTCTCTCTCTCTCTCTCTCTCTCTCTCTCTCTCTCTCTCTCTCTCTCTCTCTCTCTCTCTCTCTCTCTCTCTCTCTCTCTCTCTCTCTCAGCCACTTGGTAGTGACGCCGGCACCGTGAACCCGCACTTCAGTTGCTCATATATCCTCCTTCCTTGGTCCAGTCTGTCTTTCCTTCTGCCCCACATAATACGTGGATTGCTGGCTTTAAGGCCACAGACACACACACCCTGTTCAACTATGTGTGTTTGTGTTGTGTGTGTGTGTGTGTGTGTGTGTGTGTGTTTATGAGTGTGACTTTATTATATCTATATGATTGCAAACAACACGTGTTCTCTTTGCCTTATTTTTGACATTGAACATTTGGATTGTGGAGTCGTAAGATCTTATTTTCAGTACACTTTGCATAATATGTAGGTGTATATCTACGTATTATGCCAAGTGTACAGTAGACAGCGTAGAGAATGAGGAAAGTGTTGGTCATCTTCATTTACGTGTCGTGTCCAGCTCTTCTCTCTTCTCTTGGTCTGTTACCATGTCCCTGCCAGCCCCAGTCCTCCCGTGCTACTGGTCTGTTGCCATGATCCTACCAGCTCCTATACCTCCCCTAGTACTAGTCCCTTACCGTGACCCTACCAGCTCCAGTCTTTGGTTGCTTGCAGGAAGACAGTACATTAACACACTGATTTACGTGACGGGAAATTTGCATTGATCCCAATACTGTTGTCTTCTTATGAGAGAACGACCCACATGATCTGTGGTGTAGAATCACTGGCACGTCTGGTCCTCGTCAATGGCCTCCCAAGCTCCTGGTTGTGTGTAGGGGGCCAGCAGCAGTCTGGCTGCCCTCAGTAACCTCCTGTTCGTCCCTTCTATTGTGATTATTTTTTATTCTTTCTGGGATTACGTAGCACCTTGGATATCTTTATTTTCAATCCTTCTTTCCTATCTTCCTTTCTCCCCTTCTCTTTCATTTTTTTCTCATTTTACTTCAATTTCCTCCCATCCTCTTTTCTCCTTCCCATCTCTTCTCCTCTCATCTTTTCCCTCCCCTTACCACCCCTTCAATTCCCTGCTTGTCCTATCCTCCCTTCCCCCTCTCCACCCCTCCCTCATGGGAGTTATATGAAAAAAGAAAACGTCAGTCTTTGAGCTGCGGGTGGAGGATGTTGCCAGCAATAAGGTCAACGAATATATGAGGTGGACACGCCATCTCCCCGCGGCGCCACGCCTCTCTCTCTCTCTCTCGCGCACACACACACACACACACGCACACACACACACACACACACACACACACACACACACACACACACACACACACACACACACACTGCTTGTGTGTGTGTGTGTGTTAGCATACACAGGAATAAAGACCTGGTAAATATATACAAGGTTAAAGAGACGTAGCAACACCATTGATAAAGTCCCTCTACGTACCATACAAATAGATGATAACAAACAGGTGATTGACCACGCAATTCAAATCCTGTCCCGCGCCATGCCGCTGGAACGTGCGATGATGCCATCCCCATATTTTGTAGCTCATCCTGAGTCATGTATCCCATCATGAAGCTGCTGTGCAGTCCCTTCTAAGCTGTGTATATGCTCTTGCTCCTCCTCACTGTCACCATCAACACGTCGTTGTTATCTATCTTTACCGTATCACACGAGACTCTATAATGCATCCCATGATTCATAAAAAGCCCGAGATTGGATCGTAAGAATCCACTCAGCGTAATAAGGCGCGTAGGATTATGCCGGTGTCCTGGGTCACGTTGGTGTCATCCGTAATGAAATTGCAGATGCTGGAGCTAAACCAGCTGTATCTAGCAGTGCGTGTAGGAGAGCTACACCCACCAGTGATTTTGTGAGATGAATTGTTAAGTTGTGGACGATGTGACTGGTGAGGTAGATGGGACTTGGAAGCCCAAGGGAAGAACAGACTACAGAGGATAAGGGAAGGTGTTTGAAGGACTGCCTTCCTCCTTCAAGAGGAATCTGTCATTTGTAGACAATTCTCCGTCGACTGAGGTTTAGCCATACTATGTCGACCCACAGTCAGTTTGTGGAGAGGAGACCTGTCCCATCATGTGACTCCTGCGGTTGACAGAACATGTACTAGCATTATGCCGAAGAAAATATATAGAGACCTTATCGTAAAATAAGAAGGACGTAACAAAGGAGCAAATAAAAGTTTTGGAGAAATTTTGATAGGTAAACGTAATGTGAATTGAGTAGTGAGTGTTTTTTTTTTCCTAAAGGAAACCTAAATGTATGATTATATTTAATCAGTAGTTTACGCTTTAGTTACGTTTAGTTTACGTTTTGGTTTAGCTCAAAATATATTTCGTGTTAGATATCTTTTTCCTGCTTAATAATCGCTGATTGACGTGTTTACTTTCTGGCGCTTTACCCATACCACGAAATCATCTCTCTCTCTCTCTCTCTCTCTCTCTCTCTCTCTCTCTCTCTCTCTCTCTCTCTCTCTCTCTCCGCCATTCCACCACCCTTTCTCTTTCCCCTATATCTCCCCCCTTTCCTCCCTTTTCCATTTCCTGCCACCCTCTGCTACCCCCAGTATCTTACGCTCCCTCTTTCCTCCCCTACCAATCACTTCATCTCCCACAAACCTCCTCCCAGTACCCCCATCACCCACCACGCCCTTACAACCTCTCCATCACCCGCTTTACCCTACCACCCACCACTCCATCACCGCCACGCCCTCTCCACCACCTCATCACCCACCACGCCAAGCCATCGCCCACCAAGTTCCCCACCACCCTATCAGCCACCCTACCACCTCACGCATCTCCCCTCCCCTTCCTCCCCTCCCTTCCAACATCTCCCACATGAGTAATGGAACAAATCATGCAGAGGATCGATCCTGCGTCGTCCCCACCACCTTACCCCCCCACCCGCCGCCCCGTAACACCCGGCTGTCATGCACACGAGTGTGAGTCAGGCGACTGATCCCTTCGTCAGATCAGCAGGAGGCCGACACCCGTGTGATGGTGACGTGTGAATGCTCGAAGCCACTCGGGCAGGTCTACAGCGGGGTGCCGTGTTAAGTAATCTGATAATTGTATTCATAATTTTTTTTTCTGTTAATATGAATTAGAGATAGAACACACACACACACACAACACACACACACACACACACACACACACACACACACACACACACACACAAGAGATTGGGGCCCCCACGAGTGTAGAACTTCCTCCCCTTACTGTGTAAATAAGTAATCACGAATAGGTAATGGCAAACACGCAATACAATGATGTGGATGCTAAGGCCAGTGGAGTTTGACAACGATTAGTCGGCCAGCCCACCTCATTCCTTCGTTGGTAAAATATATGGCAGACAAGTTAACTATTTATGGGTAACGTGATGAACACCACTTCTCTTCCAGCCAATTTTGTTTTGAATTGCTAGGGGAGGAAGACCTTAGTCTTGTGGAGACGCGAGAGAAGTTTTCAATTTATATTTTCGTATTTCGCTCTTGACTTCTTGTGAGATTCGGGAGCTTCAGGTTACTGTGTTGCAGTGATTATTACAAACCATGGTATCTGAGCAGCAGCCACCAAGGATTTCTCTCGCATGTGGCAATAGTGTGATTCATCCTGTTGGATTTGAATGAACGTCTTATTTCTTCTTTTTCGATCTGCTTTGACGCCTGGCGGTCACCTTCGTCATCAATACTGTCGAACGTGTTCGACTTCGTCTTCTGTCTGTGTGTGTGTGTGTGTGTGTGTGTGTGTAGACGACCTCTGCTGATAGATGGTGACGGAGGTTCTTCCCAGATGCTGGACAAGATTTAGATCCAAGAAGAACTTGATGAGGTAGGGCATGACGTGAGGATGGACATTCGAATGAGTTCGATGTAGTGTCCAGCAGCGACAGCTAATGCTAAGGATGTCGGTCCTTCGTTGCCTGTGGCGATATAACCAGAGAGTCCTTACCTCCTCCTCCTCTTCCTCCTCCTCCTCCTCCTCTTCTTCCTCCTCCGCGCGTCGCATTGTTGGAACCCATGCTGAAAAGCCAACTTAACGAGCAAATACATTGAAGAAGAACCGTGCTGGATAAATTCTGTCGTGGACATACCATTACAATCCTGTGAATACTTGTCCCTCTCGTGGTGAATTTATGTTCCACCGTCGCGTTTATCTTTGACGCGTGTCGTTGTCGCGTTATCTTTCGGCGCATGTCACTGTCTCGTTATCTTGTGACATTGTCACATGCGCGCATGCGCGCGTGATATCGGGGGGCGTGACGAAGATCGTCAGAATCCCCGGGGAGGGGGTTGGATGTGACGCTCGCAACATATGATGGGGATGGAATGAAAATCAATTATCCAGAACTCTGAGGTTAGCGAAATCGCGAGTGGCTCAAGAGCCCGAAGGTGGACGACATCTTAGGTCGGGACGTCATACAGCTGGCGTGGATGTGGTTGGCATCAGCTTTCCTTTTTGCTGCTCGTATGTTGATCTTTCTTGTGTCTTGTGCAATGATCTTACATATCTTGTGTATTGATCTTACATACCTTGTTTAATGATCTTACATACCTTGTGTATTGATCTTACATATCTTGTGTAGTGATCTTACATACCTTGTGTATTGATCTTACATATCTTGTGTAGTGATCTTACATATCTTGTGTAATGATCTTACATATCTCGTGTAGTGATCTTATTTGTGTCTTGTGTTTTGACCTTATTTATGTCATGTTTATTAATCTTATTTATGTCTCGTTATTGATCTTGTGTCATTTGTATTGGTCTTACCTGTCTTGAGTATTAATCTTACCAGGGTCGTGTGTTAATCTTCTTTGTGTCTCGTGTTTTGATCTGATTTGTGTATTAATCTCACCATGGTCGTGTGTTTATCTTCCGTGTGTCTCGTGTTTCGATCTTACTTGTTTATTAATCTCAGCCGCGACTTGTTGTGTGATCATGTCGCGCTGTTTAGTATTCAGATGGAAATTTACTTTACACGTAAGCAAGATGCCAGACCCTTCAGTTATTCAGCCTTACATTGGTGTCGGTTCAGGTATCTCATTGTCTGGTTGTATTCAGCTTACATGTAGACACGTGAAATGGTTTCCGGAGATGTTGAAAAGGATTTATGACTTATTTGTTTTGAGCTTTGTTTTGAGATAGGTTAGGGGTGAAGACAATTTTTTTTCCTTTCGTACATAGGATGTTTTATGGCCACTCACAGTGTAGTATAGATACGTGATGATTTCTGAACCGGATGGTCACGTCGGGTTACCGCCTTCACTTGTCCATGGATGATGCTGGCCAAGCGTTGAAGACCTGTGTCTCAGGGGGGAGACAGTGCTTGCTGATATTAAGGGGATGTGGCATGAAATGATACCAGGGGACTCCGCCAGGAACTTGCCCCACTGGGTGTGGTGTCAGATCCCTTTGTGGATATCGATGTTGAGGATCATTTGGTCGATGTGTGTAAATCGCACATAATTTCCTGTATAGACGCTGGGGTTATCAGTACGTAGGATGTGGGTTTAAGTGGATCTTCAGCACAGTGGAAACTTAGTATTGAAAGCATCATCATCCACAAGGTAGATAACAGTCGAGGTCATTTAGTCATGGTGTTGAGGAATCTACTGAAGAAAAAGGAGGGAGATGAAATGATAAGAAATTGGCGGGGTAAAGGGATGAAGAGCGAAAAAAAAAGATAAAAGAAGAGAGAAAATGATCATTGAGTTACAAAAGAGGAAATATGAAGGACCTTATGAAGATGGAGGTCCATCATGGTAAGGCAAGGGACGAGGGGTCGCTCCGGCAGGTCACCGCGGCTACCAGCCCTAGGAAGGAGGAGCCAAGATGGCGTGCACAACAGGCGGAGCCACTCGGTAATAAAATTTAATTGGCAACGCCCCCCCCCCCCCCCCCCCCCCTCATGTGCTCTCCTCCTGAATACGTAATAAGGCTACAAAGGCGAGGTGTTTTACGGGGGCTCGTGAGTAGGAAGAGCATGGAAGTCCATTATGGCCCAAGGCGAAGATGCTGCAGAGGCGAGAGTCTCCTGGAGGGTGTATGCTAATTAGGCTTTACGATGAGATGACGAGGGATAACTTTGAGGGTGAGGGTGATACTGTCATCCAGTTAGTTAGTCGAGACAGGCAGGAGGGAGGCAGTCAGGTAGGGAGCGAGCCAGGCAGGCAGGCACACAGACAGACTAGGGGAGTTGGCTACCCCGCTCGTAGCCAAGCAAACCAGACAGTCAGTTAGCTAGCTGGCCAAACAGTCAGTCCTCCTGGCTACTCAAAACCAACTAGTCATCAGTCATCCAGCTGATCATTCAGTCATCCCACCGTTCATCCAATCAGGGGATGTCATTTTATGGTCCATCATCCACCCTATCGTCTGTTCATCGAGTCTATTATCCGTATATTGAGGCAAAATCTCATTGTAGTTAGATACTCCTTTCCCGTCCCTCCTATCTCCTCCTCTTATCCTTCCTCTTATCTATCCATTTTCTCATCCACCGAACCAGTAATGGCTGGTGGACTGAATAGATGCTGACACAGAGGTTCGATGCTGCAAGTAAGGAGGCAGAAGGCATTTGGCTGTGGCTAGAGCGACGGAGGGAAGCACATCGTATGGGTGCAGGTGTGGCGGGCATATGAAAAACTCTTTCCAGGAGTGTTAGGGTGTGCACGCCTTAGAGCTCGTGATGTTACGATGACGAGAGAGAGAGAGAGAGAGAGAGAGAGAGAGAGAGAGAGAGAGAGAGAGAGAGAGAGAGAGAGAGAGTTTGTGTGCTGATATACACATCATCATGGAATTAACTGGTCGTATAATCTGCTGAATAAAATGGGAAGGTCTCAAGCGCTTTACCAACCCTCCGCCGAGCTGTTGGGTTAGGAGTATGGCATCACATGGAGCTGTGTCGGGAAGTATACTGTCTAGGGATATTCGCCTAAGCGATAGGGGATGAGGGAGGGAGGTTATGGGACTGAGAAAGGATGCTGGTTACGCTCTAGCAGAGGGGAAAAGGCGCAAGGGAATTGCTTTGAAGGAAAGGAAAGAGAGGAAAGCTAAAGGGGTGGTACTGACGGATGAATGGTTAACGAAGGTGAGAGTGACTGAACAAGGTTTTACATGGAAACAAAATAGGGGAAAAAGGGAGATGATATTCACAGCCTGCTTACCTTGGCCATAGCTGAGCACGAGATTTCCCCCCTGTGGGCCAAGGGATAAGGAGTGTTTTTGTAGTGGTTTACGGTACTAATACATGATTGCGTTTTTCAGTGAGGCTTCGTAATCCGAGCCGCGGCTCCATTATTGGCTGTTTTCGTAGTGGCGGTGTCATAGGCATACTCGGGTATACACTCTACTGGGAGATGGTATGTAGTTGTTGCTTCGTAGAGAATTTCAAGAGTTTTAAGGTTTGTTCAAAGAGGTTTGGAGATAACATGCATTGAGAGGAGTGTATACAGGTAATTCTTTGAGACTTATATTCGTCTTCAGAGACTAAGTTTGTGTGCACAACGGTACAACCCTTGACCACGACGGTACAACCCATGAGCACGACGGTACAGCCCTTGAGCACGACGATACAGCCCTTGAGCACGACGGTACAACCCTTGAGCACGACGATACAACCCTTGAGCACGACGGTACAACCCTTGACCACGACGGTACAACCCTTGAGCACGACGTTACAGCCCTTGAGCACGACGATACAGCCCTTGAGCACGACGGCACAATCCTTGAGCACGACGGTACAAACCGTTGCAACATGACGGCACGACCCTTAAGCACGATATTACGACACCTTGGGTATGATTGACCCCAGGCTATGACCAGACCTATAAGGATCAGGTCAAAGGTCACCCCGTCAGACGGTCCATGGGGTCGCACCGTCATCCTCAAGGATCGTACCGTCGCGTTCGAGCTGTTAACGGAGAGAGAGAAAGATAGATAGATAGATAGATAGAGAGAGAGAGAGAGAGAGAGAGAGAGAGAGAGAGAGAGAGAGAGAGAGAGAGAGAGAGAGAGAGAGGCCTAGATAGTTGTTCCTCTTACGAGATGATGACAAAGTGTTTCTCAGCTTCCGGGAGTTCATAAACGCCTCAAGCCGTTGGCAGAGCTCCTGCAAGGCTTATAGAGATGACACAAGTAAGCAAGTTTTCAGGGTGGAGAGGAGGTAGGGACGAGCCGGGCTCAGCTAGGCTTAGTAAGGACTAGCGATTCCTTTAACGGCGACAGCAAGTGTTGGCAGAGGTTCTTAAAAGTGTTATTCTTTTTTTTTTTTCACAGAACACACTGGCGTATGAACCTTATCGTCGCTGTGGTATGTGATGGCATTACAACGGTTTCATTAAGGTTTTCCATATTGTTTGCTAGTGTGGTTCTCATTCGTTCAGGGGATGATAAGAAGACTCAGTGGGTCATAAATGGCCTTGGGAGATGCGAAGGTCTGATAAGAACAGTTTATTATTATCATTATTATTGTTGTTATTATTATTATTATTATTGTTATTATTATTATCATTATTATTATTATTATTATTATTATTATTATTATTATTATCATTATTATTATTATTATTATTATTATATATATATATATATATATATATATATATATATATATATATATATATATATATATATATATATATATATATATATATATATATATATGGATCATAGGGTGGGGGAGGGGGCGAAAATTCTGGGGGCCTTGAAGAATGTGTGGAAGTCGAGAACATTATCTCGGAAAGCAAAAATGGGTATGTTTGAAGGAATAGTGGTTCCAACAATGTTGTATGGTTGCGAGGCGTGGGCTATGGATAGAGTTGTGCGCAGGAGGATGGATGTGCTGGAAATGAGATGTTTGAGGACAATGTGTGGTGTGAGGTGGTTTGATCGAGTGAGTAACGTAAGGGTAAGAGAGATGTGTGGAAATAAAAAGAGCGTGGTTGAGAGAGCAGAAGAGGGTGTTTTGAAGTGGTTTGGGCACATAGAGAGAATGAGTGAGGAAAGATTGACCAAGGGGATATATGTGTCGGAGGTGGAGGGAACGAGGAGAAGAGGGAGACCAAATTGGAGGTGAAAAGATGGAGTGAAAAAGATTTTGTGGGATCGGGGCCTGAACATGCAGGAGGGTGAAAGGAGGGCAAAGAATAGAGTGAATTGGAGCGATGTGGTATACCGGGGTTGACGTGCTGTCAGTGGATTGAATCAAGGCATGTGAAGCGTCTGGGGTAAACCATGGAAAGCTGTGTAGGTATGTATATTTGCGTGTTTGGACGTATGTATATACATGTGTATGGGGGGGGGGGGGGTTGGGCCATTTCTTTCGTCTGTTTCCTTGCGCTACCTCGCAAACGCGGGAGACAGCGACAAAGTATAATAAATATAAATATAAATATATATATATATATATATATATATATATATATATATATATATATATATATTATTCATTCACTATTTCTCGCGTTAGCGAGGTAGCGTTAAGAACAGAGGCCTGAGCCACAGAGGGAAATCCTCACTTGGCCCCCTTCTCTATTCCTTCCTTTGAAAAAGTAAAAACTGGAGGGGAGGATTTCCAGCCCCCCGCTCCCTCCCCTTTAGTCGCCTTTTATATAATCTAGTTTTTCTTTAACTGAAATATGAATCTTACAATTGTATCTTCTTTTTGGGTATCATAAACCACTGTAAAGATTGGGAATGGTGGAAGGGACTTCCTCGTTGGTATGACAGTATTTTTCATGTGTATTTACAAAGGTTGCACAGTGTATAGTCTCACTGATTTATATGTACGAACTAAAGTCGGTTTTGATTGATTTCATATTTCCTAAATAAGAGTAAACTTGCTTAAAGGGTTTGAGTGCCCCTTTATTGTTTAATCCATTGAACGCAACGGTACGACCATTGAGCTCGACTGTACGACACTTCAGCGCAACCGACACGACCTCCCTGGGTATGATGTGGCATGGGATTTGACAGGACTATATTAATGGTGGCATCAAAGGTGAGGCCGTCATATCCACGGGTTGTGCTGAAGGGTCGTGCCGTCGTGTTCATGGGGGTCAGTGGATGGTCGGGAATGTGTGGAATAGTTCATGACCCAATTCAGAAGTCGTATGAGAAACTGAACGTCAGCCTTGCGAGGAGAGAGATTGAGAGAGAGAGAGAGAGAGAGAGAGAGAGAGAGAGAGAGAGAGAGAGAGAGAGAGAGAGAGAGAGAGAGAGAGAGAGAGAGCCATCCTTCTAATTCCTAATGCAAGATTTTAGTATATACAACGAGATTTTGATCTTAAGCTGGGTTAGTGCGAGGTGCTTACTACATGTGTGTGTGTGTGTGTGTGTGAGAGAGAGAGAGAGAGAGAGAGAGAGAGAGAGAGAGAGAGAGAGAGAGAGAGAGAGAGAGAGAGAGAGAGAGAGTTGTCAGGCAGTGTGTAGGAACATAGCCAGCGTGCATTAAGCATGGTTTATCTTGCTCACCTCGTTCCTGTGTTCATTTCAGCCTTGGCCAGCCTGGACAGCGGCACCAAGGGCTGCATCGTGGTGGAAGACGCAGCCAAAGTCATCGCCGCTGGTGCCGATACGAACGACGCCGAGACCACGACCCGACCCACGCAAAGTAAGTTGTAAACATTATATCAAGACGTTGTGACTGCTACTCCGGAGTGGTCATAAGTTGCTGATGTCAGGTACGAAGGAGAACCAAATGTGTGAGCACAAGATGACCTCAGGAGGAGGGAGGGAGTAGAGGCACGCGGGAGGTCGCTCTTCAAGAGCCACCTCGAGAGAGTGACCCCAATGGTAGTGCGTCAGAACCACCTCAAGAGCTTGACGGTGAAAGGTCACACTCGTCACGGGGAAGGTCGCTCGCCAGGGCTGCCACCACCCCCACCACCTTGGGCATGACTCTTGAACCTCTTGGAAAACGTGACTTTGGAAGGTCGTTCGCTAGAGTCACCTCTTAGGGTCATGACGCTGAAGGATCTTCGTCAGGACGTAATGCTCCAGATACTGTATTTGTAATCCGTTTCCATCCTGAGCGAGGCAGCGCCAGGAGGACACGAACAACAGGCCCATTTGTTTACATCCACTCCCACATAGACTCACATCCAGAGCTGTTACTTGGGATGAAGTTCGTGGGATTACGGATGTCCCAGAGCTTCATCCTGCGTAGGTGATGTCTCGCGGGCTGTCCATGTCTTGCTTGACGCTCGACCTCTTCAGGCCAGTTACTGCTAGTTGATATGGGTCACGAAGGAAGCTCTTGGGGTATGATGGCCTGGCCTTTGACCTGACCTTGACTGACCAGGTCAGAGGTTATAAGATCACTATACTTAAAGGATGTAGTACGGTCGTACTTAAGGCGTTCAACAAGTGGGCATTTCTCGCGCCCAAGACAAGCCTCCCAGTCAGATGTGCGTACGGCTATGTTGGCCAGAAGGTCCTTTTAGATTCATAGTTGCCGTGAATTGAGACTTTGAGCTGAGCTGGGGGTCTGCAAGCTGCTCTGGCAGCCAGTCGGTCCTTTAATGCTGTGTTCCGGTCTCTGCTGTCCATCGTAAGGGTCAGGAGGACTTGTGTAGCTGCTGTATCTGCCGTTTCGGCTATGTATAATCATTAGAGATGCGCAACTCTGTTATGGTCAAGCCAGCATCTTGTACGAGCCTGTAACGCAAGGTCTGCTGCACCGTTCAAACTGTCTGTTACGCTGCACTTCAGAGTATATATATATATATATATATATTTTTTTTTTGTGTATTCATTCTGGGTTCAGTGCAAAGGTGTGTGCAGTATGCTCTTCAGTTGCACCAGTTCCAGCAGAGTTGTCCTCAGTGCCGTGCGGGGTTTTTTCAAATGGATAGATTGTGTTCGTGAACCTCTGCATCTGTCCCTTTGGTCTCGGTATCCCTTGTTGGAGAGACACCAGAATCTGAGGCTTTCTACCGCAAGAGCTCAACGCAAGAACTTGCCTGACAGATACATAGCATTCTTGCAGGTCTGAATCCATCTCAATACGTCTGGTTTTTATTCATCATGTGAAATGCGGCTCTGAAAAGTCTGGAAAACAACTTTAAGGTTATGATTTTCGCAGATTATCGCCTGCAAAGCCTGAAAAAAAAAGATGGTTTCTAAGTTGAATTACTCGTAGTAGGTTTATCCTTTTTGACCTCCAGTTCCTCCTCTTGAGTTCTTACTTGTATTTGAAAGATAAAACTCTGACTGTGGACTCAGTAGTCTTTATACATGATGATTTATGTTTTCCATCAATAAAGAAATACCTGGAAAAAGTTGTTGACCAAAAATAAAAGAATAGTTCCAGTGAGCTTAGTAAAGTTTTAAAGTTGATTTAATTTTTGATTTTCCAGGTCGCCTGCCATCACCAGGTAGAAACTGGAACCCGTGGTTTTGAAATACCAGGCGACATCCACCATTTTCCCCCGCTTTTTTTCTTTCCAATGTTTCCGAGTGGATTGTATTAGTTAGAGAGAGAGGCACCAGGACCAGCAGGGATGATCTTAGATACCGATTAAAGGATTTCCACGTGTCATCTTTGCCTCAGTGAAGGACAGTGTTGCTGTATGCCTTTTTCACACGCTTTGGGAACCCCTTGTTGCTATTTTTTTTTTTTTCCACGTACTTTGCGAACCCCTTGTTGCTATTTTTTTTTCCACGTACTTTGGGAACCCCCTTGTTGCTATTTATTTTCCACGTACTTTGGGAACCCCCTTGTTGCTATTTTTTTTTTTCCACGTACTTTGGGAACCCCCTTGTTGCTATTTTTTTTCCACGTACTTTGGGAATCCCCTTGTTGCTTAAAAGGAGAATGGAGTGTGGAAGAAAAGAGGCGTAGTTCTCGTGCGTAGTGAGTTGTCGGTTCCCAAATAGACCCTCATTTATTCTGCTGATTGATCTTGTTTGGCTGCTGCCCACTTTATTTTTTTTTAGAGAGAGAAAAAAAAGAAAAAAAAAATGTAATGGCTGCTGGGTTCGGAGGCTTTTAAGTCGTTGTGATATTTTAAGGGCTCCATCTTGAGATGTCGTGCTTGTATGCACGAGGAAGGAAGAGAGGAAGTCAGAAGACTTTCTGTCTTTGATTGTCTCATGCAAGTGTGTTTAGGAATCGGTGTGTCGGACTTGTGTTCTTTGATATTCCTTTTACAGACTACAACGCAGGCGACAACATTGTGAGAAAACGTAAGATAAAGGTCAGGAGGTGTGGGTTGGATGATCTTTAAGATTCGAAGGATAAAAAATCAAAAATTGTAGCAGTCCATGAAGTAGATAGGAGGAGCAAGTCGAAGAGCTCGAGGGACAAGAACGTTAAGTTCTTGTGAGAAAAAGGCGGGCTAGTAAGAGGGAGTGAATGGTGTGTAAGTATAAGGAACGCGAGTGTGAGGGTCAGCGGGGAAGAAACATGATCTCTAGATAGAAAAACATGATTGAGTAGCTTACCAGGATGAACGTAAATGTACATTAGGAAAGGCTTTAGTTGCCCTTTGCCTTCTGGAAGTAACCTTACCGTTTTCCTTGAACCTCTAAGAAGGCTGAAGGTACGGGAAGTGCCACTCAAGGTTCAGCTTTGCTCCGGACGAGTCATAGGAACCTGCAACATTTGCGGGCTGAAGATGGTGATATTATTTCCAGGAGATGCTGTCTTTGCTTCTCCCTTTGCTCCATAGTTCGTTATGGTTCCAAGGATCTTTGAAATTTGGTCGGATTGGTTACGAGATGTAACTTTTCTGGTGGTCAGTGTGAGAGAAGTCCCACCAGAATATTCACATTGAGTTGGAGGACAGAATGAGACAAGTCGCGGAACTTTTGATTACGTTCTGTGGAACTACCAATTTTCTGCAAGAGTCTGACCACATGGGATTTACCAAACCAACTGTTTGTAAGAACTGCAGCTTCGATTAGTAATTGGAAATACTGAGGGAGTTCGGGGTCAGGAATACGTCAATTAGGAGTTCTTCGTCGGATGATCGCTTCGTCAGGACCAGTGAGGATTTTGTTGATCTTTTTACGAGGGTTTCTTCTGCACGGAGTGGACACAGTGTGACATGTAACATTAGGAGGAACATGGTCTCTCCAGGTCCTAGTCCACATGTACCACACATCGACAGGGATTTGATGATATCGCTCCATCTGACTGTTAACTCCGACAGACATTCCTTTAGAAGTGAGGGTGGAAAAAGTGTCAATTACAAGTGTGGGTTTCGACAGGCTGCGGGCCTGAGATTTAAGTTGACATCTGAGCAGAGTTAAGGCAGAACTTGTTGGTGACTTCGGGCGTGCTTAGGGAGAGCCTGTCCATAGTAAATGAACTGGGAGGAGAGATGGATCCCACAGATGTCTCTCCCCGACCAAGGTCCTCCTAGGGCTGGTTGACTGGGGCTGATGCTTAGGTTCAGGGTTCGAGTGACTTTGGTCCCCACATTCGAAGGTTCGTTCTCGTTTTATTATGTTTTTTTCGGGTAGTTTGTTCAGGAGTAGTGAATACGACGGGCAAGGAACACATTTTTTAGTAGTTTGTCAGGTAGTGCTGAGTTGTGAAAGAGACCCGATCTTGGGGGGGGGGGGGTCATGTGAGTTCATGTGAGGTTTACGGCTTCTATGTGGAGGACGAAGGTAAAGTTTGATGATGAGCCATATGGTGAGGTAATACATGTAATATGAGAAACTGTCTCAGTAGATTACGTGGACATGAATGAATGGAGGAATGAGAACAAAAGATGGCTATAGGGATTATGGATAGCTTTTAGAGTATATATATATATATATATATATATATATATATATATATATATATATATATATATATATATATATATATTGAAAAGGATCACAATTTTGCTCGTGATCAAGTATATTGCTATGAATGGACAATTGCATGTTTACCAAATGGCGTCCTAGCTACGTCTATTCGTTGTGTATCAACTGACTGTTATATTTCTCTCTTGTATCTCCCCTGATGATGTGATTATTACACGAAAGTGTTGATATAGATTTCCCTTGTTGGCTAGCTTGAGAATTATGTTAGTTATCTCTGTATACAGATGTGATGCCATATTGTTGGATTATTTCTTAAAATTGGTTACCAAAATTGCTAGTAATCTTACTTAAGGTTAAACGGTGAGATGATGAAATAGAATTCCGGTAAAGTTGGATGATTCCTCCACGTCTCCAGTGCAAGTCTTGTACCCCTTCTAGAATGGCGTTATCCTCTTGACTGTTTGATGACTACAATAACCATCTATCATGTTAGCCTACACATGGCTTGGCCAGGTCGCGGGCCTTCCCCTTATGCACCTCGTTGATGTACCCATACACACTCCTTGAGGGAGCGAGTGAACACGTATGATCTGGTACTCTGAATATTCCAGAGGGCCAAGTTGATGGTAAGGCCACCAGTGTCTTCCTCACCGAATGAGAAGGCTAAGTCATGACCAGAATGTGTTACTGATACATGAGAACTTATGGACAAGATGGTTCTTGTGACTAGATCAAAGACCAAGATGCCAGTCCCTGGCATTGACTAGGTAGCGGCATAACTTACCTGGCTGTAATGCCATTACTTTTAATGCCTTGTCTTACCTTCAAGAACATGACATGTACAGTCGCTTGGTAAGGTTAACAAGAGGTGGCATTTGATACCTCCTCAGACTGCTTGCGGTACATGCCTCTGACGCCCTGACGCTGAGGGAAGGTGTTGTGACGGAGAAGTGGTACACCTCTGACGCCCTGACGCTGAGGGAAGGTGTTGTGATGGAGAAGTGGTACACGGACGCCCTGACGCTGAGGGAAGGTGTTGTGACGGAGAAGTTGGCTTTTTAGATCTGTGCTGGAAGCAGCCATTGGTCTACTGCAGGATCGCGAGGTGACACACTGTGTGGGTTCATTGTTCGCAGGATGTTGCTGA
This sequence comes from Panulirus ornatus, assembly GCF_036320965.1. NCBI lineage: Eukaryota > Metazoa > Arthropoda > Malacostraca > Decapoda > Palinuridae > Panulirus > Panulirus ornatus. The sequence goes on along the minus strand of NC_092235.1, from coordinate 54,607,290 downwards.
GAGGCTTGGACCTTGTGATTGCCCTGGTGGTTTTTAGGACGTCAGAGAATTCCACGTTTGAGACAGAGAGGCTTCTCCTCTCCTGACCGTCTGAGCTAGGCATTTTGTGGCGCTGGTACAATTTCGTCACACGAACAACCTGAAGTGACCTGTGGTCACCTAGGATTATTATTATTATTATTATTATTATTATTATTATTATTATTATTATTATTACATTATCATCTATATAGTTTCAGACTGTGTCGTAATGCCACAGTTACTAATTGAATGTTGAAATCCCTTGATAAGAATTCAAGAACGAATAGTCGTGAACTCGTACGCTGGGTGATTAGAAGATTCTAAAGGAACCACATCATCGCCTTGATATCCGTCTGTAATACTGCAACTTGTGTGTTCACAGATGTTGATTTAAAAAGAGCCACAATCCATCCAACACACAGGCCACCTTGCCTGACGTATGATGCAAAGTTGTATGTTGATAGAGAGTGTGATAGTAGAGTGTGTTCTAAGTGACAGGCCTCTACTTTAGACCTCCCCAGTCCCCGTACAGTACAGACAGGTAGAAGATAGGAAACTACACACACACACACACACACACACACACACACACACACACACACACACACACACTGAAGAATCCCTTCCTTTCAGTCGTTTTCGCCCCCCGAAACGTTTTCTTTCACCTGACGGTCTGTTTTTCTTTGTATTCCACCACCGTTTTCTCCGTGGCCCCGGCTTGTCTGTGAGTAAAGGAAGTCTCTCCTCCGGGGTCTCTTGAAAATTGCCGACAAGTCACCTGTTACGTTCTCTGAGCGACGTTCTTTACAATTCTATTTGTGAGTCTCTTGCAAAGTGCAAGAGAAAGCGCCTTGGGAAATTAGGTACAATAAAAAATGATTACGGTCAATGCATCTGAAAGCAACGAAGAAAATGTGTCTTGTCTTTTTTATAAACGTGTGTGTGTGTGTGTGTGTGTGTGTAAGCAGTAGTACCAGTACGTCTTTTAGTATGAAAGTCAAGCTTCTTCATTTACCACAGGAAACAGACCATCACAAATATGTTTGTGGCCATGAGGGTGTTACCTGTGTCCAAATTGTCCTTAACAAGTAATGCTTTCGGAGCGTTTGATTAGCAAGCACATTATCTGAATACGTTTAGGAAAATTCTACTTCTGGTTGTCTCGGATCTCCATGGCGTGTACGGCCAATGTTCTGAGTGTGTTTCCGGCCGTGTTAAAGGAGTGTGTCCTGACTGCGTCTTCGAGTGCGTTGTGTAGAGTGTGTTACGCTGAGTGTTGTCTTGCACCTGAGTCTGTTTGAACGTGTCGTTCTTAGGGACGGTCCTGAACCAGTCTCTCCATCAGCCGACTCTGGAGTTTCTAATATGAATTCGAGTCTTATTAACGAAGTTGAAAGAGTCCATTTACGGACTTGACACCATCTACGACCTGGGAGTCAAGCCACGGATTCGAGTCTTGTCTCCGGACTCTCGTCCGTCTACGTACCTGTTCTCCGTCTACCGGCTGGAGTCCTGGTCCTGTCTGCGAGTTGCCGAGCTTGACGTAATCTCCCTCGATTGATCAGTAATCACTCGTGCCATAATTACGGGAACGGCTGAATTGCATCCGATCATTTGGTTTTAATCAGCAAGGTTATCGATCCTGTGTAATCCCCTCGTACTGGTCGACCTTAATGACATTCCCAACTAGAGGCGGTTGATGATGGGAGTGGGGTGGTGGGGGAGGAGAGGAGGATTTAGGATTATCTATTCCCTTTCATCAGTTCTTCGTCATCAACGACAGGATTAATGCTTAATTTGCAACTAGCTCCCCCCCCCCCACTCTCTCTCTCTCTCTCTCTCTCTCTCTCTCTCTCTCTCTCTCTCTCTCTCTCTCTCTCTCTCTCTCTCTCTCTCTCTCTCACTCCAGTTAAATCGTCTTTCCACGTTCTCCTTTCCCACGATGGCACCCTCACCTGAGCCTTTCACTTTTCCATTGTCCTCTCTTCTCTTCTCCCATTCCCTTGTTCTGTTCCTTTCTCTTACCGTACCCTGCCCTACCGTACCCTACCCTTTTCCCTCTCATCGTATTCCTCCTCTTTTCCCTCTTCGTCTTTCTCCCCTTCCTGTTTGTCCCCCCTTCCTTTCTCTCATATGCACTCCTTACCCTTTCATCATCTCCGTCATTTTTCATTTTATTGCTTCTTTCCCCCTTTTTTTCCCGTCATCTGTTTTCTGTTCCCCACTCATCGTTTCGCCTCCCCTTCCCTTTCATCATCGTCTTCTTCCCTTCCTTGCTCATCTTCTTTCTCCCCTTTTCCTCTCGCCGTCTTTCCTTCCCTCTCGTCTTCCTTCCTTTCCCGCTTATCGTCTTCCTTTCATTCCCTCTCATAGTCTCTCTCCCTTTCATTCCCTCTCATAGCCTTTCTCCCTTTCATTCCCTCTCATAGTCTCTCTCCCTTTCATTCCCTCTCATAGTCTCTCTCCCTTTCATTCCCTCTCATAGTCTCTCTCCCTTTCATTCCCTCTCATAGTCTTTCTCCCTTTCATTCCCTCTCATAGTCTCTCTCCCTTTCATTCCCTCTCATAGTCTCTCTCCCTTTCATTCCCTCTCATAGTCTCTCTCCCTTTCATTCCCTCCCATAGTCTCTCTCCCTTTCATTCCCTCTCATAGTCTCTCTCCCTTTCATTCCCTCCCATAGTCTCTCTCCCTTTCATTCCCTCTCATAGTCTCTCTCCCTTTCATTCTCCCTTTCATTCCCTCCCATAGTCTCTCTCCCTTTCATTCTCCCTTTCATTCCCTCCCATAGTCTCTCTCCCTTTCATTCCTTCTCATAGTCTCTCTCCCTTTCATTCCCTCTCATAGTCTCTCTCCCTTTCATTCCCTCCCATAGTCTCTCTCCCTTTCATTCCCTCTCATAGTCTCTCTCCCTTTCATTCCCTCTCATAGTCTCTCTCCCTTTCCCTCCCATCATCTCTTCCCCTCCTCCCTTTCCCTCTCATCGTCTCCCTCTCCTCTCTCATCGGTAGGTCGGGTGGGGAATGGCAGGCTGGGAGGGAGGCAGGGCATTAATCTGGATGCCAGCGGACATAAGCTTAAGATAAGCGGTCACTTCAGCCTATATCACGAGACTCAAGCTTAAGCTGCGTCTGAGACGTTGTGTTAGGTACGGTGATACGTGGCCTTAGTGTGTAACGTTGCTGGTGTGGTCAGTTGCCACGTCTTTTATATTACGTCTCGTCGCACTCGTCCACGTAAAAGGCACAGCTTTGGGCTTGACTGACATACGTCAGGACTCATGATCTGGCCTAGTGTCGTTGTTCGAATATATATATATATATATATATATATATATATATATATATATGTGTGTGTGTGTGTGTGTGTGTGTGTGTGTGTGTGTGTGTGTGTGTAATAGGACGTGTTTCATTAAAGACCATAGCATAATCATTACTAATGAGTTTCTTTTTGACATTTGATTCACAAACACATATTCGCTGTTCTTGAGGAAACTAGACAAGTAAATTCCCAAATGCCATTTTCATTATGTTTTCAGAACGTAACACCTTGACCTCTTTCGCCCTCCTTGGGGCGTCGTCAGACTGACCAAACAGAATTCTAGAAAGTATTGAAAACACCGAATATGACACATGCATAGCGAGGAAGACTGTAGGTTCTTGGAGACGGCTGTGACCTCCATGAGGAGGTTGAGGGGGGGGGGGGGGGGGCTGTATGTGTGGGTCACCTGATCTCACGTGTCAGGTCAGCGGTACGGGGCCTTCCTGCGGGTGGTGGTCTTTTGGAAGGTTGGAGGAGCGAAATAGCCTCGGGCTCCTGACTTGCCCAGTTTGCTGGGTGTTGCGCGAGGGAGAAAATTCTTCGATAGGAAAAAAGAAAGAAAAAAAATTTCTGTTATGAGTGATTTGTCGTGAGTGTTGGCAGTGCTTGAGACTCTTCGTCTTGGTCATCCTCTGCTGTCGTGGTAGGTGAGTGTTGTCATCTTTTTTACATGTGCCGTCTAAGTGCACCTTCCTTCGTGGGTAGTGTTAAGTCTAAGACTCAGAGATGTGGTGGTAGATCCAATATCCTCTCCTATCTTTATTCCTGCCAACCCAGTCCTGTCCCAATCTCTATCCCTAACGCCTCCCTCTCCTCAGTCCTATTCTTTCTCCATCCCTGACACCCTCCAGTCTTATCCTTTCTCTATCCCAGACGCACACCCCTCAATCCCAGACACACACACCCAGTCCTATCCTACAGAGGCCACTGTGTATCCTTTTTTTTTTTTTCCGTTCCGTCTCTTGTGTTGTGAGGGTTCCTTTATATTCCTTCCCTTGCTGTGGCCTGCGCTGCCCTCCCTAATGCCTCGTTTATACTCCGCCCTCACCTCCCTGTTGCCTCACCGAGGCACACTACTCTTCCCTCTCCCTTCTCCCCTCTCCCTCCAACTTCCCACTGTTTTTTAGTTTCCATCTAATTTACTCCCACCAGCACATTGTCCCCTGTTTTCCCAGCCTTTCTTCTCTCCCTCGCCTGGCCCACTCTCATTCCCTCCCCTTCCTCTCTCACACACTCTACTCTCCCCGTCCTTTCGACACATTGTACTACCTCTCCCCTGCCTGCGTTCTCTCGCTATCTCCAGTCTGATGTTCTCTACCCTGCCAGTCCCCTACCTTCCTCTGCTAGTATATTGCTTTCCCTTGCAAGTATCCTGCCTTCCCCTGCCAGTCCCGTAGCTTTCCTTGCTACTACCCTGCGTCTTCTGTTGTTGGTCTGAAAAAGTATGTTAGCCTCACCTCCCCCATGATATACATCTCATACTCCACATCTCTCCTCCTACACCTGCCTGGCATCATCTGCCTCCAATTTACCTAGTCTTTCTCACTCTCTTCCCCACATCTTCCTTTCATTTCTTTCCACATTCTCTCTCTCTCCCTCTCTTTCCTTCTCTTTCCCTCTATTTGATACATACTTCCCCACCATCTCTGTGCACCGTGTACCCTGCCTGACCCTCCCCACATCCCACTCTCTCCCTACATCAAGAGGGCTCGCCCCTCCCGTCCCTCCAGTCCACTCGCGCCCCTGGTGTGCGGGTCCCCAGCCTGACACGCACCTCTCCTGGCCTACATAATGCACGGGTCCGACGGGTCCTCTGGCAGCGTCGGAGGAAGGTGGCTCCACCTATGAATAAAGCATCCCCCCCTCCCCCGACACACACACTCACCAGGACCCCTCCATCCACCTGCCACAGCTGCTGATAGTCCTCCTCCTCCTCCTCCTCCTCCTCCTCCTCCTCCTCCTCCTCCTGTTAGCTACCACTAATCACACAGCTGCTTCTGCTGTTTTTGCTGCTGCTGCTGCTGCTGCTGCGCAGACTGCGCCCTCGCTCCGGATGTCTGCAGCTCCCCGCGCCAGTGAGTGTTTAGTTTTCCCATTCGTCATTTTGGTGTGTCCTTTATCCCGCAGGGTCGGCTTGACCTCCGTGTGTGTGTGTGTGTGTGTGTGTGTGTGTGTGTGTGTGTGTGTGTGTGTCTGTGCTCTCATTGCCTTCATAAAAGTTGGTGTGCCAGTCTCTCTTTTCAGCGGACATCTCGCATGTGTCGTTGCTGGTGTTATTTCCGTCTTTAAGTCTGTGGAGAGACTTGTCAGGAAATAAGTCTCTGGAGTCTGTGGGTGGATGTCAGCCACAGTTGGTGAGGTGGATGCCAGCCACAGTTGGTGGGGTGGATGTCAGCCACAGTTGGTGGGGTGGATGTCAGCCACAGTTGGTGGGGTGGATGTCAGCCACAGTTGGTGGGGTGGATGTCAGCCACAGTTGGTGGGGTGGATGTCAGCCACAGTTGGTGGGGTGGATGCCAGCCACAGTTGGTGGGGTGGATGTCAGCCACAGTTGGAGGGGTGGATGTCACCCACAGTTGGTGGGGTGGATGTCAGCCACAGTTAGTGGGATGGATGTCAGCCACAGTTGGTGGGGTGGATGCCAGCCACAGTTGGTGGGGTGGATGCCAGCCACAGTTGGTGGGGTGGATGTCAGCCACAGTTGGTGGGGTGGATGTCAGCCACAGTTAGTGGGGTGGATGTCATCGCCGCTTTCCTGTCCATTGAGAACGTTCTCTCTGTTTAGACGGGAGCGTATCTTTGTGCGCGTCCATGGCGTGTACAGCTGGACGAAAATGTGAACGTTGGTCGGGAACGTTTTTTGAGTCGGGAACGTTTTTTGAGTACTGCCTTACGTCGTATGAGTTTACGTTGGACTTTTCTTAACGTCAGATGACTCTACCCTGGACTCTGTGGACGTCATGGAACTATTTAGGCTCCATACTGTCACGTGACTCACTCTTGGACTCTCTTCCACGTCATATGACTCACCCTTGGAGTCTGAAATGACTCTAACCCTGACCTCCACCACGTCATGTGACTCTAACCCTGACCTCCACCACGTCATGTGACTCTAACCCTGACCTCCACCAATGTGACTCTAACCCGTACTCTGCCTGGCATAACGAGTTTCTCTTTCACTGAATGAGATCCAGTGATTAATATCTGTTAGGAATGTTGATCACGCTTGTGGTTCATGCCAGGTACTTAACTGCCTCGCACGTGAGTTTCTGATACACAACCCCCGGCGTTGAGAGCTTCGATGGGAACTGACTGAGGCGCGAGGAGGGAAAGAAAGAAAGACTTCTCGCTAACAACAGTCGTTCACACAACTCATATATATATATATATATTTTTTTTTTCCAGTGGCGTAGATGATGTTCAACACAGTGGAGGGAATACGTGTACGTTGTAACTCCTTCCTCCATGGGCTACACTGGCTTTCCTCCTCCTCTCCTCCTCCTCCTCCTCCTCCTACTACTACTACTACTACTACTACTACTACTACTACTACTACTACTACTGCTACTACTACTACTACTACTACTACTACTACTACTACTACTACTGCTACTACTACTACTACGACTACTACTACTACTAC
>NC_092235.1:54590307-54595307 GCF_036320965.1 Panulirus ornatus | reverse complement strand
TTATTATTATTATTATTACTATTATTATTATTATTATTATTATTATTACTATTATTATTATTATTATTATTGTTTATATTATTATTATTATTATTATTATTATTATTATTATTATTATTATTACGATTATTATTATTATTATTATTATTATTATTATTATTATTATTATTATTATTATTATAATGCTGTTATCTAGGAGTATTTATATCTTGTAATGCCGTTTTCTAGTAGTTTTCACGTTTGGAAAGTCTGATATCTAGTAGTTTTCATATCTAGTGGCAGTGGTACCTAGTGGTGCTCATATTTAGCAGCGTTCCTACACAGTGGGATTGGTGTTTAAAAGGATGTTCGTATTGTTGTGTTCTTACTGGTGTTGTCATCTAAGGGTCTTCTTATCTAGCAGTGTTGGTATTGGTAAGTTTGGAGGTCTAAGAATATTGGGATCTAGGAATATTAGCGTGAGAGGGATCTGTATTTATCACTAGGGATACATATGTAATACTGTTTATACCAGGGTGCGACCATATCCACTTTACTCACAAATTATTTAACACTCTCTTAATCGTATGAGTTTGCGATATTTTAGTTTTCGTAAAGAAATGATGGTAAGGTAGGAAGCATTCCGTAGGGTAAAATTTGTCTCTATATTCATGCATCATGGAAAGGCATTCCCCCTAAACGTGTATTGGTTTAATTTCAGTGCCTTCAGTAGTGAACCTGTGTGGGGGGAAAAATGCAGTGTAATCGCTCAGGGGTATTTCATTCCCTTTGATATTTTCCCCTTGAAATGTAATCCTTTAGGAACAGATTCCCTTTCAAGGAAGAAGTAATCACATCCCGTAAAAGAACTACTTCTATCACTCTCTGAGAAATGGATACCTTGGTGTCCAAATATTTGCTGTGATTTTCAAGTTCGCTGGAATCCGCCGTGCTGGTCTGGGGTGCCTTTGAGTTCTTCTGGAACGTCATGGGTGTTTCCATGCCTTTTGAGTTCTTTCGGAAAACCTCTTATGTTTCCAAGCCTTTGAGTTCTGCTGGAAGGTCTTGGTTTGTTTCTGAGCCACTGAGTTCTGCTGGAACGAAGTGGGTGTTTCCGAACCTTTGAGTTCTGCTGGAACGCCAAGGGTGGTGATTCCAAGCTTTTGAGTTCTGCTGGAACGCCTTAGATGCTCCCCAGCCTTTGCTTTCATCAGGAACAACTTGGGTATTTCCAGCTTTGTGTTGTGCTAGCCACAGACGATCCAGGTCAGCCTTTTAGTTAGAGTTCCTCCCTTCGACAGTGTTACACAAACTGAAGTAATGATTTACAGAGGAATTCAGTTTTTTTTTTCTTTCTTTCAACTAATGAACTGAAGGTATTAGGTAAAGAGATAAAGAATGATGTACAGAGGAATTCCATTTTTTTTTCTTTCTTTCAACTAATGAACTGAAGGTGTTGGGTAAAGAGATAAAGTAGTGGTTGCGTAGGTGAATGACTGTTACTGTTAAAGAATGGAGTCAGTGAATACCCGCTGATATTATCACTTGTCTGAAGGTTGGATGGCGGTAGTTTAATTGGATTAGTTGGTCAAGAAGTCTCCATGGCTTTTGGACGGAGAAAAATCTGATAGTGTTCTTTTTTTGTCCATTCCCTCACAAGACCTTTACGTTACAAAACAGTTCTGGATCACTGAGGTTGTAAAAACCTTATAGAATCTTCTTTAAATTTTTAGCGCTATTAAGTCTAAGTTATCTTGGGCTATCCCGAAGATAAGTGAAAAGAAAGAAAGAAAAAAAAGACGGCGGAATACAGGATAAAGAAAGAATAAGTTAAAGTTTGCTCTATCTTAAGGTCCCCCTGTGTCTAAAAGACTCTTATCTCTAAAACTTTCTCGAACCAGAAACTCACTGATGTATTGATTGGCGCGCCCTGATTGGTTCGTCCAGGTCACGTGGACATTGATTGGCGCGTCTTGATTGGTCCACTTTAGTCACGTGGTTTGTTGAGGCTCACTCGCTACATTTTTTATTTTGACTTCAATCTGGCTTTCTAACTCCTCCATCCTAGAATATTTTGTTCGTAGCGAAAGTTTTGCCTGAAAGGACAATGATAATAATACTCATTGTGATAATGGTTATAATAACAATTGCTTTATTAATGACAGTGATAATGATAATACTCATTGTGATGATGGTTATAATAACGATTGCTTTACTAATAATATTGGAAACAGTGCATACGCTCTAATGTTTGAGTTCTAGTCTCTTGCTGTGGAGAGGGTAGTAACATCGTGTTGAAATTAACAAACGAATTACTCAGTCGGATGTTTTAAAGTCATGGTCCTAGGGAATGAAGACCATAATGTGATACTGTACCTGTAGAGTGGCCCCCTCCTGTTTCAGGGCAGCACGATATAGGACATCCATCACTTGGGTAATCGGGAAAGCCATCGATCACAACCTAACCACATCTAGACTAGAGAATGAGTGCAACGTTGTGGTTGATGTGGTAGACATTGGTAGGGTTTTTTTTTTTTCCCAGTTGTCTGTGGCAAATAGCCTTCGTAGGTCGACAGATACCATGGGCAGAGTGGAGATGGACTATTATAAATGGAGAAGACCCCGATGGATAAGCAGAAGACCTGATGGATAAGGAGAAGACCCCGATGGATAACGTTTTCCATGTCATTAAAGCTGTGTTTACTCTCGGGTCACACTGTGATCGAGGTGTGGAGCATAGAGTGCAATTCCTCTTGTACTGACGACGGTCAAAGCATTCTTCTCCATGCGAACTCAACCTCGGAGCAAAAGCTGCGGAAACTGACCAGAAGCTCACAGAGAATTGTCAGTCATGCCCGAAGAAAATGTTTAGGGGAGAGGGGGGTGGGTTACATGTCGCCAGACTACGGCATCAAGAAAGTAAACTCAGAAACATTTCAGGTATGCAACAGACACGCTTCAGAGAGAACGAGAGAACAAAGAAGACCAGATGGAATGAGAACCTCCAGCACCGTGTAGACTTGAAAGTTAAGAAAACATTTGGTACAAGAAAGTTGTGTTAATCATATTCGTAAGTTGCTGCATCGGTGAGAATTTCAAGCTGGTAGAGTTTATTGCTGTGCATGTTCTGTGTACTGTTGATTGTGACTACGACGTCACAACGTATGGCATCTCTCAGGCGTGAATATTTGATTACACCTGTGTCTCGAACACAGTTGCAGACATGGCAAGAAATTTCATTATCATTTGAACATTTTATGTTCAAGAAGGACCTCCATATCCACTATACACTCGAGTTGCCATCATCGTGATATTACCAGTTGTAACTGCCTAGTGTTACCACATGTAATTATTTTTAACAGTATTCATTAATCCATTTCATAGATTTGACAGCAGCATTGATTGTATCATCTCTTTATTCAAACCTAAAGAGCATGTTTTACTGTCTTGAATATAATCCTCAAGTTTACCCTCACCCTCCTTGAAGCAACTTACACTTTTCATTCTGCACCTCACCGAATATCGACCATATATCCCATCTCCTTTTGTATTCTAGTTTTAATCTAGCCACAGTAATACCCTTACTCCTATTCTCTCCTTATATATGAAGCTCAACACGTCTCTCTCTCTCTCTCTCTCTCTCTCTCTCTCTCTCTCTCTCTCTCTATATATATATATATATATATATATATATATATATATATATATATATATATATATATATATATATATATATATAATCATCATGACACTTTATACTCGTAATGCATTCCTTTAAATTCTCTCTTTTTGGTCACTCCTCTCCCATTCGACATTGTCCTCTGAATGTTAAGGTAACTAAAAATCTACTTCATGTAAAACAAGAGAGCTGAGCCGTAGCTCTTCCCTCTCACCGAGTGTATGGTGCAATCAGCCTCCTCAAAGATACTAAACAATGGCGGTGATTTTTTCCTCTTTTTTTGAACTGTCAAAAGAAATTTAAGATTTGAGGACACGCTTTACACACACACACACACACACACACACACACACACACACACACACACACACACACACACACACACACCACTTAACATACAACACACTGGACTACTTAAGGCCCACTGTTTATTTTTCATCAGTGGCTGGAAGTGGTGGTGGACGGATGGTTGAGGGAACGGACGGACGGCCTGTTGACATAATATTATCTCACATATTTGGCCCCCACTCCTCCTGTTCATCTCATCTCCCCGGTTGACGGTGATGCTATTAACTAGATTGCCTCCCCTCACCTCACTTCACCACCCACACCCACTACCCTTCTCTCTCTTAACCCATTCCTTCCTTTCACCCCTTTCTCCCCAGCACAGTCTTACTTACGTGAGGTGTTCCCACCGACTGCCTGCCTCTCCTGAATTCGGTGTTTGTAAGACCACGTCACCTATCAGGTGCGTCTTACGCTTAGTGCGCAACGTACGTTGTGTTTTAAGAGGGGTGGCGGATGCGGGAGGAGGCGTCTGCAACGCCAATGCAGTTCAGTCTGTCTGAAGAGCCTTCGTGGTACAATCGTCTGGTTTATCATACTGTTAACTGCCGCAGGTCCGTAAGAGGTATCTACCCTCTGTCGTGCGAACTGGATGCTTTTGGCATACCTTGGATGAAGTCGTCCAGCTTTTCGTTTGTGAGGTTTAGGTGTGTGCCCCTGGCGTTCATTATGTTTACTGGTAATTGGTTGAATGGTCATGGGTCCATCCCCTCACCATGCCGCCTCTCATTCTCCTCACAGCGTCTCGGCTCTTCTTTGGGTTTAACTTTCTCATTATACTCAAGTCTCCCTATGTAAGTTAGTCTCAAGGTCGTCGTGCAGCAGTATGTTTCCATGTGGATCTGAATGATGCGTCTCGTTCATTCATTCAAACTGATACTGAATTTCCCAAAAAATAGAAAACGGGGTTTTTATTGTGTTTCTTCGTATGTACCCTTAAATAGTTTACGTTTTTCATATTTTTTTTCTAAAATGTGTGTGTGTGTGTGTGTGTGTG
>NC_092235.1:54562807-54585307 GCF_036320965.1 Panulirus ornatus | reverse complement strand
ACTCTTGCATTCACCTCCCTAACAACCCCATCCATAAACAAATTAAACAACCATGGAGACATCACACACCCCTGCCGCAAACCTACATTCACTGAGAACCAATCACTTTCCTCTCTTCCTACACGTACACATGCCTTACATCCTCGATAAAAACTTTTCACTGCTTCTAACAACTTTCCTCCCACACCATATATTCTTAATACCTTCCACAGAGCATCTCTATCAACTCTATCATATGTATATACATATACATATACATACATATACATATATACACATGTACATACATATTCATACTTGCTGCCTTCATCCATTCTCGTCGCCACCCCGCCACACATGAAATGGCACACCCCTCCCCCGCGCTCGTGCAAGGTAGCGCTAGGAAAAGACAACAAAGGCCACGTTCGTTTACACTCAGTCTCTAGCTGTCATGTGTAATGCACCGAAACCATAGATCCCTGTCCACATCCAGGCCCCACAAAACTTTCCATGGTTTACCCCAGACGCTACCGCTGGGCTATGGGCCTAGCGGTAGCATTCCCGTCTGTGGCACAGAGGTCCCGGGTTCGATCCTGGCTGTTGGAGGTTTGTATGTTCTATGAAGGTGCGCGTTCATACGCACTTTATGCATATATATATATATATATATATATATATATATATATATATATATATATATATATATATATATATATATATCGAACGCTAGCGAACCCCATACGTGATTTACAGTCTCCAACTTCATCACACTACGGAAGCTCTTAAACCTGTATAGTTAGCGAAATCATTGAAAAAAAAAAAAAAGGAAACCATTTGGGAAAAACTGGCGATTTTGAGAAAACAAGAAATTATCAAAGAAAAGGCAGGTGTTTTGGATCAAAAGGAAAATAGGGAATATTTAGGAAACTTGAACGGAATTGGGAAATATTGGGGGAAAATAGGGAAATATAAAGAGGAAGGTACGTATTAGGGACATAACTGGAGATTTGAATTATATGGGAAATATCGAGGGAAAATGACTGAACGAAAAGCAAAGCATCAAGCAAAATCAGGGAATTTAAACAATAAGGGAAAATAGGGGCAACGCAGGGAATGTAAACAATAAGAAGCAACAGTAAGAAAAATACCAAAGAAAAGAATACAGGGGAATTTGAACGAAAGGGAAAATATCGAAAAAATAATCAGGGTAATCTGAACGAAAGGGAAAATATCATTGGACAAAAATCAGGGGATTTGAACGAGAGGGAAAATATCACTCAAACAAAAATATCAGGGAATTTGAACGAAAGGGAAAATATCATCGAAAAAATAATTAGGTTAATTTGAACGAAAGGGAAAATATCATGGACAAAAATCAGGGAATTTGAACGAAAGGGAAAATATCATCGAAACAAAAAAAAAAAACAGTGAATTTGAACGAAAATGAGAATATCATGGAAAAATCAGGGAATTTAAAGGAAAGAGAAAATATCATTGGGAAAAAATCAGGGAATTTGAACGAAAGGGATCTAAACAAAAAAAAGCAGGGAATTTGAACGAAAAAGAAAATATGAATGGGAAAAAATCAGGGAATTAATCAGGGAATTTAAACGAAAGGGAAAAAATGTCGTCGAAAAAAAAATCAGGGTAATTTTGCCATGAAGTCTGAAATGTTACCAAGTCTAGTAAAGAATAATTGCAGGCCATTTTAGTGATGCAAATTTGGTTGGACATGGACCGACATTCGCACCTGTTGATTGGCTACCAGTCATCTAAATAACCATCGTAACGTTACCGAAATTAACATATATTGCAGAGAAAACGAGGAATGGAGTACTTCAGACGGTTGAGAGAGAAAAAGAAAAAAAAAAAAGAATCCAGTAATTGTAATTACGATTGGTTTGGTGTAATTACAATTGGAATTGCCTAATTACTACATACGTGGTGGTAATGTCTTCACGTCTGTAATTGCAATCATCTGTCAACAGATTTTGCGAATTCCATTTTTTTTTTTGTTCGCATTATCAACGCTGGTTGCAATTATGCGATACGTCTGCTGGGTGTATGTATGTATATGTGTGGCGAACGAATTTTTTTATGTACATCAGTAAATTTCGAGAACGGATACAAGTGGACCTCATTAAAAATGGATGTTATACTTCCTGAATTTTTTTTTGGGGGGTCTCAATCCCTGTGAAGTTTTCCCTCCTGTTTACTATGCATTTGTAGTTGCCAGGTAACCCAGCTCAGCGGTATTATGACATGTATGGTGACGTGTAAGGTAATCCGAGGAAAATTCGGTCGTCTGGTGATTTATCGGTTTATGAATTACATATCAAAGAAGGAGGTTCCAACCCTGTCTATATATTATACGTTAAAGAAGATCCGAATCATATTTAGGTTTGAATGTTCTTTGAGAGTTATTTGCTTATGCAGGTGGGGTTGTAAGGTTTGGCAAGGAGCCACGTAAGAATTTTTCCCTTTAAGGTTCTGTCTTCTATTCTTGACGCTACTTCGCTCACGCGGGAAATGGCGAACATGTTTGAATATATATATATATATATATATATATATATATATATATATATATATATATATATATATAGTTTCTGTATTCTTACGGTCAAGATGCTTTACCAACTTGGCAAATATATAGACTGTATAACTCTAGATTGTAGACACAGTATGTAAATTCACATTATGAAGCCTAGATATTCCTAGGATCCTTATGCAAGCATCCCCCCCCCCCTTTTTTTTTTGTTGTTGTTGTTGTTGAGGGATGCAAAAGCCAAAGGAGAAAATTCGAAAGATCAAGACAATTACGGTAAAATATTGAAATAGGAAAGATCATCCACATTAGTTGGAAATGTCAGACTTACAGATACAAAGGTCAACTCAAGTGTTTCTGATTATGTACTTTTATCGCAGTGTTTTGTATCATCTACTTTTATCACTGTGTTTCTTATTATCTACTTTTATCGCAGTGTTTTGTATCATCTACTTTTATCGCAGTGTTTCTTGTCTCTTACTTTTATCGCAGTATTTCTTATCATCTACTTTATATCGCAGTTTCGTGTCATCTACTTTTATCGCAGTTTCTTATTATCTCCTTTTATCGCAGTTTTTCTTATCATCTACTTTTTATCGCAGTGTTTCTTATCATCGACTTTTACACTATTCCTGGGAATAGGTAGGATCAGGTCGTGATGGACAGGAGGGAGTGGGAGGTTTGAGGGACAAATGCCATTATCAGACAAAGTCTGTCTGTCTGTCTGTCAGTCTGTCTGTCTGGGAAGCCATCCCTCATTATTTGACTTTGTCAGTCAGTATTGTAGGTGTCATTTGTGTGCTTGTTATCTGAGGCTGTTCATGTGTCTGTCCATCTCACCAAGTTAGAGTGCGTCGCATGTGCGGTCTCTGTTCAGTGATCGGGTAGAGTGCGTTGGTCAATCTCTCGTGTGGTCAGGTAGAGTGCGTTGATGTGTCATTCTCTCCTGCGGTTTGGAAGAGTGCGTTGGTCATTCAGTCTCTCGTGTGGTCTGGAAGAGTGCGTTGGTCTGTCAGTCTCTCGTGTGGCCTGGAAGAGTGCGTTGGTCATTCAGTCTCTCGTGTGGTCTGGAAGAGTGCGTTGGTCTGTCAGTCTCTCGTGTAGGTAGAGTGCGTCCGGCTAGTCATCCAGTCAAGCAATTAGGCAGAGTGCGTCGACGACTACTCAGTCTATTTCATAATCAGAGTACTTGGGTTATAATTAGGATCGGGTGATCTCTGCATGTAGTCTGATGATTAGAATTAGGCAGAGACTAATTAAAGGGAGATGTGCTGAAGCCTTCGCCATATGGTGTCCATGATCGAATTCCTCAGTCATACTGAAACTCATTAGGATACTCACACACCTCTCCCTCCCTGGAGCTGTTATTATCCTGTAGATCAACCAGTCTTTGGCGGTTACGGAGGCCCAAGGGTTTACTGCGTCCTCGAACAGCCTGATGGTGCAAAGAAACATTGAAACGGCTTGGTCTCAGACCGACCTGTGAGGGTAGAAAACCCTCCGAAACCATCGTAAGGTATACGTAAGGGAAAGGTAAGGTCCCAGACCGAACTCTGGGGGGTTAGAAAACCTCTTGAAACCATCGTAAGGTATGCGTAAGGTAACGTCCCAGACCCAGCTGTGGGAAGCAGGAGAGACATCTTAGACCCAGCTGGGGGGGGGAGGTAGAAGACCTCCTTAATCACCGTAGGGTAAGGTTAGAACCCAGACCGATCCCCTGAGGGTATAAAGAGACCTCACAGCCCATCGTATAACAGACGTGACATGATCCAGAACTGTCTTGTCCGATTCACTCATTATCCAATAAATACGACGGACCCATGTCGTCTGGCGATTCGGTAAGTAGATAGTTATCCGTAATAGCTACCCGGAATGGTAGATAACGAAGTTTGAATTACAGTTGACCATCCTCTGGCTGGGCCGGTCATTATGCATGTAGATTGTGGCGTTGCTCTCGTGATTTTCAGACTCGGTTGCCATTTTATCCCGTCCGGAGGCCGAAGAAGTTCGAGACGTCAAGAACGGCTGTTGGTGGTAATTCGAAGGTGACGCTTTGAAAATGACTGGGTTGACGATGTGATCATGATTGCGTTAAGTGATGATAGTGATGGCTGTACGCAGGATAATGATAATACGCCTATATTTGATCATCATCCTAAGGTCATTGTGGTATTTTGGTGATCATCCTAAGGTCATTTGAGATAATTACAGACATTTAGAATTGAAGGATGCTATGTGTTTTATGCGTGCGCAGCGCCACTCGTGAGCCAAGCGTCACTTTAAAACAGAAATTTATGACGGTTTATCTTCCCTCTCTCAACTGTACGGGACAGTATAAATCGTAGGTATGAGCGGCAATTTACGAGCGTCTGCCGATCGGCTGTTTGAGTGTGTGTGTGTGTGTGTGTGTGTGTGTTCTTTCGTGTGGCTCAGGCACTTTGTGAAGATAAAAGAGTCGGCTGTGATATACTGTGTGGGAGTTATTTATTGGGAGCGTCTCTTTTGTTTTTATTTCGCTCCTTGAGCACTGCGGTGTGACCGACCGACACACACCCCTCACCTCACCCCCGAGCGCAGTGATTACGGCCCTTGATCACTGCTTGCTTAAGGTACAGTGAGTGAGCAGGAATAGACGTTCCTTGAGCTCTGCAAGTGTGCAGGCAGCCTTTGAGCACGAAGGTATACATACGATCCTAGAGCACGACATTATGACCCCTAGGGTATATGATCGCTTGACTATGTTTCAGGGTTTCACGCCCTCATACCCAAGGGTCGTATCATCCTGCTGGAGGGTCGTATCATCCTGTTGGAGGGTTGTATCATCCTGCCGGAGGGTTGTATGATCCTGCTGAAGGGTTGTATCATCCTGTTGGAGGGTTGTACCATCCTGCCGGAGGGTTGTATCATCCTGCTGGAGGGTCGTATCATCCTGCTGTAGGGTTGTATCATCCTGCTGGAGGGTTGTATCATCCTGCTGGAGGGTTGTATCATCCTGCTGGAGGGTTGTATCATCCTGCTGGAGGGTTGTATCATCCTGCCGGAGGGTCGTACCTGCCGTACTCAAGAGGTGGGTCGTCGTGCTTCATACAACATTGTTACAGTGAGTTTGCTGGGTCTGGTATCTTCACAGAAAACGGGATGGTTTTCCTTCGTTTGTTGTTTTGGAGCATCTGTAGCTTGGAGGCTGCGCTCCACGCAGGAGCAGGGAAATGATGGACTCCTTAGGAGCAAGAATATCCTTTGGCATGAGTGCTCGCCTTTTCAGCCACTGACGCTGTGTGACAGATTCGCTCACAGTGTAAGCACTTACAGGTAGAGGGTGTGGATGGTGTGCGGTAACGCCTGATATATTTCATGTTGGGTCATACGACCAAAGGGTTTATCAGGATTTCATAGAAAATGGTCAGTTCAACAAAGTATTCTCTCTCTCGCCTCGTAAAAAGTTTGGATATTTCGTAAATACTTCAGCTACGGTTTCATATATGTTCGGGAACTTCAGACGAAGGTAGAAAAACGTCTAGAGATTTTTCTAGTTGGTCTTCCACCTTGTTTTTTTCCTGAAATTTAAAACTTATATATATATATATATATATATATATATATATATATATATATATATATATATATATATATATATATATATATATATGTGTGTGTGTGTGTGTGTGTGTGTGTGTGTGTGTGTGTGTGTGTTTATCATGGCATATCATACAGAACCCAAGGGGAGCACACACACACACACACACACACACACACACACACACACACACACACACACACACACACACACACACACCTTGCCAGGGATTAGGTCATATATCCTCGCCTTTGCAGATGAAAGTCTTCAGTTGGTGGAGACATTGGCGGTAAGAGTCCTGTGAAGTGTCCATGATTGGCAGAGATTGTTCTGAGTGGGCGTTATCTGTCAGAAGAGTCGCTAATTGGTGGTTCGCGGTGGCGGAGGTAATGTTCTTAATCTCGCGGGCCTGCAGCAGCAGCAGCAGGAGGAGTCCGCCCCTCCCTCCGACCTGGCAAAGGCAGGAGGTGGGGAGTCTTGGCTGGCGTCGAAAGTGAAATCGTTCGTAGTTCTGACATACTGCTGCAGGAGGAGGAAGAGGAGGTGGTGGTGTTAGAGGAACATTGTGGCTTTAAACCCCTGAGGACGATGGTAGGTAACACTTAAGGACGGGGGGGCTACTAGCCCTTGAGGACGATCTTTAAGGACGACGACGTTACCCTTGAGAACGATGGTGCGGTCCTCGAGAAGGACGGTAGTACGACCCTTCTGGTTTAATGATGGTCTGGCCTTTGACCTGCCCGTTAAGGATCAGATCAAAGGCCCGGCAAGGTTCGTACCCAGATATCGTACCTTCTTCCTCAGCGGGTCTTTATAAAAGCACGTCTCACACATACTAATCTTTTTTTTTTTTTTTTTTTGAGGTTATACAATACCTGTGGTGGTCTGACTGACCAAGAGATTGTATATACGTACATCAGCCTTTTTAACCTTTGAGCAGTTATCATCTTAATTTATTCCCGTCAACGTAATTTCGTTAATTCGTCCCAGAGGTCAGATATGCCCTTCAGGAACCCCGACCTTTGACCTGACCTAAGGTCCGTGTTTGGTATTTTATGTCGTACATTTCAGAACGTTTGTATTTTCATGGGTCGTTGATTCCGCCCTTGTCCTTTTTGTCGTTGTCATGACCTATTTGTTGTAGTTACCTTATTTTGTCATGACTTATTTGTAGTTACCTTATTTTTTCATGACCTATTTGTAGTTACCTTATTTTTTTCATAACCTATTTGTAGTTACCTTATTTTTTTCATAACCTATTTGTAGTTACCTTATTTTTTCATGACCTATTTGTAGTTACCTTATTTTTTTCATGACTTATTTGTAGTTACCTTATTTTGTCATGACTTATATGTAGTTACCTTATTTTTTCATGACCTGTTTGTAGTTACCTTATTTATCTAGATTGGGGTGTGAGCTCTGCGCTAATGGAGGACCCCAACTCTTGAACTTTCGTAACCTTTGATGATGTATTGTCAGTAGGTGGAGCTAGCGGGTAGCGCTCACCACAGGAAAATTTAGTTGCTTAAGAAACTTATCTGAGTTACGCGTTGTTTATAGTGCCATGCGTAAGATGAACAGTGTATGTGTGTGTCTTTGAACCGAATGCCACCATCTCATGTGTATGTGAGGCTGATTAAAAGGACACAGCAACCTAGGCCAGGGAATGGAACTTGAGAGCCTGTGTAGTGCTCGCTCTTACCGCCCCCATCTTTAAACCTCCCGATACCCAAGTTGTATTTTCACTCTGGTCGGTGGTTTTCTGTGTGTGTGTGTGTGTGTGTGTGTGTGAGTTCGGCCAAGGATCCGAACCTAGTTCGTAGCCGTCAGGGAGTCGAACGTGACCAGCTGAGGATCCGAACCTGCTTCTTTACTCGTCAGGGAGTTGAACGTGTACGGTTGAGGGTGCGCGCTTGTTTCATATTTGTCAAGGAGTCGTACGTGTTCGACTGAGGATTCGAGCCTGTTTCATATTCGTTTCATATTCGTCAAGGAAGTGTCCGAATCCCCGTGATCGTAGATGAACTCTGGTTATGGACCAAAAGAATAAGATTCTTCAATCTTTATTCATTACTCTCTCTCTCTCTCTCTCTCTCTCTCTCTCTCTCTCTCTCTCTCTCTCTCTCTCTCTCTCTCTCTCTCTCACACACACACACACACATCTATCTATCTAGCTATCTATCTGTCTATCTCCATCTATCTCGTTGGATTATTTCTTCAGTCATCTTCGCTTGTCCTTACCCTTGCCTCTCTCACATAATCTTGCCCCCTCTCTTCTTACTTTCCTCATTCCATTTACATTTTTCCCTTCGAATCCCCTCCCTCTTGCTTTCTAATCCCTCCATCCTTTCACCATCCCTTTGCGACCCCTCCCTCCTCCTCTTCCCTCCCCTCCCTTCTCTTCCCTGCCCTCCCTTCCCCTCCCCTCCCTTCTCTTCCCTCCCATCCCTTCTCTTCCTTGCCCTCCCTTCCCCTCCCCTCCCTTCTCTTCCCTCCCATCCCTTCTCTTCCCTGCCCACCCTTCTCTTCCCTCCCTCCCCCACTCGCTGTGCTCTTGTCTTTTTATATTCACAAGCGGAGTCAGGCCTGGAGATTTGTCACGTGGACGGCTGTTATTAGCTTTGTGTCAGGCCTGCCATGGACGGCTGGCGGCCAACCCTGCTGCTCTCACCCCAGGAGTAAGGGGAGGCGACGATGCTGGAGTGAGAGTGAGGATGGGGGGGATGAGAGCAGTGGTGGTGCTAGGGAGTGTTAAGGGCAGGGTGAAAGTGGATTGTGGTGATAGGAGGGAGAGTGGAGTGTGTGGATGGGATAAGATAGGAGGAAAGGGTGTGAGGTGTGTAGATAGGATGAAGATGGGAGGGATAGTAGGTCGTGTGAATGGGATGAAGGCAGGAAAAGAGTAGAGTGAGTGTACATGGAAACGCCTGTTCCATATCGAGGTTGCGATGTCCTAAAAATAGTGGCAGAAGCAGGATAGCAAAGCGGAAGGGACCTCCCAACCCACCTCTCCCTCCGGCTCAACTGCCGGAGGGAGATTAAAGATAAGAGAAAAATACCAAGGAGTATAGTGGAAATATACTGCTTTGGAAATTTTATGGGGAAGTATGGACTGGAAAAAGTTCCTTATCAGTTTGACATCTGCTCTAAGGCTAGGTTGTGAGAAAGGAAGGGAAAATTGAAATGGTAAATAATGTATGTTCTCTTATGGCAACAGATGCCAGGGAAGTATTTATCTAGCCTTGTTATCAAAGTCATTATAATATTTGCTTGTACAACGTCGGGAGGTTGTTAATTCCAATGCTCAGCCAATGTGTATGTGAAAAAGAAGAAAGCTTTGCCCGACATTGCTATTACAACTTCCTATTTGTCATACCATTACTTCTGGTCACTGGCTCTGTAACTGGAATGAAGTTTTCGTACTTGTAAAAATTATTTAGTGTATTGAGACCTTCTGTCAGATCTCCCCGAAATCTTGTGGGCTACATCAGAGAGAATGATTTTAGATCTTTGAGTGTTTCCTCATAAGGCTCATATCTGAGTGAAGGGTAAAGGAAGGGGTTAGGATGGGGGGAAAGGGAAGCACTGAGGATAAGATCGCATTTCACTGCGTGCGCGGGTGAATGGTTGAGGCTAGGTCTTCGAAGCAGCGGTTTAAGATTAGAGAGAGAGAAAGAAGTGCAGAGATGGGGGAAGAAAACCCAGGAAGTATCCCCTTCTCCCCCCAGCATCTCTGGGGATTCATAACTCACTGTTACACTCAGTATGTCCCAGCCAAGGCCCAGGATACTCTCCTGATCTAAAAATCTGACCCCGCCGCCCCGAACAGGATTCGAAGCCGCATCGTTGAGAGGTTTCACGAACCCGGCGCTTTAGCAGTTCAGGTCCCTCAAAAACACAAAAGACCCCTTTCATGCCCATTGCCCTTAAGCAGTCTTTTACTGCCGACCACTCCCTCCAGGGTGTTCCCTCTGCCCACCACTCCCCTTTAGGGAACTTCCACTCATTTACGTCATGACCATGAAAGACTCTACATTGGCCAGACGCACACTGGAGATAAGCACTCTATTATGGGAGATTTTAGGAGTAATTAAACGCAAAGGGGAAGCTAGGATTGAGAGGTTCCTCTCCTTGGGGATGTCTGCCGGTTTATATATATATATATATATATATATATATATATATATATATATATATATATATATATATATATATATATATTTTTTTTTTTTTTTTTTTTTTTTTTATACTTTGTCGCTGTCTCCCGCGTTTGCGAGGTAGCGCAAGGAAACAGACGAAAGAAATGGCCCCCCCCCCCCCCCCCCCATACACATGTATATACATACGTCCACACACGCACATATACATACCTACACAGCTTTCCATGGTTTACCCCAGACGCTTCACATGTCTTGATTCAATCCACTGACAGCATGTCAACCCCGGTATACCACATTGCTCCAATTCACTCTATTCCTTGCCCTCCTTTCACCCTCCTGCAAGTTCAGGCCCCGATCACACAAAATCTTTTTCACTCCATCTTTCCACCTCCAATTTGGTCTCCCTCTTCTCCTCGTTCCCTCCACCTCCGACACATATATCCTCTTGGTCAACCTTTCCTCACTCATTCTCTCCATGTGCCCAAACCATTTCAAAACACCCTCTTCTGCTCTCTCAACCACGCTCTTTTTATTTCCACACATCTCTCTCACCCTTACGTTACTTACTCGATCAAACCTCCTCACACCACACATTGTCCTCAGACTTCTCATTTCCAGCACATCCATCCTCCTGCGCACAACTCTATCCATAGCCCACGCCTCGCAACCATACAACATTGTTGGAACCACTATTCCTTCAAACATACCCATTTTTGCTTTCCGAGAGAATGTTCTCGACTTCCACACATTCTTCAAGGCTCCCAGAATTTTCGCCCCCTCCCCCACCCTATGGTCCAATTCTGCTTCCATGGTTCCATCCGCTGCCAGAGCCACTCCCAGATATCTAAAACACTTCACTTCCTCCAGTTTTTCTCCATTCAAACTCACCTCCCAATTTACTTGACCCTCAACCCTACTGTACCTAATGACCTTGCTCTTATTCACATTTACTCTTAACTTTCTTCTTCCACACACTTTACCAAACTCAGTCACCAGCTTCTGCAGTTTCTCACATGAATCAGCCACCAGCGCTGTATCATCAGCGAACAACAACTGACTCACTTCCCAAGCTCTCTCATCCCCAACAGACTTCATACTTGCCCCTCTTTCCAAAACTCTTGCCTTTACCTCCCTAACAACCCCATCCATAAACAAATTAAACAACCATGGAGACATCACACACCCCTGCCGCAAACCTACATTCACTGAGAACCAATCACTTTCCTCTCTTCCTACACGTACACATGCCTTACATCCTCGATAAAAACTTTTCACTGCTTCTAACAACTTGCCTCCCACACCATATATTCTTAATACCTTCCACAGAGCATCTCTATCAACTCTATCATATGCCTTCTCCAGATCCATAAATGCTACATACAAATCCATTTGCTTTTCTAAGTATTTCTCACATACATTCTTCAAAGCAAACACCTGATCCACACATCCTCTACCACTTCTGAAACCACACTGCTCTTCCCCAATCTGATGCTCTGTACATGCCTTCACCCTCTCAATCAATACCCTCCCATACAATTTACCAGGAATACTCAACAAACTTATACCTCTGTAATTTGAGCACTCACTCTTATCCCCTTTTCCTTTGTACAATGGCACTATGCACGCATTCCTCCAATCCTCAGGCACCTCACCATGAGTCATACATACATTTAATAACCTTACCAACCAGTCAACAATACAGTCACCCCCTTTTTTAATAAATTCCACTGCAATACCATCCAAGCCTGCTGCCTTGCCGGCTTTCATCTTCCGCAAAGCTTTCACTACCTCTTCTCTGTTTACCAAATCGTTTTCCCTAACCCTCTCACTTTGCACACTTTGTGTGTGTGTGTGTGTATGTATATTATGCTGGATGATTAACATCACTGAATTTCAGTTAGTGTGGGGAGTGTTTTCAAGACTGTTCATCCTGTTGCTATGGATGTGTGCGCCTTTATTCCACTTTATTAATAGAATGAATGTGAAATTATGCTACATAAACGGAAGAGATGAATTTGGTTTGCATTAGGATGAACAATACATATCGTAGAATTCATTGTTCACTCATAACACGTCTCGCTTCTTACATCTACCCCTCCTTCTCCATCTCCCTCTTCCTTCTCCCATTTTTTCTTCGTTTCGTTTAAGATATTTCTCCCTCTGGCCCAACCTAATTTTTTTTTTTCGTATTCATAATTCGTACTGACCCCACGAGCCGCAGTGCATCTATTTCCGGCCCCACGGGTCGCCTTTTGCCCACCCCCTACCCTTGGGGCCTCTCCCTGGCCATCAATATCCCTCAATGGGTGCCTTCACGCGTCATAAGGGGGGAAAAAATGGAATGGATGTTCTGCTGTCTTCATCGTCGATGATTTGTTGCCCGTCACGGACAGGGCTCCGCGTCGTCGCTCTCCTTACCCCGTCGTCCACCTCTCCCTCACTGCCTTCTGTCTGTCTGTCTGTCTGTTTCTCTGTCTCCTTGCCTGTCCTTCCCTGTCGTCTTCTTCTCCTTCCCGTACTGCTACCCCTCCAGTCGCTTCATCGTAAGACCTCCGACAGCATTCCGCTGATTCCTTCCTGACTCCTTTTTCGACATCCCCATCCATCGTCCCCCAGTGCTTCCCTCCTTCTACAGGCAGGTCCTCGTCCCCCCCTTCGCCTCTGCCGATACTGGTGTAGTACACTCTCTCGTGTTGTCCTCTCCTACCACCAACTGCGCCCTTCACCGTTCTCACCTCCTCTCATTTCCCTTCACATATCCCCTCCCCCTCCCTCCCTCCCTCCCTCCCTCCCTCTGGAACCGTAACACCCCGGGCCTCCATCAGGTACACACGCAGGCACTGGACATACGTACCTCCTCAAAACCAAACAGTTTGCCTTACGCCGACATGGGCAGTAAAGCCAGCCATAAACCTCTCTCTCTCTCTCTCTCTCTCTCTCTCTCTCTCTCTCTCTCTCTCTCTCTCTCTCTCTCTCTCTCTCTCTCTCTCTCTCTCTCTCTCTCTCTGTACAGACTGTTATTACCATCAGTCGTGTTTATTCTTTATCATTAATTTATTGATAAACTTCCTCATTTTCATTAGTGTCTACCGTTTATATTTATATCCTTTGTTTTTCCTTTATTTTATCTCTCTGACAAAGGACTGTAAGCAGACCCTCTAGGCCAATTTCTTCTCATAATTCTGTTCTAGTCCTTTCATTTCTTTCTCTTTACTATTCTTTTTCAACATCATCATCATCTCCTTTTTCTTTCTTCATCATCATCATCTCTTTTTTCTTTCTTCTCCTTTCCTCTTCTTCTCCTCCTCCTCCTCCTACTTCTCCTCCTCCTCCTCCTTCTTTTTCTTTCATCATCAACATCATCATCTTCTTCTTTTTCTTCCTCTTCTTTCTCTATCATCATCATCATCATCTTCTTCTTCTTCTTCTTCTTCTTCTTCTTCTTCTTCTTCTTCTTCTTCTTCTTCTTCTTCCCCGTCGCAGACGACGTGGCAGACGACACCCCAGGAAACAATGATCATCCCCAGACGTGATTATATTTGATCAGGTCCTGACTGGTCGCCTGGGCGGTCGATCACTCCGGTCTGGCTAGATTATGTCCGACGGTCACTCCTGTTATTGAGGAGGTGGGTCGTCCTCCCTCCCTACATCCCTCCCTCCACGTACACGATTCTTCTTTCTTTCCCTCCAGGGTGTTGAGAACTCCTCTCTCTCTCTCTCTCTCTCTCTCTCTCTCTCTCTCTCTCTCTCTCTCTCTCTATATATATATATATATATATATATATATATATATATATATATATATATATATATATATATATATATTTATATAATCATATTATTATTATTATTAATACTCTTTCTTTACACTATTAGTAACCATCTTTTATTATTCCCCGGAGAGGACGTGTTGAAAGTACTCTCGCTTTGAGTACTATATATATATATATATATATATATATATATATATATATATATATATATATATATATATATATATATATGGGCTAGAGATCGTGTGGAGACAAGTTCGAAGCGCGGGTTTCTGAATGTGTGATACTGATAATGCACGTTTGTTGTTACATGTGAAGGGCTGACTGCCTTCTCTGCATGTCTGGACGATATATCTAAATTTGCACAGGTTCCGTAATCACATATAATGGGGTTCCATTAACCTAGATTGCTTGTAATGCTTCTGCTCATTACTGTAATGCATGATTAAGCTGGGAATGTGTTATGCTTTAGTATTCCACTGAATTATGTTTATCTCTCGTTTTCTCTTATAGAAATAATACTAATGATGATGATAGATGATAGCAATGATATTAGTAATGATGATTATCATGATATTAAAATGATAATATCAGAGGCTGAAAACATACAGATAAACACTGTATGTTGAGTGTGGCAGTAAAAGAAAAGTAGATTCATTATTGTTTAGGAGCTACATACATACAGTCCAAATTCGGATAAAAAAGGGTTGCATTCTTAATGGCCCCCTCCTCATGGGTCGCTGGCCGATTATGGTGACGAACTGCTACCTGGGGACGAGGGATCTCAGTGTGCAGGAGGTGATGGTACGTACTTGGTACTTACTAGTGGTAGCTTTGCCAAAAGGCAGGGCTAGCGCGTTTGTACACACCGCAGGAAAATGTAGAATTATGAAGGATATATCGTGTGAGTTAACGTGTATTCAAATGTGAGTCGGAGAGATTGGATACTTAGGGCACAGTGATATATGACAATCCTTGGAGGTGGTGGCTCACTTCGCAGCTGTTGGTACCCTTCCCATTACCCAGGCTCGTAGTACCGTTGGCTGTCCACCACCTGGTACCTGCGACGGAGGTAAGAACGCTGCAGTTCTTCCTAGGTCTATCGGATGAAATCCAGGTGATGGTTCGAGTCAGGATGTACCAGTGTGTAGTGTTCCTCTGGGTGGGTGATGGAAGAGGGAGTGAAGATGATCTTGCAGACCTTCTTCCTCCTCTTTTTTTGAGCCTATTCTTGCAACCCTTGTTGTTTTGTGGATAGAGATGATGACGATTCGTGGGAGGCTGGGGTGAGTTAAGGAAGAGTGGGAGTTGTGTAGGTGTTGTTGAGTTCAGGCGGAGGGTGTCCAGTTGTCTTGAGTGTGCCTTTGTGTGATAATGATATGCGTGTTACAGGGAGTGTTGTCCACTGGTGTTGTTGCCTTGTCTCTTGACCTTCTGTATGTGCCATGTGTTAACTTTATGTATACACACACGCACGTACACACCCTAGCAAAATCTGACAATAAGCAGCTGTCTTTAGTCCATAGAAATGTCCTCCTTTTAAATTCAAGGAAGCATCATTACCGGAGGCATTTGCTTTGGGAGCATAAACCGTCAGGGGAGGAGGTAATTTTGATACATGTATATTTTAAGGAAAAAAATGTCCTCGAACGTTATTTACATGATTCCTTCCTTCTTATCCATGACCGTAACAATGATATAGTTCCCTCCCTCACATATATCTCCCAAGAATACACCCAAGTGACAGATCATTATTGCCCTGGGGCATGATACGTGTGTCCGAACCTCCTCCCTCTCCCTCACGCGTCTGCTGGCTCACGCCCAGCCGCCAACATGCGACCAAAATGCTCCTTCCCTTCTCCCTTCTCGTAACTCGCTGTTCCTTTCCATTCGCCATCGAAGTCCTTCATCTACATCCTTCAGACTAAGACGAGGTCCCGAGGCATGGCAGGAAGCATGATCGCTTTGGATAACCCAGAAGTTCGGATTAGTTCGAGCTGGAGGCGCGAGCGGTACTGCCATGATATATGTGTCCATGTATCTCCGGAATAGAGGTTGTCACATATGAAAATGAGATAAGGACTTTTCTGGCGTGGCTCCTATCTAGTGCCCGGGAGAATATTAATGTGTGTGTGTGTGTGTGTGTGTGTGTGTGTGTGTGTGTGTGTGGGGCCCGGCTCACACTTAGACGTGATGTCTCCCTGTCTGCTGTTACTCTCTGCTTTTCTGTTCCTTAACCTCTTCCTGCTCTGTTCTGCTTCTGGTCTGTTCCTCCTACTTTTGGTCTGCTGTTACTCTGCTCTTGTGCCCCTTGATCTGCCCCTGCTCTTCCCTGCTCCTCGTGTGTTCCTCCTTGCCCTGCTCCCGCTGTACTCTGATTCTAGTCTGTTCCTCCTCACCTTACTGCTTGTCTGCTGCTGTTCTGCTGTTCTCCCGCTCGGCTGTTTCGCCTCCACATTCGCGGGTGTTTTACACGCTCGCTCGTAACTTACCCAAGGTTTTTAGGGCTGGTCCACGAGAGCTCTAGTCGTCCTATCTGGAGGCCCAGGTTGGCTGGCCTTGCTGATGTAGTGGCGCGTTTGTAGCGGGTGTGACAGCTGTGTTACTGGCTCATGTCTCCGGGTGGGGGAGGACTTGGCAAAGGAGGTCCTCTAGGATGAGGGGGCGGGGGCGGCATGGGAGCGTGTGGGGGGGGGGGGGTTTACTATGAACTCCCAGAGGGTTTGTTTACTTATTAAAGTGACAGTGGTTGGTTGGCAAGAATGTGTTTACTCGGTTGCTTGGCATGAAGTTATTAATACTCCTTCTGGAGTGGGTGTACCGCTGGACACTCATGCTGGCGTTGCTACTGCTTCTTATTTTTTTTTTTCTCTCTCTCTCTTTTCCATCTTTTTATGACTGATGTTCCTGTTTGTTGCTGGTGATACCGTTGCCTCTCCTCTCCTGTTATTATGGCTGTTGGCTGGGGTGTCCTTGTTGCTGGGGAGGATATTGCTGCTGCTGGGATAGTTGCTGTCCTTGTTGCTGTTGTAAGTCTTGTTATTTTTTTTGTGTTTGTGGGTGTGGGAAGAAGTAGGAGTGCCTTGTGGTTAAGGGGGGTTATACGGGGATGGGTGAACTTAGTAGCGAGATGTGTATTCCTCTACTCTCCCTATGCTACCCTGTCTTGCTAGTCCAACCATAATGATTTGGTTGATAATAGGATGTGCTTTAAAGGTATTGATATTAGCTTCCTGTGGATCTTGAAGGATACGTGATCCGATTCCCTTATTGTCATCACCACATCATGAAACGGCATTTGGCCCTCTTGTTCCTCACTGAGTCTTGAACGTGATGGGAATGGGTTTATGAAAACATCGCAGTGTTGGGAAGATGGCCATCAGGACACCCCACGTCATCAACGTATCTTTAGCCAAAGGTTTTAGGATTGGTGACGGATCGAAGTCAGGATCCCAAGTCTCCTAGTGTTCCATGCCTAAGTTATTGAGAATGGGATCCAAAAGGGATATCCCATGACTAGACCAATTATCTGTTAATAAGAATCACACTCGCCCTCTTGGAAAACATTATCGGAAACGCAAAGGTGTATCGAGTCACTGAAAGTTTATGCACGGGTAAGGAGGGGAGGGCTTCACGTTGTGATTGAGGTCGGGCAATTTCCTCCTTTAGGCCTCGTTCACACGAGCGTGAGTTCACGTCGCGTGGAAACACGCACGGTTTTAGAAACATAGAGAGGTTTCAGCGGGAGCGTTCACACGGGCGCGGAAGCGTGCACACGGGCTTCAGTGGGAGCGTTCACACGGGCGTGAGCATGAAGATTTCTTGTGGCCTAGGCGGGGTGGTAGATAGAGTGCTACGCCTGTACATATGGCCTTGGGTATACATAAATAAGACCCTACTCTGGCACGGTGGTAAGGACATGTACAGGTCTGTTTGGAATTGAAACTTTATGAATTGTTTACACCAGGTGAGGCGGATTTCTTCCGTGAACCATGTATAGTGTGTTGTAAAGTTTAGAGAAACTGAATTTTCTTAACTCTTACTGGAGTGTGATTAATCTCTCTCTCTCTCTCTCTCTCTCTCTCTCTCTCTCTATATATATATATATATATATATATATATATATATATATATATATATATATATATATATATATATATATATTGTTCGCTGATGATACAGCGCTGGTGGCTGATTCATGTGAGAAACTGCAGAAGCTGGTGACTGAGTTTGGTAAAGTGTGTGAAAGAAGAAAGTTAAGAGTAAATGTGAATAAGAGCAAGGTTATTAGGTACAGTAGGGTTGAGGGTCAAGTCAATTGGGAGGTGAGTTTGAATGGAGAAAAACTGGAGGAAGTGAAGTGTTTTAGATATCTGGGAGTGGATCTGGCAGCGGATGGAACCATGGAAGCGGAAGTGGATCATAGGGTGGGGGAGGGGGCGAAAATTCTGGGAGCCTTGAAGAATGTGTGGAAGTCGAGAACATTATCTCGGAAAGCAAAAATGGGTATGTTTGAAGGAATAGTGGTTCCAACAATGTTGTATGGTTGCGAGGCGTGGGCTATGGATAGAGTTGTGCGCAGGAGGATGGATGTGCTGGAAATGAGATGTTTGAGGACGGTGTGTGATGTGAGGTGGTTTGATCGAGTAAGTAACGTAAGGGTAAGAGAGATGTGTGGAAATAAAAAGAGCGTGGTTGAGAGAGCAGAAGAGGGTGTTTTGAAATGGTTTGGGCACATGGAGAGAATGAGTGAGGAAAGATTGACCAAGAGGATATATGTGTCGGAGGTGGAAGGAACGAGGAGAAGAGGGAGACCAAATTGGAGGTGGAAAGATGGAGTGAAAAAGATTTTGTGTGATCGGGGCCTGAACATGCAGGAGGGTGAAAGGAGGGCAAGGAATAGAGTGAATTGGAGCGATGTGGTATACCGGGGTTGACGTGCTGTCAGTGGATTGAATCAAGGCATGTGAAGCGTCTGGGGTAAACCATGGAAAGCTGTGTAGGTATGTATATTTGCGTGTGTGGACGTATGTATATACATGTGTATGGGGTGGGTTGGGCCATTTCTTTCGTCTGTTTCCTTGCGCTACCTCGCAAACGCGGGAGACAGCGACAAAAAAAAAAAAATATATATATATATATATATATATATATATATATATATATATATATATATATATATATATATATATATATATCCCCACGCTTAATCGCCTTTTCCCGGGTTTGGTAAATAGCGCCGGGAACAGAGGAAGAAGGGCCATATATATATATATATATATATATATATATATATATATATATATAGAGAGAGAGAGAGAGAGAGAGAGAGAGAGAGAGAGAGAGAGAGAGAGAGAGAAGAGAGAGAGAGAGAAATACCTGATTTCATTCCTTTGAAAGTATCATTGTATATATTTTGTTTTTATGTGTATTATTGGATAGTAATCTTTGGTTTGATCACTAAAAGAATAGAAGCCAAAAAGAAAATAATGCGTCGCGAAAATGAAACGAAAGAGAAATAGAGTGGAGGATTATCTTTCTTGTTACACTGTCCCGTTGTGAGGTATGACTGCTATTATCACAAGAGTTAATCTGCCTTATCATAGGAAGCATATTACACGTTATCATAGCAGGTATATTATGTTATTAAGGGAGGTACTGTATGTCTGTGTGTGTATATATATATATATATATATATATATATATATATATATATATATATATATATATATATATATATATATATATCTTTTCTTTCTCTCATACTGTTCACCATTTCCCGCGTCAGCAAAGTAGCGTTAAGAACAGAGGACTGGGCCTTTGAGGGAATACCCTTACCTGGCCCCCTTCTCTGTTCCTTCTTTTGGAAAATTAAAAAAAAGAAAATGAGAGGGGAGGATTTCCAGACCCCCCGCTCCCTCCCCTTTTAGTCGCCTTCTATGACACGCAGGGAATACGTGGGAAGTATTCTTTTGTTCGTTGTAACATCACTTCCCTGGTCGTGCATTAGTTAGTCAATCACATTCGTATTTAAATGTTGCCGTTTTTATCATTAGTTGTGAGAAGATCATGATCTTTGTCGTTTTTGTCTTCCTTTGTACTGTTTTATGATGATTTCTGTTGTTTTTTTGCTTGTTTTTTCTTGTCGCTAGCGTTGTTTGTCAATGACGTATTTTTTATGCCTTAGTCTGATTTTTTTTTCCCATTCGTCTGTGGGTGGAATCTTTCGTGTTGTCATAACAGTTGTGGTCGTTGAAGGTGTTCATAGTGCTCTCACCCTGGCCGACGTGCTGTAAGGGCGGCCACATACCGCAGCGTTGATTTTTGACAGCCATCTGTGTGTGTGTGTGTGTGTGTGTGTGTCTGTGTGTCTGTGTGTGTGTGTGTTGTGTGTGTGTGTGCATGATAACTCGAGAACAGAGAGGCGAAAGTTTACCAGGTTTTGATATTTTAGTCCTAGGGTGGTACATAGCCTGCACGGATTGAAGAATGAAAGAACACTGGGGGAAAAAAATAAGGTCAGACAGCTATGTTTTGATAGAGGGGGTGAAGTGAGGCGAGTGAGTGAGTTTTTTTTTTTTCATAGAATCTTATTTTCGTTGGCACTGTAAGTTAGTTTGTTTGTTTGTGTAAAGTTGTGTCGTACTTTTCCCGTCTGTATGAGTTAGTGTATAGTTTTGCCTTATTTACATCTGGATCCCTTATATGAATATGAGTTTTATTTAGAATTCTGTTTTATTTACACTGGGTCTGTAGGTTATTGAGTTTCATGTGGAATTCTGTCTTATTTTCTTCTAGATCTCTAAGTAAATGTGGGTTTCATGTAGAGTTCTGTTATATTTCCTCTAGATCTGTAAGTTAATGTTAGTTTCATGTAGAGTCTTGTCTTATGACCTCAAGATCTGTAAGGTAATGTTAGTTTCATGCAGAGTCCTGTCTCATAACCTCTAAATCTGTAAGTTAATGTTAGTTTCATGTAGAGTCCTGTCTCATAACCTCTAAATCTGTAAGTTAATGTTAGTTTCATGTAGAGTCCTGTCTTATAACCTTTAAATCTGTAAGTTAATGTTAGTTTCATGTAGAGTCCTGTCTCATAACCTCTAAATCTGTAAGTTAATGTTAGTTTCATGTAGAGTCCTGTCTCATAACCTCTAGATCTGTAAATTAACGTTAGTTTCATGTAGAGTTCTGTATTGTTTCCTCTAGTTCTGTAAGTTAATGTTAGTTTCATGTAGAGTTCTGTCTTAGTTAAGCTCTATCTCTGCTTGGAAGGTAGACCCCGGCGTGGGCGGCTAGCTGGTGTGTCAAGGACTGTCTGCGTAATTTGGTTTTCATTGGAGTATATTGTGTGGGATGTTGTTGGCAAGACGGTCTGTGTTGCTTGACGAATTCCCTGAAGTTGATCTTTCTTGAGTGTTGTAGTATGTTACTTGAGAGTCGAAGCGTCTGTACTTATATTATTATTGTTGTTATTATATTATTATTATTATTATTATTATTATTATTATTATTATTATTATTATTATCAATATTATTATTATTATTATTATTATTATTATTATTATTATTATTATTGTTGTTGTTGTTGTTTTATTATTATTATTTATTATCATTATTGTTGTTATTATTATTATTATTATTATTATTATTATTATTATTATTATTATTATTGTTGTTGTTGTTGTTATTATCCGACATTGGACGGATGATGACATGTTTTATCCATGGCCATCCCGGATGAAAAGCAAACTGGATAATTTGAGAGAAAAAAAGACAAAGAGAAAAATTAATCTGAACTCCGAAGGTGTTTGCAGACCTGTCTCTTACACGTGTCATCAACATTAGTCTGTGTATCAGGGTGTGATTAATGTTGTTTGTGATTACTACCTGTGGATTTCTTAAGTGATTAATGTTTTTGTTAGTACTATCAGTGCGTTTCTTAAGTGATTAATGTTGTTTGTGAATACTGCCAGTGGATTTCTTTTGTGTTTTATTTACTGTGATATTCAGGAGTACCAGAAGATGGTGGTTTTGGCCTCTCATTTTGTTCGTCGTTCCAGAGGCGTTATGGTGTTTGAAGAACTTGCCATATTTCAGAGAGAGAGAGAGAGAGAGAGAGAGAGAGAGAGAGAGAGAGAGAGAGAGAGAGAGAGAGAGAATAAAAGGTCAGCTCAGGGGGTCTGTTCGACGTATATCTCTTGTGATTTTTTTGTATATGTGGTTTTATTGTTTGAGAGGAGAGGAAGTGTAGCCATGAATATTTTTTTTGGAAATATTATCTTCATATTACGTTTTTTCTTCCAATAACGACAAAATACAAGTACCTCTATGTTTCATACCCTTTGTACGCACCTCCACAGTGCACAACAGGTTACCACCGTGGGATGACATACCATGTGGTTCTTATAAGTAGCTTCTGGAGGAGAACTTTTGTAATATTTACACAGCCTCGCTCCTCCAGAA
>NC_092235.1:54540307-54555307 GCF_036320965.1 Panulirus ornatus | reverse complement strand
ATGCGAGATTGACTTACCCATTAGTGTTTCTGAGAACTGGTCGCTGCTGTCATTAGCCGGAGGTAGATATATATATATATATATATATATATATATATATATATATATATATATATATATATATATATATATATATATATATCTTTTCTTTCTTCTTTCAAACTATTCGCCATTTCCCGCATTAGCGAGGTAGCGTTAAGAACAGAGGACTGGGCCTTTGAGGGAATACCCTCACCTGGCCCAATTCTCTGTTCCTTCTTTTGGAAAATTGAAAAAAAAAAAAAAACCGAGAGGGGAGATTTCCAGCCCCCCGCTCCCTCCCCTTTTAGTCGCCTTCTACGACACGCAGGGAATACGTGGGAAGTATTCTTAATCCCCTATCCCCAGGGATAATATATATATATATATATATATATATATATATATATATATATATATATATATATATATATATATATATATATATATATATTCCCAAGGAATAAATTGGAAGGTAAGGAAAGAGGAAGAATGAAAATACAGGTGAAAGGAAAGAGAAGAGATGAGGTGCCCGCTTACCAGAGTACGATCTTAACCCGTGATTTATAACTTGGTTATTTAGGCCTATCAGCAAACAGGGGTCGTTAAGGGCGTCAACGTCTGATTATAACCCACAACCCGAAAGCTTCCTTAACACCTTCGTCAGGTGGTCAAGTTATTACATGGCCATACACACATCCTTGCTGTGGTGTATATGGCCCATCGAGTGTTGTGTAACTTTGAAGATTTGATCTTGCATAAACTTATAATTCTTTTTTTTTTAAGTAAGGATAATCACATGGAAATGAGGTACATGTACGCGTACATGAATTGGAGAGATACTAATATATATTCTTTTCCTCTCAATTTTGGTAAAACGTCTTGATGTTCTTGCTGAAGAAAATAAGGGGGAGGGAATTGGTTTTATAAATATAGTAAAACAAAAAACCAGGCGTTTGCCGTCATGATTTTGCCTTAATGATGGTAGTCTTTTCTCTATGTGTAGAAGCTGTGGGCGGCGGTGTTCCTGGAAACTTGTCGCTGGAGGTAGGTAAATGCTCGGATGGGAAATAGAAACTGGTGCAGGAGCGAAAATGTGGCACAGACGGGAACTCTTCCCTTACACAATGATGACGTGATGAGGCGTGTATTATTATTATTATTATTATTATTATTATTATTATTATTATTATTATTACTATTATTATTATTATTATTATCATTATTAATATTATTATTATTATTATTATTATTATTATTATTATTATTATTATGTTATTATTGTTATCATTGTTATTATTATTATTATTATTATTATTATTATTATTATTATGTTATTATTGTTATCATTGTTATTATTATTATTATTATTATTATTTTTATTATTATTGTTATTATGTTATTATTGTTATCATTGTTATTATTATTATTATTATTATTATTATTATTATTATTATTATTATTATTGTTATTATTATCATTATTATTATTATCATTATTATTATCATTATATTATTATTATTATTTTTATTATTATTATTATTATTATTATTATTATTATTATGTTATTATTGTTATTATTATTATTATTATTATTATTATTATTATTATTATGATAGAGTTGATAGAGATGCTCTGTGGAAGGTATTAAGAATATATGGTGTGGGAGGCAAGTTGTTAGAAGCAGTGAAAAGTTTTTATCGAGGATGTAAGGCATGTGTACGTGTAGGAAGAGAGGAAAGTGATTGGTTCTCAGTGAATGTAGGTTTGCGGCAGGGGTGTGTGATGTCTCCATGTTTGTTTAATTTGTTTATGGATGGGGTTGTTAGAGAGGTAAATGCAAGAGTCTTGGAAATAGGGGCAAGTATGAAGTCTGTTGGGGATGAGAGAGCTTGGGAAGTGAGTCAGTTGTTGTTCGCTGATGATACAGCGCTGGTGGCGGATTCATGTGAGAAACTGCAGAAGCTGGTGACGGAGTTTGGTAAAGTGTGTGGAAGAAGAAAGTTAAGAGTAAATGTGAATAAGAGCAAGGTTATTAGGTACAGTAGGGTTGAGGGTCAAGTCAATTGGGAGGTGAGTTTGAATGGAGAAAAACTGGAGGAAGTGAAGTGTTTTAGATATCTGGGAGTGGATCTGTCAGCGGATGGAACCATGGAAGCGGAAGTGGATCATAGGGTGGGGGAGGGGGCGAAAATTTTGGGAGCCTTGAAAAATGTGTGGAAGTCGAGAACATTATCCCGGAAAGCAAAAATGGGTATGTTTGAAGGAATAGTGGTTCCAACAATGTTGTATGGTTGCGAGGCGTGGGCTATGGATAGAGTTGTGCGCAGGAGGATGGATGTGCTGGAAATGAGATGTTTGAGGACAATGTGTGGTGTGAGGTGGTTTGATCGAGTAAGTAACGTAAGGGTAAGAGAGATGTGTGGAAATAAAAAGAGCGTGGTTGAGAGAGCAGAAGAGGGTGTTTTGAAGTGGTTTGGGCACATGGAGAGAATGAGTGAGGAAAGATTGACCAAGAGGATATATGTGTCGGAGGTGGAGGGAACGAGGAGAAGAGGGAGACCAAATTGGAGGTGGAAAGATGGAGTGAAAAGGATTTTGTGTGATCGGGGCCTGAACATGCAGGAGGGTGAAAGGAGGGCAAGGAATAGAGTGAATTGGAGCGATGTGGTATACAGGAGTTGACGTGCTGTCAGTGGATTGAATCAAGGCATGTGAAGCGTCCGGGGTAAACCATGGAAAGCTGTGTAGGTATGTATATTTGCGTGTGTGGACGTGTGTATGTACATGTGTATGGGGGGGGGCTGGGCCATTTCTTTCGTCTGTTTCCTTGCGCTACCTCGCAAACGCGGGAGACAGCGACGAGGTATAAAAAAAAAAAAAAAAAAAAATTATTATTATTATTATTATCATTATTATATTATTATTATTATTATTATTATTATTATTATTATTATTATTAATATTATTATGTTATTATTGTTATTAATATTATTATTATTATTATTATTATTATTATTATTATTATTATTGTCATTGTTATTATTATTATTATTATTATTATTATTATTATTATTATCATTATCATTATCATCATTATATATTTATCTATTATTATTATTATTATTATTATTATTATTATTATATATTCATTTTTTTTTCTGTTCAGTGGTCAGTATGACATTACCATGTAAACAGTGCAAAACGTAGTAAAATGAGGAGCACGCGATGGAAAAAGGAATGAGATTTAGTCCTTCGTGGTGAGGTTACGTGTACAACCATGGGTGTACGTGTAGAGAAATGATGTAGACATGTAGGTGATGAAGGCTGAGGTACAGATGAGGTACAATTGTCGTGTCTTTACGTCACTGTTGTAAACCATCTGACCTACGTACAGCACGTTACTTGTGTAAACCATCTGATTAGTGTACAGCACGTCATTGGTGTCAACCATCTGACGTGTACATCGTGTGTGTGTGTCTGTGTGTGTGTGTGTGTGTGTGTGTGTGTGTGTGTGTGTCTGTGTAGGCATATAAAACGCGAAGTACATGTAGGTGAGGCCGGAGCTGTACATATGTAAGGGATGAGACCCAATTTCAGGAGTAGAGGTTGTGGAGAATGTACATCGATCAAGGCTCACTCGTATGAACTGGTGAGTGTGGATGGATGTGTAGATGTAGATGGAACGATAGTGTTGAGGTGGAGCTTGAAGACGGGGTGGGGGAAGGGGGGGGGGGGGTTGTCGTCAGTTTGGTGAAGAGGGAGTTTAGAGCGGAGGGGGAAGGAGAGGAAGGAAAGCCTAATTAGAAAAGGCATTAAGGCGGGATCCGAAGGAGATTATGATATTAAAATTCATTGCTTCAATTACGTGTGGACGTGAGGTGGTGTCGGGAGGAGATGGTGGGGCGCGCGCTCATCTTTAGCTGGGAGGCCAATAATACTCCTCCCGTTCCTAGCCACCGACCATAATCTCCCTAAATGCTCTTTGCATTGTAGAGTCGTTAGCAGGGGTATGGAAAAGCCTTTTCGTCGTGAGACTGGAAAAAAATGCTTCTCAACTTTTGCGTTGTAGGAGGAGAGTAGATGGCCAGTGCTTGCGGTATGTTAACGAGGAATTGTTGTGTCTTTACGTCACTCTTGTAAACCATCTGACGTATGTTCAGCACGTTACTAGTGTAAACCATCTGATCCGTGTACAGCACGTCATTTGTGTCAACCATCTGACGTGTACATCATGTGTTTGTGTGTATGTGTGTGTGTGTGTGTGTGTGTGTGTGTGTGTGTGTGTGTGTGTGTGTGTGTGTGTGTACACTAGAGTTATTAAGGTATACCAACTGTGTTTTGTAGACTATGTCGATATCCAGGAAGGTACATAGCTGTAGACCTAAGGGGAGATGGAAGGAGCCACACGAATAGATAGTGGATGGAGAGTTGAATGATAGGTTGATAGATAGATAGATAGAGATATTTTGATCCATCAATAGGATATACACTGTGACCCCCACGTCCTTTATCATCTCAAAATAGAGACCTTTTTAATGCCGTACATTAAACAGTTTCATTTTGGCCGAAAACAAGGGACGGCAAGTTGTGTAGCATAGAACAATGGTAGCCTGAGTATTAGATGTCAGTAATGATGAGGGATTGGAGTAAGTTTAGAGGCAATGTTTCCCCTCTGTAAAGAACAGAGAAAACTCCTTTGATTGCCTGTAATTCTAAACTCGTGAAAGTTTGCCCTTTACCTAGCATTCATGCTATAGTGTCGTTTATGTATATCCTTGGGATTAAAGAAAAGAAATTAGAAATAAGTATCTTTTTGATATATCAACACTTGATGATTTGATGAGGGACGCATCTTAGGGCCCGGGAATGTGTCGAACGATGGTAATGAGGCGGAGGGATAAGTCATGGGTTTTCCTCGTGTATATTTACCATTTCCCTCATAGCCACTGAGGTAGGCAGCCGGGGTTAGTAGTGCGTGCGAGTGTTCAACCTTCGGATGGAGTCCACTTACATAGGCAGATCGCTGCGTAGCAGGTGCCCCATGCTTTACTGTCCATTCTCGATCTATTTATATCAGTAATGTAGGATATTATTACAGTCCTCCAGCTGATAATCCCAATATAGACCATCGTGTCCCTTATCTATCGTTCCAGTGTACTGTCCTCCAATAGATAGGGCCCCGTCATAAACTATCGTCTCTTATCTGTTTTTCTTATGCCCTGCCCTTCAGCAGATAACCTCGTCATAGACCATCATGTCTTATCTGCCTTTCCAATGTAGTCCTCCAGCAGATAACCCCCGTCATAGACCATCAGGTCTTCCCATTATCGTCCGGCTTTCCCATATGACTAGGAGTCAGCTGATGCTATTTAACCGTCAGGGCCAGCCCATCACGTCTACCTGAGGGAGCCCTGGTGGAGAGCAAGAGAGGCTCTGTATTGAGGTCGAAGGGGAGAGGATGGGAATCTCTGGCTATGTTGGTTGGTAAGAAATGACAAGAACACAGAGACAGAATGACAAATAGGTAGGTAGATAGATAGATAGATAGATTGATTGAATAGCAAGAGAGATAGATAGACAGACAGACAGATAGAAAGAGACAGACTCGGAAAGAAGCTATTAATGATTCAGGGCAGCTAATTACGTGGTAGAGCTACGATGGGAAAACCACCCCGCACCCCACCATGAGTGGGTCACAGTGTAGGAAAATGATGCATATGGAGACAGGATGACAAGGAGGAAGAGAGGGTGGGTATAGTGAAGGGAGGGAGAAGGAGAAGGAGGGGAACGACGAAGAAGACGACGACGACCTTCCAAGAGAGGCGGACGACCGTTCTTAATTATGGTAATGAGTAAGGCTTAGGGGGCCGTAGCGGAGCTGAATCTCCCTTCGTGTCTAACATGACTGGACGTGAGTGGACGTTCATTACGTATTTTCCCCTGGATTTGATGTCCTCGTTTTCTTCCGAAGAAATGAAAGGGAGAAAGAAATATACCCTTGCGTCCGTTGTAGGAAATAAACAAGTGGTGGTTTGGAATTAGGACATAGTAATCTGTTACAAGTGGTT
The DNA here is from genome assembly GCF_036320965.1 of Panulirus ornatus. Taxonomy (NCBI): domain Eukaryota; kingdom Metazoa; phylum Arthropoda; class Malacostraca; order Decapoda; family Palinuridae; genus Panulirus; species Panulirus ornatus. The sequence goes on along the minus strand of NC_092235.1, from coordinate 54,549,218 downwards.
TGTTATTCTAAGTATTTTCTCAAACCTTTAAGGAACACAGAGTAACCCCAGATGTTCACTTAAGCTTCTTTTTTTCACTAAATACGAAAGGAACTTTTGTTTACATAGAGTTTAAGTAAAAATTTGCAGCTTAACCATAAATGAAACTTCACAACATGATGAACTAATTAAACTTCACAACATGTACGAATTATAAACTTTATGAGTCAAAAGTGAAGTTTTATAGCTCGTGCTTAAAAATGAAATAAAAGCTGCAAATACCTCTGGAAGGGAAAATTAATGATGGGTTCACCCTTGTACCACAGGCAGAACTGGGCGTCTATCCCTGCGTGTGTGCGTAAATGCTCGCGTGCGTGGTACATACTGTGCTCGTAGGTATTCTTTTTATGACCGTAAGGAAGGGGAAAAAAAAAAAATAAAGGAAATAGATTTAGAATTTAGATCTGGATTTCAAGGCGCTACTATACGTTTTACATGCCAGTCACCCTCAGCCTCACCTGTGTTGGTGTTCACAATACGATGTTGGTAATGGGGCGGGTCGTCCAGTGACAGTAATACCAACCCAGGTATGTTAAGGCCTGCAGAACTTCGAAGAGAATCCCGTAATTCAAGAACAAATCATGTAACTTTTATATGACTGTATGACAACACTCTACCAGCATGGTAGAGGCAAAAGAAGAAGAATAGATTGATAGAGTTAGATGATTTATGAGTCGTTTATTTAATGTGTCGTTAGTTATTCCTGGCGGAGCTCAGCACTGACCATTTGATTAACACTAGTGACCGCAACGGTGCGATCCTTGAGCACGATAGTATGAACCCTGGCCTTCGACCTGACCTGACCCATAAGGCTCAGATCCCTGGTCGCATCATCGTAGTCTAGGACATACCGTCGTAAGGTGGGATAGTGTCAAATGCTTTCTGGCAGTCCAGATAAGAGAGAAACCAACTACGTAGCTTTCTCTTATATGTACAACAGAGCTTACTCTCTCGTGGAAATCAAAAGGGCCTTTAATACATAACCTTCTTTCCTCTCTGTGTGTGTGTGTGTGTGTGTGTGTGTGTGTGTGTGTGTGTGTGAGATTAACACTAATTCCGTGTGCACACTCGTGAGTCCTATTTCTCGAACTTTCTCCTCTCATTTTTTTTCTCTACTAAGAAGACAGACACACACATACACGCACATAGACACAGACAGACAGACAGACACACACACACACACACACACACACACACACACACACACACACACACACACACACACACAATAATCGAGTGTAGAAAAAAGTAAACTAGAGGGTGTATGTTGGGGGAAGGAGGGGAACCTCACAAGATCAAAAGAAGGAGAGAGAGAGAGAGAGAGAGAGAGAGAGAGAGAGAGAGAGAGAGAGAGAGAGAGAGAGAGAATGAGAGAGTGGTATGGCGGAGGGAGGGAGAGTGTGAGGGGAAGCCCAAGGCACCAGCAGACCGGGAGAGGGGAGCAAAGACAGAGGAGAGATGGAAACACAGATTGTGGGATTGGATTGCCTTTGATTGGATTCAGATCACATATTCTTGTTTCCATCACCAGGGAGGGAGGAACCAATGAGGGTGAATGTTTGCGGCGTGTTCTTCCGCGAGGCATTAAGTGGTAATATGGCAGAAAATCGACTACGTGCCCTGCAGCGTACGTAGGGCAAGGCCGCCATGCATTTGTGTCCCAACACACAAAACAAAGACGATTTATAGATGAAATAAAAGAATCTATACGCCCGAAGTGGCTAAGTAATACATTCCCTGAAACACACACACACACACACACACACACACACACACACACATATATATATATATATATATATATATATATATATATATATATATATATATATATATATATTTATATATATATATATATGCAAAGTTAAGAGACGGGGAAACATGATTATATATCTTCCTCCTCGTACCACACAGATAGTAATCACACTATTTTTTGGTTCTCCATTATATCCTTGATTCCCCACAACGAAGCCACATGGTATCCACATGTGTAGCCATCTCTCCTCGTGTCACACATGCTCAGGTAACATTGATTTCCCCATTCCAGTCAGTTGATGTTCAAGACTCACTCTTATCCCATTGTGTCTGGGCCGATCTTAGAGTGAAATATTGAGTGAATTTCCCGTAGATTGCCTTATTCATCTGTATTATTATTATTATTATTATTATTATTATTATTATTATTATTATTATTATTGTCATTATTATTATTATCATCATCATCATCATCGTTATCATCATCATTATTGTTATTATCATCTATTATTATTATTATTATTATTATTATTATTATTATTATTATTATTATTATTATTATTATCATTATTATTTACTTCATATTATTATTATTATTATTATTATTATTATTATTATTATTATTATTATTATTACTGTTATCATTATTATTATCATTATTGTTATTATTATTAGATTACTATCTTCAATTAATGGCATTCCTAACTAGGTATTATATACTCGGAGATAACTAGATGATAACACTCAGCAGATCTACCAAGCTTTGCTTCAATGTTTCTATCGCCTCAACCTTTCCTAGACAGACGGACACACTGGCTGACTGTGGCCAGACTTTCTGGCGTTTATAAATAACATAAGAAGGCGGGGGGTCCGAAAAGGTCAACTCCCTGTAGTTATTATTATTATTATTATTATTATTATTATTATTATTATTTTTATTATTATTATTATTATTATTATTATTATTATTATTATCATTATTATTATTATTGTTGTTGTTTTCGTTGTTGTTATTATTATTATTATTATTATTATTATTATTATTATTATTATTTGGTTATTAGGTACAGTAGGGTTGAGGGTCAAGTCAATTGGGAGGTGAGTTTGAATGGAGAAAAACTGGAGGAAGTGAAGTGTTTTAGATATCTGGGAGTGGATCTAGCAGCGGATGGAACCATGGAAGCGGAAGTGGATCATAGGGTGGGGGAGGGGGCGAAAATTCTGGGGGCCTTGAAGAATGTGTGGAAATCGAGAACATTATCTCGGAAAGCAAAAATGGGTATGTTTGAAGGAATAGTGGTTCCAACAATGTTGTATGGTTGCGAGGCGTGGGCTATGGATAGAGTTGTGCGCAGGAGGATGGATGTGCTGGAAATGAGATGTTTGAGGACAATGTGTGGTGTGAGGTGGTTTGATCGAGTGAGTAACGTAAGGGTAAGAGAGATGTGTGGAAATAAAAAGAGCGTGGTTGAGAGAGCAGAAGAGGGTGTTTTGAAGTGGTTTGGGCACATGGAGAGAATGAGTGGGGAAAGATTGTCCAAGAGGATATATGTGTCGGAGGTGGAGGGAACGAGGAGAAGAGGGAGACCAAATTGGAGGTGGAAAGATGGAGTGAAAAAGATTTTGTGTGATCGGGGCCTGAATATGCAGGAGGGTGAAAGGAGGGCAAGGAATAGAGTGAATTGGAGCGATGTGGTATACCGGGGTTGACGTGCTGTCAGTGGATTGAATCAAGGCATGTGAAGCGTCTGGGGTAAACCATGGAAAGCTGTGTAGGTATGTATATTTGCGTGTGTGGACGTATGTATATACATGTGTATGGGGGGGGGGGGTTTGGGCCATTTCTTTCGTTTGTTTCCTTGCGCTACCTCGCAAACGCGGGAGACAGCGACAAAGTATAATAAAAAATAATATATATTATTATTATTATTATTATTATTATTATTATTATTATTATTGTTGTTGTTTTTATTATTATTATCATTATTATTATTATTATTATTATTATTATTATTATTATTATTATTATTATTGTTATTATTATCATTATTATTTTATTGTTATTTGCTGACCCTTTTTTATATTATGTTTTGTGTTAACTTCCTTTGTTTTGTCTACTTTGCAAGTGGCAAAGACTTTCATCAGAGCTAGTTTGATTTTATGTATCTTTCTTTTTTCTAATCTTGCGTGGTTGTGTAATACGCCAAAACTCCATTTTCTATCTTTTCCACTGTAGTTCCCCCAACATTGTCTTCCTTGTTTTCACTGTAGGTCCCCCAACTCCATTCTCTCTCTCTCTCTCTCTCTCTCTCTCTCTCTCTCTCTCTCTCTCTCTCTCTCTCTCTCTCTCTCTCTCTCTCTCTCTCTCCTCCCGGTGTAAGTCTTCCCTCCCTGGACCCCATTTTCATTATTTTTTTCTATATAGGTTCCCTCTCCACATTAAACAAGTGGAAAGTTAGTAACCATAAACAGTCTTTGTTGTAGCAAAAACACACGTTTCTTTATATACTATTTCCTTGTCTTCTGATCACCTCCGAGTGAGACTTGGCTAGAGCGTTTTGTGCAGCTCCTTACAGAGATCACATTAATGATAGTGAACTGGTTTTGAATTCGTAGATTCTAGAGGGCCAGTTCTGTCGTAGCTAAGAAGATTTTGGGCCTGTATATATATATATATATATATATATATATATATATATATATATATATATATATATATATATATATATATATTGAAGAATATCGAGAGCTTTCTACTTTCCTCTTGCACCTCCTCAACACTCCTCCCATCCTCTTCGTCTGCCGTTCCACGCTCTTCTTCTCCATCCTCCTCCCTCCCCTTTTCTTTCCTACGTTATTACCCCCTTTTTTCACATTATTATTGCTCTTGCACCTGTATCTCCCTCCCATCATCCTCTGTTTTCCACACACCTTTATTTTCCTCACCAAGTTTCTCCTTCCATCTCTTTTATTTAAACCTTCATGTTCCTCCACTGCTTCTTCTATATTTTCCATCTTGGTACCCCTCCCTCCATCTTCATAGTAGCCCTGCATCGTCTTACTCAATATTTCCTCTTCCATGTCTCAAGCAAACCGTCCTCCATCTTCATGCTCCTTCATTACTTCCTCAGCACCCCTTCCTACAACCCCTCCTCCCTCACCATTTCCCTCTAGCTCCCGTCACCGTACCTTAAGACCCCTTATCCCAACACCATACCAGCCCCTCTCACTTTCCGTTTGTTTACTCTCACTTCTCACCAGCCTCTCACGGTTGTTCTCTTGTCTTCCTCTCACTTCAGCCGCCTCTTGTCTCCTGCTTCCATCCGTCTGTCCATGAGTGTTAGAGCCGTACGCCTCCTCCAACATTACTCCCACTTACTTCCAACCACACTTGCCTCCACACGTCCAACGGTGGTACTCCCTCACACCTCCCAACCCTGAAATCTTAACTCCAACCTCTTCCCCATCCATCTCCGACCTTACCCCCTTCACCCCCAACCCCCCCACCGTAAACCCTTCACACCCTCAACTTTACTCTCCTCCCCATTTCCAATTTAATTCCCCGGGGAGTTTCAGCCTTAATCCCCCCCCCCCCCTGCCCCATCCCCCAGCGCGTCCTATCATATTCTCTCCCACCTCCAACACCCACTCGCCTCCCTCCCTACCTCAGCCATACTCCCCTGATGCCCAGCCTTATTGCACTTCCCATTTTCAGCCGTGCTTTCTCCTCCCACCTTTCTCCCTACTTCCAGCGATTCCTCTCCGTCCCCATTCTTACTCCCCAACCTCCAGTCTTCCTTCATTACCTCCAACCATACTTCCCCAACTCCAGCCATACCTCCAACTATACTTCACCTCCCCAACCTTACTCCCTCACTTTAAGCCTCACATTCTCCACCTCCAGTCTTACCCCCTCATGCAGCAATCTTCCTCATCCATCACTCTAGCTTTCCAGAGTTATCGCATTCAACTTCTTCAAGGGTCTCCATCCTCCCTCAGCATTCTCCGCCCAACGCTCTTTCATTCCAGCAATTCCCCCTTTCAACGCTCCTCCTCTCCAACACCCCTCTTCTCCAACGTCCCTCCCCTCCAAACCCCTCTCTTCGTCATTCCTCTCTTTGGAAAACTTTTTTCCATCACACTCCTTTCTCCAACAATCCCTCCTCTACAACAGACCCTAGAACACCTCTTACTCGATCTCTTTTCTCCCTCTTTCTCCCTCCCACGTCCAACGACTCTCTCTCTCTCTCTCTCTCTCTCTCTCTCTCTCTCTCTCTCTCTCTCTCTCTCTCTCTCTCTCTCTCTCTCCTTCCACCATCTCCATCGCCTCCATCACTCACCTTTCCGGCACCTCCAACTTCCATCGCTTCCATTATCCGCTCATTCTAGGCCTTTCCCCCCTCCCCCCACCCTCCATTCCCCCTTCCCTCCCTTATTACTTCTCGCCCCCTACCCTCCCTTGTTGCGTCTCGCCCCCTTCCCTCCCTTATTACTTCTCGCCCCCTTCCCTTTCCCTATCCTCCCCTCCTCCCTTTATTAGAACCTTACTCCTTGCCTCTCTCCCAACCCATCTTTCACCCACTTCCTCGCTCTCACGTCCTGTACCTCTTTCCCTCCCACAACCCCACAGCTCTCTCTCTCTCTCTCTCTCTCTCTCTCTCTCTCTCTCTCTCTCTCTCTCTCTCTCTCTCTCTCTCTCTCTCCCCCAGCCCCGAGATGTCTCTTCCTTCCCACACCCACACCTCTCCTCCCCTCTTCTCAGACGGACACACTTCCCCCCCCCCCCTTTCCCCAACACTGCACACCTCACCCCTCCCCAGCAGCGCGTCATCCCGGCTCTTGCTGTGGTTGCATGTAATACACTCCCCCCCCCCCCCCCACACACACACACACACACACACACACACACACACACACGTCCTCACAATACCCCCACCGCCACCACATAATTTCAGCCCTGATACACATATTATTCCCTCTTTTTCCCCCCACGACTTTTCTTTCTCCTCTCTGTCCTCCGGTTATCATCGACCCATTTTATAAATCCGTATTGTTTTCGTGTGTAATTGAATGTCATAGTCTCGATTCTTTTCTTTCTTTTTTTCTTTATGTTATTTTATGTATGTGTGTCGTTCTCAATTTCTCTCTGTCGCAGTGGACGGACTTGACATATTATGCCAACGGGATTGGCAGGCATGAGTAGGTCATGTGGTTGGCTCATGAGCTTGTTATTTCTTCCCCGCTGTGTGTGACCCTCCCGCCTTTGGTTCTTTCGCTTGTGAGGTCACCAGGTCCTCGTGGTCGTCGTTTGAGGTCGCCAGGTCATCGTGGTCATGTCTTGAGGTCATCGTGGTCATGTCTTGGGGTCATCGTGGTCATGTCTTGGGGTCATCGTGGTCATGTCTTGAGGTCATCGTGGTCATGTCTTGAGGTCATCGTGGTCATGTCTTGGGGTCATCGTGGTCATGTCTTGAGGTCATCGTGGTCATGTCTTGGGGTCATCGTGGTCATGTCTTGAGGTCATCGTGGTCATGTCTTGGGATTATCAGGTTCTTGTGGCCATGTCATGAGGTCGTCAGAGCCCTCGTGGTCTTCCTGTGAGGTAGTAGGTCCCTCTTCGTCATCCCTTGAGGTCCTGAGCTCCTCATGGTCAGGTAAGGTCATCAGTTCCTTGAGGTCATTGCCTTGTGAGGGTGTCGGGTCCCCTAGTCCCGTCTTTTGAAGGTCACCAGGTCTTCGTGGCAATATTGTAGAGGTCAACAGGTTTACTTGGCCACCTTATAAAGGTTACCAGGTCCTTGTGACCAACTCGTAGAAGTCACCAGGTCCACTTGGCCATCTCTCGAAGGTCACCAGGTCCACTTGGCCATCTCGTGAAGGTCACCAGGTCCACTTGCCATCTCTTGAAGGTCACCAGGTCCAGTGGGCTAGATCGTGGTGCTTCAGTAATTCCATTACGGCCGCGTCCTCAGACCACTTATGCACCTGTCGTTTCATGAATTACTAGGGTGTTTATGTCTCTCTCTCTCTCTCTCATTAGTCGTTAGCCAGAGCAAAACTCTCTCTCTCTCTCTCTCTCTCTCTCTCTCTCTCTCTCTCTCTCTCTCTCTCTCTCTCTCTCTCTCTCTTCTCTCTCTCTCCTTTTTTTTTCTATCCTCACGTCTCCTCTTCTTCCCACTCCTCTCCTCTCTTCCTTCTTCATTCATTCTCTGCTACCTCCTCCTCCCACGCCATATTTCTCCAGGTGCTGCCTCTCTCTCTCTCTCTCTCTCTCTCTCTCTCTCTCTCTCTCTCTCTCTCTCTCTCTCACCTCCCTCCCTCCCTCCCTCCCTCCCTCCCTCTCCCCAGCCTCTCATCTGCTGCTCGCTGCCTCTCCCATCTTAATCTCCTCTCGTTAAGCCCGGGGCCACGTCTTGCCAGGTGCGGCCGCTGCTGCTGCTCAGGGCCAGCAGGAGGAGGAGAGGTAAGGTGAGGAGGGAGGAGACAGGGAGAGGTGAAAGGGAGGCAGATAACTGTAGGACAGAGGGAGAAAGGGAGAGGGAAGGAAACACGATGAGTAAGAAGATGACAGGAGGAAGGAAGACTTGGAGGGAGAGAAGATGGAGGGATGTTGGTGGTAGCGGTGGTGGTGTTGGTGTGGTGGAGGCGTTACTTTTGGTGCTGGTTCGTCTTCCGGTGTTGATGATGGTGATGGCGTCACTGTTGGTGGTGATGGCGTTACTGTTGTTGGGGATGGCGTTACTGATGATGGTGATGGCGTCACTGATGATGGTGAAGGCGTCACTGTTGTTGGGGATGGCGTCACTGATGATGGTGAAGGCGTCACTGTTGTTGGTGAAGGCGTCACTGTTGTTGGTGATGGCGTTACTGTTGTTGGTGATGGTTGGTGGCGTTGCTGATGGTGGTGTTGTTGCTTGTGGTAATGGTGGCGTTGATTTTAGTGGTGATGTTGTTGGTGGTACTGGTGGCGTTGCTGTTGTTGGTGATGGTGCTGCTAATGTTGGTGACGGTGGCAGCGTGAAGCGCTAGCGGTGTTGTTGTTGTTGGTGGAGTTGTATGTGTGTGTGTGTGTGTGTTTGTGTGTGTGTGTGTGTGTGTGTGTGTGTGTGTGTGTGTG
>NC_092235.1:54510307-54535307 GCF_036320965.1 Panulirus ornatus | reverse complement strand
GTGATTGGTTCTCAGTGAATGTAGGTTTGCGGCAGGGGTGTGTGATGTCTCCATGGTTGTTTAATTTGTTTATGGATGGGGTTGTTAGGGAGGTGAATGCAAGAGTTTTGGAAAGAGGGGCAAGAATGAAGTCTGTCGTGGATGAGAGAGCTTGGGAAGTGTGTCAGTTGTTGTTCGCTGGTGATACAGCGCTGGTGGCTGATTCATGTGAGAAACTGCAGAAGCTGGTGACTGAGTTTGGTAAAGTGTGTGAAAGAAGAAAGTTAAGAGTAAATGTGAATAAGAGCAAGGTTATTAGGTACAGTAGGGTTGAGGGTCAAGTCAATTGGGAGGTAAGTTTGAATGGAGAAAAACTGGAGGAAGTTAAGTGTTTTAGATATCTGGGAGTGGATCTGGCCGCGGATGGAACCATGGAAGCGGAAGTGAATCATAGGGTGGGGGAGGGGGCGAAAATCCTGGGAGCCTTGAAGAATGTGTGGAAGTCGAGAACATTATCTCGGAAAGCAAAAATGGGTATGTTTGAAGGAATAGTGGTTCCAACAATGTTGTATGGTTGCGAGGCGTGGGCAATGGATAGAGTTGTGCGCAGGAGGGTGGATGTGCTGGAAATGAGATGTTTGAGGACAATATGTGGTGTGAGGTGGTTTGATCGAGTAAGTAACGTAAGGGTAAGAGAGATGTGTGGAAATAAAAAGAGCGTGGTAGAGAGAGCAGAAGAGGGTGTTTTGAAATGGTTTGGGCACATGGAGAGAATGAGTGAGGAAAGATTGACCAAGAGGATATATGTGTCGGAGGTGGAGGGAACGAGGAGAAGTGGGAGACCAAATTGGAGGTGGAAAGATGGAGTGAAAAAGATTTTGAGTGATTGGGGCCTGAACATGCAAGAGGGTGAAAGGCGGGCAAGGAATAAGAGTGAATTGGATCGATGTGGTATACCGGGGTGGACGTGCTGTTAGTGGATTGAAACAGGGCATGTGAAGCGTCTGGGGTAAACCATGGAAAGCTGTGTGGGGCCTGGATGTGGAAAGGGAGCTGTGGTTTCGGGCATTATTGCATGACAGCTAGAGACTGAGTGTGAACGAATGAGGCCTTTGTTGTCTTTTCCTAGCGCTACCCCGCACACATGAGGGGGGAGGGGGATGGTATTCCATGTGTGGCGAGGTGGCGATGGGAATGAATAGGGGCAGACAGTGTGAATTGTGTGCATGGGTATATATGTATGTGTCTGTGTTTGTATATATATGTGTACATTGAGATGTCTAGGTATGTATATTTTGCGTGTGTGGACGTGTGTGTATATGCATGTGTATGGGGGTGGGTTGGGCCATTTCTTTCGTCTGTTTCCTTGCGCTACCTCGCAAACGCGGGAGACAGCGACAAAGCAAAATAATTAGATAAATAAATAAATAAATATATATATATATATATATATATATATATATATATATATATATATATATATATATATATATGTGTGTGTGTGTGTGTGTGTGTGTGTATGTAAGTGTGTGTGTGTGTGTGTGTGTGTGGTGTGTGTGTGTGGTGTGTGTGTGTCTGTACTTTAAGGAGGTATTCCTCGCGACGTGATAAATATTGGTTATTGCGGGGGCGGTGGAAATTTGAGCAAGGAAATATTACATGTGGCCAACTTTAAACTGCTCCCCCTGATGACTTAAAGTGTTGGCACTCCTAACTTTATAAGTGATGGCGCTGATGGCTCCCGAGTGCTGTTGCTGATGACCCCTAAAGTGCTCTGGCTGATGACCCTTAAAGTGCTCCGGCTGATGACCCTTAAAGTGCTCTGGTTGATGACCCTTAAAGTGCTCTGGTTGATGACCCTTAAAGTGCTCCGGCTGATGACCCTTAAAATGCTCTGGCTGATGACCCTTAAAGTGCTCTGGTTGATGACCCTTAAAGTGCTCTGGTTGATGACCCTTAAAGTACTCTGGCTGATGACCCTTAAAGTGCTCTGGTTGATGACCCTTAAAGTGCTCTGGCTGATGACCCTTAAAGTGCTCTGGCTGATGACCCTTAAAGTGCTCTGGTTGATGACCCTTAAAGTGCTCCCGCTGATGACCTTATTCTGCTCCCACGGTTGACCCTAAAATTCGTCTTCTGATGACCTTTTAAGTGTTCCACAAATTTAAGATACGTCGCCTGATGACTTACATTGTTCTCAGATGCACAAAAATTGATGTTAAAGTACTTGTAATGACCATAAAACACTCCCAGTGATAACCTTAAAGTTCTCTCACTGATAGACCTTCAAGGTGTTCTCTGATGACTTAAAGTGCTTTCTGCTTATAACCTAAAGTTCTCTCACTGATGTCTTTCAATTGCACTTCCTGACCATCTTGAAGTGCTCGTACTGGTATCCTTAAATTGCCCCTGCAGGTAACCTTAAATTGCCCCTGCAGGTAACCTTAAATTGCTCTGACTGAGTCTTAAAATACCCGCAGTAATGACCTTAAAGTACTCCCGCTATTGATCTTGAAGTGTTCCTACTGACATCGTTAACGTTCCATTGTTGTGTCCTGTAAATTACTATTATCAGGTTAGTTGGGAACTCTCGAATAGAATTTGTAGAGATGAACCTGTGTGCTTGGAACATGCTTGTATGGAAACAGTTGGATACATTATCTATTTTTTACTTGAAAATAGAGATTCTTTTTTATCGCCTTTTTTTTTTGTATCTTTGCATCTTCTTGAGAATATCTTATATTTGTTATCCTTTTTGTGAATGCTTGTTATTTTGCTCTCTTTCTCTCCTGTATACAACACTTAAGCTCAGTATTTCGCCTCATTCACCCATGAGACTAATATCGATAGTCTGCCCTTGAATGTATGCAATACAAAACTTCGTTTTCAGTTCATAATTTAACCCCTGAAGCGTTAGCTTTTGTTCAGTGTTTATTATGTACTGCTGAAGGATAGGAGATTATTTTAAGGTGTTTACAGTCTTCCCCTTAAGAACAAGCGTTTGTTTACTTAGAACGTTTCCTCCCGGCCACGAACGCTTCATTTAACTGATTGTTGTTATCTTTCCCATGTCGTATTACTTTCTTTACTCCTCAAAGACACTGACGTGTGTATCCTCTTGTGCCTTCCCTTCAGCATACTCCCCGCCGCTGACCACCACGCTGGCCCGGGCCCCCAACATGGACACCGGAAGCACCGAACTCACGCGACTTCGAGACCTCAATCGCCGCTACGTCAACAAGATCGCTCCCAGAGGCTACTGGAACGCCCAGTTCGAAGTGAAGCAGCCCACCTTCATGAGGTAGGTGTGGGGAAAGGGAGAGTAAGGTGGCTGGGAGAGGTGGGGAAGGTGGCAGGGAGGGGAGGGGTGAGTGTGGGAGAGGGCCAAAGGGTTGATTGTGAAGTGGAGGGAGACTTGGAGGATTGTGAGACTGGGATTATGGGATTGGGGTGTTGGGGGGGTGGGGGCAATGGAATTATGGGTGGGGGAAAGAAGGGTTGGTAGGAGGTAGGGTGGTGATAAGGTTTTTGGGCGGTGGAAGTGAATTAGGTATTTAGGAGAGAGGCAGAGAAAGGAAGTATTGTGGGAGATGCTGTTGGAGAGGTCATGGTGATGGTGGGGGATGGAAGATTTGGGGAGTGTCTTCACGGACACGGAGGCTGGTTCGAGTCTTATGTACGAGACAAAAGTGTACTATTTTTGTTTCTTTTTTCTGTTTCGTATCTGCCAGAGCGAAGTGATGCAGCGATATCAATACTAGAAATGTTACTCTACCCATGTGACGTGGCTGCTTAAACCAAATAGGTAACAAAAGACCTACTGGGCCTCTTAACGAGGTTACGTAGTTACGTGGAGAAAGGAGCGAGGACCCGCTGGCCTCTAACGAGGTTATCTGTTAAGGCAGTCGACTGTATGTAGGTCTGACAAAGCCAGACTTTATGGATTTCTTGTCATGATTCATTGTGACGCGTTACTATGGTGAAAGATGGAAACAAGAAGATAGGAAGGTAAGGTTCATGTGTGTTGCCTCAGGCGCAGCTCCGAGATACAACATTCTCTCAGCTCAGCCCATACGGGAGCTGGGATTGTAATTACTTCTCGCCTCAAGTTATCTCTCATCTTCACTCTTTATGTTCTCGTGCCTTGTAACCTCATTTCCCTCACATTCATTCCATATCTACATATATCTTCACTCTCATATTACCTCAGTTTTACTTTCTGTTTCCTCAGTTCCACCTAGACCCTCTTCTTGTATCCTCATTTTTCACCCATGCCTCATTTTCTCTCGTCCTCATCTATACCTTAATGTCCCCTCATCATCACACCATACATTTCCTTTTTTTTTCCCCTTTACCTTCCGTCGCCTTCATCTCTTCCTTCCGTCAGTTATACTTCCTCATGTCCACCCTGGTGGAGGAGCCTTCTGGCTCACACAGTCGTCTCTTAACCCTCATAGATTAGAGATGTAGGATCCTGTTTCCGTCCCTGAGCAGAAACCTTCGTCATAGACCATTAGTTCATCTGTTCTCTGTCCTCCAGCAGACAATATCGTCTTAGATCATCAGGTCTTCTCGTATCTGTCCTTCCGAGGTACCTATTTCTGTCCTCCAGCAGACAGTATCGTCGTAGATCATCAGGTCTTCTCGTATCTGTCCTTCCGAGGTACCTATTTCTGTCCTCCAGCAGACAGTATCGTCGTAGATCATCAGGTCTTCTCGTATCTGTCCTTCCCTTTTGTGGATTTCTGTCCCCCCAGCAGATAACCTCGTCGTAGAACCATTGCATGTTTGTGTTGCCCTGCTCCCATGTTCCTCCTACAGAACGCTCACGATGCCTCACTGTGTTCCACAGGTTCAACCTGACGGTGCCCAGGACTGCTCATCTGGCCGTATATGGCCGGAGGAACGTAGCGCCCACCATCACCGAACACGATTTTGTCGAGTTTATTAAGAGCGGGCGACCAGGAAGAGCCAAGCGCCATGCGGAGTTGGTAAGTGACTGGGAAATGTGCGTGTGTGTGTGTGTGTGCGTGTGTGTGTGTGTGTGTGTGTGTCCTTGGGTTGGTTAAGAGGGCAGTGAGGGTAGATGATGGAGAGTAGTGACTTTGCAGACAAAGTGAATCAGTAACCTAAGGTTTTGTAAGGGTTAAGCAGTGGGGTACATAAGGTGGTTCTGCTACTGAATGAGGTCGGATGAGGGTAGATTGGTTACCAAAGTTAGAATATGAAATGGAATAGTGTGTGTAGGGATATGTGGATAGACTAGAAGTAGAGTAGACAGGTAGAGCAGTAGGTATAGAAGCGTAGATAAATGTGGTAGAGGAGGTGAGGTAAGAAAGCAGTGAGGTTAGATATGGAAGTTGGAGCATATTTATGTATTAAGATAGAAGAGAAGTATTAGGTAGTCGACTGGGTAAGCAGAGATGAGACACATTCCTCAGGTAAGACACATTCTTCATGAAGATTTGTGGAATGTGTATGGGACTGGAAGACAAGTTGACCACATCAGAACAGACTGGGTAAGCAAGAACAGGAAAAGGATCAGGTGGGAAGTTGAGGAGAGAGAGAGAGAGAGAGAGAGAGAGAGAGTCTCCACACCGTTTTACACACGGGGAATAAGGCAACACATTGTATAGACTCGACCAGCTGGACTGAACAGAACAGTACAGTAGGAAGCCTTTCAGACAACCCTGCCAACCACTTCACCAAGATGTGTAGCATCTCTCAACATCCCAGCGACTTATACAAAACGAACACCATCTCTTTCATTAGTGGTCCCCAGAGTGTTGTGAATGCTGTGTTTATGGACTTCCCCGAAACTTACATAAAAGACTAACATGGACAATGGAGTGTGGGGCCCGAAATTACAATTTGTGCCAGACTGGCGGAGCAGAGAGGACATGTGGGGAAGTTGGTGTGGATCTATAAGGCTCTTACTTGGTAAACTAAAAGGTATTTCATCTCACCCACACAGAGACTCGTATACGTTGTTTGTATATCTGAAACATGTTTGTGAATTGCGAATACCCAAGTTGATAGTACTATGTCATAGGGCATATTCTGTTAGGCATGATTAGAAAAACTTTAGTCTCTTGTCTTCATCATTCCCATCCCTCCTGTAGAGTATTGCCGTAAGACCATGAATCACAGACATTGGAATGTCCACAACTTGTACTGATGAATACACATGTATTATGCAGGAGATATCCTGTCCAAAATGCCTTGGTTGATACCCTAAAGAAAACAAGCAGTTAACTGACCACTTGACGCCTGCCCAGTTGCTTTAGCTTCCGGTGAAATTAAGGCCGTTCCACACCGTATGACGTACACGTTGGACACGCTACCACGTTATTGAGCCACGTGTCTTTGAATTGCTGCTGCTGTTTTCCAATGAGGCTCTCCACACCGGACGCGATCCCAACCATATGCACGTAGGTAGGATCATGTCCGGTGTGAACAGTCTCGTTGACAAACAACGGCAGCTGTTCAAAGACACGCGCGGCCGGAAAGTGTACCGTTTCCAGCATGTTATCCTATGTGAAACGATCCTTATATCCGATATCCCCAGGAGTGATATCCCACCCTCATAGTTATCGTAAGGGCCTGTCTTACGTGATATCCTTCGGTGTTATGTTTTTGTTATCCAGTTTTGGGGGAGACTTTCCTATTTCTGTTCATGTGACGTGTGGTTTCGACGTGTGCACTGTGTGTCTTCTTTGCCTCCCTCCCACAGGACACGTCTGCTGCTAGTGACCCCGAGAGCATAACGTCGTTGCCCGAGACCCTACAGGAGGTGCTGGAGGTGTACCCATCCCTGTACGACCACGACCACGACCTCCAGCGAGCTCTCAAGGACGACCTGGACCACCTGCTGCAGACGTACCATGAGGCGAATGTGAGGAACACTGAGGTACTAGCTACAACAGTGATGGCTTCTTCTCAATACTTTAAGGAAAATGTTCTTTGAAAGACGCCCACATCATTTGTATACGATAGCTTTATGTAAGAGAGAGAGAGAGAGAGAGAGAGAGAGAGAGAGAGAGAGAGAGAGAGAGAGAGAGAGAGAGAGAATGATATATACTTAATGGTCTACATGTCGAATTACGCAGCATTCAATTGAGACATTCGAGTATAAATCCTTCCAGGTTATTTGAATCTTGACGTGATGTTCTGGTTTGCTCTTAGTTGGTAGATCTAACATATGGGGTTGGGTGGCGTTGCCCCTTAGCCGAAGTCCCATGCATACAAACATATTTATCTCAAGGAAAGAGGGGGAAAAAATGTCACGCTACTCTCGTGCTGAATGCAAGACACTTACTCGAAACACCCTCCCCCTTTTGCATCAGTGAGTCTCTGGACATCTCCCTGTTGTTTTCATCAATTGAGCAACTCTTTTAAAAAGTCCATAGCTGTGAATAATTTATCATGGTTGCATGTGAACGGCACATGGCACGGAAGTTACTATTACGGATGGACCTTCTGTAGATTAATCAGATATCTGTGAGATGCATAACTACCTCGAGTGAACAAGACATAGGCGGTCCAGAGACACTTCGGAGAGCAAGGATGTTGTAGAAATAAACACTGCTAACGAATCACGGATTAGCAGAAGCATTGAACTGAATATATCCCTTGAGCCTTATTCTCTCATTTCCATGTATTGTTTACATCTCAAGGGCTGTCAAAGAGCAAGGAACCCCCCTGCCTACAGTCTTACGTCAGAACCAATGGTAGAAACACAATGAAGCCCTCTTCAATACATACTTAATGTGTCTTGTAAACGTATATAGTGTAGAACACTGCCCGGCCCATGATCACGAAGGTAAGATTCTTGGATAGGATGGTCTGGTGTCTACGACTTGACCCATAAAAGTCAGGTTAGAGGATTGGCCTTTCATACCCAAGGGGTCGTACCGTCGTGGTCAAGGATCGCACCGTCTTGCTCAAGGATCGAACCGTTGTACTCAAGGTGTCAAGCTTTGTTCTTGAAATGATATATCGTGGTAGAGAATGTAGTTACCGCGACAAATATCTCCAGAATTTAGTTAACCTGTAGAACATCACAGAAGTATGTGATTGGTACCTTACGCATATTCAGCTTCTGAATGACGGTTTAATTGCACGTAGCATCTGAGTGGCATGTTCCTCATCACCCATCACTCACGCCTCAAAGTCTTTAAGACCCGTTGCTTCCTGATTCTTAGCGGGCGGACGGTCGTGTATGATGCCTGGGGACCCAGAGAAATTAATTGACGAGGAAACTGTTGCTGGCTGTACCTGCTGGCTTCCGGCTCTCCCGAACTTAAATTAAGTTAAACACCCGAACTTTGTTAATACCTCCTTGAAGAGATTAGCCGCAGTCTGCGCTCTTACGGGACTTCTTGCGGCCGTGTGAATTTCATACTCGTTACGCGCCTGTAATTACAAGGCAGGTGGAAGGTGGAGACTTCAGATACCATGGTATGATTAGCCACATCGTGGTATCAATAATGGCTTTTACATTCCTCACTCAATAATAGATCCGTTGATTTCCCCATTGGTATAAGAGTCCTCACTATAGTCTTCCAAGCCAATTGCTTTTCTTTTTTTTCTCTCATTTTTTTTTTTTGTTGTTGATATCTCTCGAATAAATATCAGAAGTCGAACTTCAGTGTTGAGAACTCTGATCACGGGTGATCGGTTCTAAGACAATCCAGAGGGAGGGTGTGGGTGTGAGTGTGTGGGTCTGTATCAGCATGCCAGAGGTGGGGCCAATAAAACTCACTAGAGCTGGGGCGGGGGGACTAGAACGTGTCTTCCCTCTGTAGTGTTCCGTGTCTTGAGTCTTATCCTCATGGGGGGGCCTGGCAACCCTGGATGGGCCGTGGGCTCCCTCTTGGACGTAACCTACATCCTTCCTTTGTAGACATTGTGCTTAACCTTCCCCCCTTTATTATGTGTGCTTGCCACTCACATCCTCTCTCTCTCTCTCGTTGTCCTCTTGTCCTCATGTGTCATTGTCCTTCATCTTTAGCTGCGTTGACCCCTTCCTTTCTTATTTTTTTTTCCTTCTTTCCTCCTTGTGTTTCATCAGCCTCCTTCCCTCTCTCAGTTGTCGCTCCTTCGTATGTTATTTCTATGCGTTTTTACTTCCCGTCATCATGGTATTTGTGTCGCACGCCTACCATACCAGACATTTAAAGGCTTGCTTTGTCCCTCCATGTGTCGTCTGTGTTCCCGTCCGTTCAACATATCGTCGCAAGTTACACTTTAACCTTCTACTTACACTTGATTCTAACATGAAATGTTCAGATGAGATGCTCATTAAACTTTATAGTTATTCATTCCTCAGCTTCTACAGTGTCGAATGGCATAAGATCCGCCGCTCTGGATTCTCCCTGAGTCATGCCGCGTGGTATGATTAACCGGAACTTAACTTGGCTCATAACGGGAGGAAAATATTTCCAAACAGTATTTCCACCAATTCTTATTTCATTCCCAGTGGCTCTACTGCAGTGTGGGTGACGCAAATGCTTTGAGGAACGCACTTGTAATGTTAATATGTGAGATGTTCTGTGTTGATATATAACCACTTCTGTTCTCTATTAGCATAATACTCACAGTCCTTCACTTGAGTTAACGGGCTTATCTTCCATTTGCTTAACGTACACCGTACGTGCCTCACCCTTTGGTTATGTATTCCTTCTTATCTTTGCTTCTGCTGAGATCATCCTTCACGCCAAATGATAATTCACAGGTTGTCTTCTTCCATTCTGCGCTACAGTTAACATCATTTTCCTCATTGTTAAGATGTTCTTTTCCTCTCCACCGTCAGGAATCACCGTCGGGGAGACAAGAAGAGGAAGACGGGGAAGAAGAAGACGAAGGAGAGTGGGAGGAGAAGGAGGCAGAGGTGGAGGAGCCGCTGGCACTGCCAGCACACTCTAGACCGCGGCGTTTCATCCACGACCACGGCGTCAACCTCACGCTGGTGCAGTACCTGAACACTGGCACGTGGTACCTGGCCATCTACAACGACGGCATTGGCTGGAAGCAGGTACGTCTGGGGTCGCTGAGGCCGTTCCCTCGGCCTGGGTGGGAGGGTGTGGCGGGGCAGGGATGGTGGCGGAGGTTGAGGCGGATGGATAGGACATTGTGAAGGTGAGGGGCTTGAGTGGTGCAATGAGGACACTGTGATGATCAAGGGACTGGTTGGTATACTTAGGATATGCTGTGCTCCTTCGTTACTCTGGAATATGCGGGGTATACGTTTGTCCTCAAGATATGATATACATTTGTCCTTAAGATACGTGCGTGGCACTGAGTATACCCCCGTGAAGTATATATGCAGTATTTATGTGCTTTCAAAGATAGTGACTGGTGTTCCAGTATGTTTTTTTTTTTTGGAATCTGGACCACATGTGCCTTTCGTATGTCAGTGGAAAGCTTGGTAGATCTGTGCGGCTTACATGAAGTCTGTTACGTGTCTGACCGTGCACTCTGCATGTGTATCACCCCTGCGCTTCTTGTGTACCTGGATTATGCATTTGATTATCATAACCTGGTCACCTCAGTTAATGGGACATCAGGAAGTTGTCACTGAAATGATCAGGTTAATCTCAGCCACATGAAAGTCACTTGTAACATAATGTTAAATCCGGACCACGAGATTTTTTTTTTTACCAACATCCCACCACCATTACAGAAGCCAATCAACCAAGGAACATCCGGTGTTCACGGAATTCACAAGTGGCCCCGTCCATGTCCTTCCAGCCTAAGTATACAAGGGAGAACAACGTATTATAGACACACCTGATGGAATATACCCTTAAATACTCCTCTCAGACAGAGAAAACTATTAAGTTCAATAGAAAATGATGTTTGAAGGTATATCCTCGTTGCTGTAGCGCCAGATATGTAATAAACAAGCGCCACCTTTGTAACGCCTCGGTTAATTGCGCCTGGCGCAGCCAACTTGCTGGAGCGACATAAAGGCGTAATTGCCGTCCAGTGATGGGAGCCGGACAGGTGATGGGCAGGTGGGCCGAGTCTGGCGCAAATCAAGTGAAATTAGGACCCAGGAATTGATTAAAGACAGCTGTTGACGACCGTGCCAATCTCGGGTCAAGATTGGCGACTGGTTAGAGAATGGCTTGGATATTAACTGACGTCGTCCACGGAAGAGAAAGTGTTCATTAGCTTATGACCTCGACTGTATTGTCGACTGTGGAGCTAACTGCTACTGCTGCTATACTTCATTATGTGAGCCAAGAAATGCGTCTCAGTCAAGTTTATCTCTGCAGTGATGTGTTATGTGTGGATTAAAACACCTTCTTGCCCCCAATGGAACAGTTAACACATACATCAGCAGGTGTTAAAGGGAGAGCCAAAGATTTGTCGTATTTTTTCATCGTCAGGCAAACAGGTTTCAGATTAAGTATACAACAATTCAAGGAAGAGTGCCAGAGCTGTGACGAAATCTGGCACCAAGGGTCATATAGAAGGAGGGCTATCATGGGTCTACCTGCACTTTGTGATGAAACAAGCTGTTAGTGGACGTGGGTAGCAGATTGTTAGTCTTTCTTGTACACGTTCGGCTGTGAAGAGTAACAGGATGTAATATATATATATATATATATATATATATATATATATATATATATATATATATATATATATATATATATATATATGTATTCCACCGCTTTGTGGAGCGTCATCACGTCCACAAAGTCCACACTGGTCCTCTCATTACTATATATATATATATATATATATATATATATATATATATATATATATATATATATAGAGAGAGAGAGAGAGAGAGAGAGAGAGAGAGAGAGAGAGAGAGAGAGAGAGAGAGAGAGAGCAGCTTACAGGGGGAATACTTGGGGAACGTGACTTAGTCTGATACGTGGTGAAATTTCACCTGAGTTAATGCCAAGTAATTAGGAGGGAACACGGTGAACGAGGGCCCCGGTGCGAACATTAACAACAAGCAGGAGGAAATAAACTGCAGGCATTTGTATGTGAGAGAGGGACTTAGAGGAGTCAGTCGACTTTGTACCTCATTTGTCGCCAGGGCACACCGCTCAAGGAGAATAGTTAAAGGAGACCGATCGTCCGCTGGCAAATGTTTGGGAAATGTGAGGAAGTGAATGGAAAAGGAAATATTCACCTGACTGTTCCCCCTCTTACCTCCCTCTCAAGTTTGGTCACCGCACTTAACATTACACTAGAAAAAAAATTATAGAGATGGTCTAGATGAGGGCAATAAAGATGGAAGCAAAAGTAAAAGAGCTGAGTTCTAATGAGAGGTCACAGGCCTTACATCTGTCCACTATGGAAGAGAGAAGAGTGTGAGGTGAGCTGATCATAGACTTTAAAGTTCCCAAACTAGTTTAATGATCTCAGTAGCGAACAGGTCTTCGGAAGAGGCAAAAATGGGAGAGCCAGAGGCCATAACATGAAATTAAGAAAGTTGATTTTTTGGAAAACTTATTAGGCAGTACATTTTTAGTTGAATGGAAGAAACTGATGTAAGAGATTGTAAATGCTGATAGCATCCAAAAATTAAGCTGTACTATTGTACAAGACTTTGAAAGAGATGGAACTCTTCGAGTGTACGGTTCTCCGTGCAGTGCACTGAGATAACGCACACACACACACACACACACGCACACGCACACGCACACACACACACACACACACACACACACACGTCGTCGTCACTCAATCACTGAGGCAAAAGAAGTTGAACTTGTATTTTTTTAAGAGTTTCCTCAGAAGAGAACATTAGTAGAAGAAATATTTGTGTGGCTGGAAGGGAAGAAGTCACTCGTGAGACTCAGGGAGGCGTAAAACCTGGTAGATAAGGAGTGTGGTGCTGGAGGGATGGGTGGGGGTGGTGGTGGGGGTAGGAAGATGTGTTAGTCTGGAAGGTGAAGACGACAGGAAGAAAGAGGAATAACCTGGACGCAAGAGAGGAGAGTTAGACGCTACTTTACAGATCATTTCAGTACGTATGATATTGAAAGTTTACGGTGGAAAATAAAGAAGTATCGCAAGGAAGATTAGAAGTTTGTGAGTCAGAACTGTAGAGAGAAAAGAAGGGTGAGGGAAGGGTGTGTTTGTTTTCCGTTACTTTTGCCTAGCTGAGGGATTCGGTAGACAGGAGGGAGCAGTTATGTTCATAACGTAATTAGGGAAGAGTCGGTATACGAAGAAGTAACAGCAGAAGCTAGTCATTACGAAGAACACAAGCGTTGACGGCAGTGAGTAGAAGAGCGGGAGTTATGGGAGCCTAAGTGTCGAGGTCAGACATACCCGATGGGGAAGGAGTGCTGTTGACAAGAGCCATGTGCAGATGAAGAGATAAACTTTGTTAGACAAGTCCCAGGACGAGATGGAGAGATCAGGAGCACAGTAAACGAAGTCACCAGTAAGATAAGAAAGCCATAGGCAGTCAGGCAGAAGCGTTGATACAACGAACAAGCACAGATCCTGAGCAGATATTGAACGAAAATGATGAAGGTCCAAACGGGACAGTGCTTAAGGCAGCAAGAACAACTGTTCTGTATGGAAGGAAAGATCATAATTTTGGGAGAATTTCATGAATATCCTGGTAACTCCACCAGCGTCTCCACGCATGTAGCATAACTTTTTAGTCACACTTGAGAGACGAACCCCAACTTTCGTACATGGATTTTTTTTTTTAATTCTTTTTTTTTATCTACGTGTGAGTGAAACCGCTGGTCCCACAGGCAGTGATACGCCATCAGTATTGGATCTTGCTCCACAGACAAAGGACTGGAAATAGAAAACATCATCTCCGGTACGGCGCTTGGCAAGAGTGATAATGCACTACTCGAGTTTGATAATGTTGCGAATAAGAACCTTGGAAAAGGAGTCAGTGGTAAACGTAAATGTCGAGAGCAGGGACGAGATAGGAAACTAGGTTAAAGCTGAACTTTAATAGATGATAGGATACAGTACGTCACAGCTTGAAGATGGATCAGTTTTTTAATAGGGTTTATGAAGGCTACAACGGACGGCCACATCAGTAGATGGGTAACGGGAGAGAGTTGAGGGACAGATCAGATGTTGAAATGTCAAAAAGACGAAGGAAATTATGAATTTGCGGTGAAGACACAGCAGCCACGCACCGTTTGAAAAGTTATATAAGGGCATAGAAACAGGAAAATAGAAAAAAAAAGAGAATGGAATGCCGGATGAACATCGGAAACTATTTCATACATTTGATTAAGGAAAATAATTAGTACATAAGTATTTATGTAGATAAAGGACTGAAGAGAGAAGGGTTATTGGGAGAGGAAAAGGTATAAGTGATAGGAGCTCAATGCTCGAATTGTATTCACTCTTTGAAGACACGCGCCTCCCAGTATTGCCAGAGTAGGATGGGAATTCGACTGTGAAAAACATTGTTCCAAATACAGGCAGGTTAATGAGAAAACTAACAGTGTGTTAGGTACTTGGTTCCCGAATGTGCTTTGATGGGTCGTGTGTAAATGTTGCAAGAAGCATTATCGTGCAAGAGAGCAGAGTCTCTACCTATTTTCGTGGAGAGTCGATAGTGTAGTTGCCGTGAACCGTGTAGACCAGTAAAACACTAACAAATGACCGTCAGTTCTTGGAAAATGTTGAACTTCCGTGACAGTGTGTGTGTGTGTGTGTGTGTGCTCCAGCAGCGGAATATAATGATAATGATGATAGGATGAAATAATGTCGATACTGATAACGGTGGAGAGGATCACCAGGAGGAGGGGAAGGGGAAATAGAAGGCCAAGATAACTTAAGACTCCTCCACCATCATAACCTCGTTACAGAGGTTTATCTCACCCTCATCTTGGACAAGTCTATCCGAAACTTTATCATGAAATTATTTCTGTGGTAAGATATAGGCGTCCTTCCTCCTCTTTTACCGGAAGGGGACCACATGTAGGCATTGCAGACTCGTGAGGTTCGAACCTTGAACGGTTTGCATACGATTATTTGCCCACTCGACTCTCCACATGCAGAGAAACTGAAACTGTAACGGGATTTCCATGTTAGATCAGACATATACTGTGTGAAAGGACAGCTCAGATGGAACTGCTCCAATTACAAAAAGAGAAAAAAAAATAAAAGATAAAAGATTGTCTGTGTGTTTGTAATCAAAATGTAATCAAATGATGATTATTCCCCATTGTGTATTATTGCACATGGAAATATCTCTGTACCACTCACAACTCTATCCCCAGTAACAGCCACAATCTTCTGTATTAGCACGAATTGCCATAATCATAATTAGTCTATTTGTTGTCATCATCCCATTTTTCCCTGGCCACTATAACCATTGTAACCACGCGAACTACCGTCACCATAAACACCCCAACTACCCCCAACTCATAATGGCTGGAACAAGCACCTAGACCCTAATTATGGAAACAGCCGCCATGGAGACTACAGGTCACTATATCACCTTACTTGATTGATGACCTGTAGAGGAGCACCTGGGTTGAGAGTGAGAATGTATTACCCTCTGTACTTTTGGTTTGTTGTCCTAACATTGTCTTGATATCTCCAGCAAACCTAAGAACCCTTCCAGCAAATCCTTGTATGTTCCTCAACTCCCGAAACCCATCTCCTTCACTCAGCATTCCAGAACTGACATGCTCAGCTTCGTCTCCAAGCCCCTGTCAACCATCAGGATAGTAGGTAATGACTCTTAACCACAATGTCTCTTACTCTCTCCTCCTGGCAGGTGGAGCTGCACTTGTCGGAGGAACCAGACCTACAGTCGGCGTGCCCCAACGACTGCAGCGGCCATGGGTCCTGTGCAATGGGTCACTGCGAGTGTGTGCAGGGCTGGGTCGGCGAAGATTGCTCCAAGAGTAAGTTGTCCTGTGTTTACTCCTTGATAACTGGATGGCTTAAGATAAAGTTGCTGTAGGATAAGGGAGCGTTATGGTAAGATGACGGCATTCACTCAGCTTGTTATGATCAGGTAAAAATGTCAGTGAGATTGGTGAAACGCTCGAATGCCAATCACGTGAGGTATGTCATGTA
This sequence comes from Panulirus ornatus, assembly GCF_036320965.1. Classification (NCBI taxonomy): domain Eukaryota; kingdom Metazoa; phylum Arthropoda; class Malacostraca; order Decapoda; family Palinuridae; genus Panulirus; species Panulirus ornatus. Next base: position 54,519,278 of record NC_092235.1, on the reverse strand, counting down.
GAACGGGATAGACTTACATCATCTCTTGTTGTTTGATATCTACTGACCCACGAGCCTTCCCCTGGTACCAGCCGAGCTGGGAAGAAGGAGATATGGAGGGAAAAATACTTTGTGTAAGACTACCATCTCTGTTGTTGTTAGTCTGGACGGACTGCCGGTTCAGTAACGTATGCTTCTGAAAGTCTTATTGATAGTCCAAGGAGATGATTTACTTCAAGTTGCTGCTTAAGATTCTATCATATCTACGTTGCAGGTCATTCCCATTAAGCTACGGGTCATTCCTACGCCTCAGGTCACTTCCACTACCTCGGGTCATTCCCAGGTCTCTGTGGTTTGTCCCAAGGCCATTCCCACGCCCTCAGGTCATTCCCACGCCCTCAGGTCATTCCCACGCCCTCAGGTTATTCCCACGCCTCACGTCATTCCCACGCCTCACGTCATTCCCACACCTCACGTCATTCCCACGCCTCACGTCATTCCCACACCTCACGTCATTCCCACGCCCTCAGGTCATTCCCACACCTCACGTCATTCCCACGCCTCACGTCATTCCCACGCCTCACGTCATTCCCACACCTCACGTCATTCCCACGCCTCACGTCATTCCCACACCTCACGTCATTTCCACGCCCTCAGGTCATTCCCACACCTCACGTCATTCCCACGCCTCGGGTTATTCCCACACCTCACGTCATTCCCACACCTCACGTCATTCCCACGCCTCACGTCATTCCCACGCCCTCAGGTCATTCCCACGCCTCAGGTTATTCCCACACCTCACGTCATTCCCACACCTCACGTCATTCCCACGCCTCACGTCATTCCCACGCCCCACGTCATTCCCACGCCTCAGGTTATTCCCACACCTCACGTCATTCCCACACCTCACTCATTCCCACGCCTCAGGTTATTCCCACACCTCACGTCATTCCCACGCCTCACGTCATTCCCACGCCTCAGGTTATTCCCTGGCTCGTCGCCTTGATCTCCAAGACGAGACACACCAGAAATTCTCGCCATGCATTGTTTATGAGCCTCGCGACGGACCGGCTTAACGGCGAACACCTCGACGATTCATGATTTCATTAAGACGATATATCTCATTTTCTTTTAACCCACCATCTGTTGTAAATTCTCATCATGTATTTATATTAATTACGTTCTGAGGAAATGCTCGAGGGGTTTATCACTTATGGAAAAGAGTTTCGTGTTCTCGTGTTGCATGAGGTTTACCAACGGGGATTTTGGTCAGACTAGAGTAGTGTCGTGTCCCTTATGCCTCGCTGTGGCTGCCGATTTGATTTCACTGCGTGAGATCTCATTCCGCGGAACGAATTCCCAGTTACGTGTAATTTCTTTTATGTTGTTATTGTTGTTGTATTATTATTATTATTTATTGCTTCGTTTTCTCTCGCCCTCTTTTCGTTCATATCGCCAAGGAAAATGGACGACTTGTTCCTTGGGGGGCCGGCCAGGCACCGGAGGTGGAATGTGAGGAAGCAAGATTACCTCTCTCTCTCTCTCTCTCTCTCTCTCTCTCTCTCTCTCTCTCTCTCTCGGGGGAACAAGGGGGTTGGATTCTCCCGCGACCTTGTACTGAATCTTCCTGGTGATATCAAAAAATTTAATCGCAGCTAATTTTTTTTTTTTTAGCCTACCATGACACGTGCTTATAGAATTTAAATCCGATGTATCATAGACAGAGCGATAAGAAAAATGATAGTGATATTATTTACATTATATATATATATATATATATATATATATATATATATATAATATATATATATTTTTTTTTTTTTTTTTTTTTTTTTTTTTGTACTTTGTCGCTGTGTCCCGCGTTTGCGAGGTAGCGCAAGGAAACAGACGAAAGAAATGGCCCAACCCACCCCCATACACATATATATACATACATCCACACACGCAAATATACATACCTACACAGCTTTTCCATGGTTTACCCCAGACGCTTCAAATGCCCTGATTCAATCCACTGACAGCACGTCAACCCCGGTATACCACATCGCTCCAATTCACTCTATTCCTTGCCCTCCTTTCACCCTCCTGCATGTTCAGGCCCCGATCACACAAAATCTTTTTCACTCCATCTTTCCACCTCCAATTTGGTCTCCCTCTTCTCCTCGTTCCCTCCACCTCCGACACATATATCCTCTTGGTCAATCTTTCCTCACTCATCCTCTCCATGTGCCCAAACCACTTCAAAACACCCTCTTCTGCTCTCTCAACCACGCTCTTTTTATTTCCACACATCTCTCTTACCCTTACGTTACTCACTCGATCAAACCACCTCACACCACACATTGTCCTCATACATCTCATATCCAGCACATCCATCCTCCTGCGCACAACTCTATCCATAGCCCACGCCTCGCAACCATACAACATTGTTGGAACCACTATTCCTTCAAACATACCCATTTTTGCTTTCCGAGATAATGTTCTCGACTTCCACACATTCTTCAAGGCCCCCAGAATTTTCGCCCCCTCCCCCACCCTATGAACCACTTCCGCTTCCATGGTTCCATCCGCTGCCAGATCCACTCCCAGATATCTAAAACACTTCACTTCCTCCAGTTTTTCTCCATTCAAACTCACCTCCCAATTGACTTGACCCTCAACCCTACTGTACCTAATAACCTTGCTCTTATTCACATTTACTCTTAACTTTCTTCTTCCACACACTTTACCAAACTCCGTCACCAGCTTCTGCAGTTTCTCACATGAATCAGCCACCAGCGCTGTATCATCAGCGAACAACAACTGACTCACTTCCCAAGCTCTCTCATCCCCAACAGACTTCATACTTGCCCCTCTTTCCAAAACTCTTGCATTTACCTCCCTAACAACCCCATCCATAAACAAATTAAACAACCATGGAGACATCACACACCCCTGCCGCAAACCTACATTCACTGAGAACCAATCACTTTCCTCTCTTCCTACACGTACACATGCCTTACATCCTCGATAAAAACTTTTCACTGCTTCTAACAACTTTCCTCCCACACCATATATTCTTAATACCTTCCACAGAGCATCTCTACCAACTCTATCATATGCCTTGTCCAGATCCATAAATGCTACATACAAATCCATTTGCTTTTCTAAGTATTTCTCACATACATTCTTCAAAGCAAACACCTGATCCACACATCCTCTACCACTTCTGAAACCACACTGCTCTTCCCCAATCTGATGCTCTGTACATGCCTTCACCCTCTCAATCAATACCCTCCCATATAATTTACCAGGAATACTCAACAAACTTATACCTCTGTAATTTGAGCACTCACTCTTATCCCCTTTGCCTTTGTACAATGGCACTATGCACGCATTCCGACAATCCTCAGGCACCTCACCATGAGTCACACATACATTAAATAACCTTACCAACCAGTCAACAATACAGTCACCCCCTTTTTTAATAAATTCCACTGCAATACCATCCAAACCCTATATTAGAATAGTAATTACTCGAGTAATTACACGAATTTTAAGGTTTTGACCACAGATTCTTATTCAAAAGAAGTAAAAGCATTTATGCTGAAATTTTCAGGATAATCTATTTTTTTCAAAAAATCAAGAAAAATCCAAGCCTTGGATAATATTTTGCTCCGATTTTCAACTTCTTCAGATTTTAATGAAAATCTGGGAATATGTGGTATTCTATATGGTGATTGAAGATATCGATTCAAAAAACTGCATTTCGTAAAATTAAGTACTTAATTACATACTTATTATTGATTAAAATTATATTAGAATATTTATTACTCAAGTAATTACACGAATTTTAAGGTTTTGACCTCACATTCTTATGCAAAAGACGTAAATCATTTATGCCGAAATTTTCAGGATAATCTATTTTTTCAAAAAATCAAGAAAAATCCAAGGATAATATTTTGCTCCGATTTTCAACTTCTTCAGATTTTAATGAAAATCTGGGAATATATGGTATTCTACATGGTGATTAAAGATATCGAGTCGAAAAACTGCATTTCGTAAAATTAAGCGCTTAATTACATACTTAATATTAATTATAATTATATTAGAATACTAATTACTCTAGTAATTACACGAATTTTAGGGTTTTGACCTCACATTCTTATGCAAAAGACGTAAAAGCATTTATGCTGAAATTTTCAGGATAATCTATTTTTTCAAAAAATCAATAAAAATCCAAGGCTATAGCCTTGGATAATATTTTCCTCAGATTTTCAATTTCTTCAGATTTTAATGAAAATCTGGGAATACGTGGTATTCTAGATGGTGATTAAGGATATCGAGTCAAAAGACTGCATATCGTAAAATTAAGCGCTTAATTATATACTGAATGTTAATTATAATTATATTAAAATACTAATTACTCCACTAATTACACAAATTTTAAGGTTTTGACCACAGATTCTTATTCAAAAGACGTAAAAGCATTTATGCTGAAATTTTCAGGATAATCTATTTTTTCAAAAAATCAATAAAAATCCAAGGCTATAGCCTTGGATAATATTTTGCTCCGATTTTCAACTTCTTCAGATTTTAATGAAAATCTGGAAATATATGGTATTCTACATGGTGATTAAAGATATCGAGTCGAAAAACTGCATTTCGTAAAATTAAGCGCTTAATTACATACTTAATATTAATTATGATTATATTAGAATACTAATTGCTCTAGTAATTACACGAATTTTAGGGTTTTGACCTCACATTCTTATGCAAAAGACGTAAAAGCATTTATGCTTAAATTTTCAGGATAATCTCTTTTTTCAAAAAATCAAGAAAAATCCAAGGCTATAGCCTTGGATAATATTTTGCTCCGATTTTCAACTTCTTCAGATTTTAATGAAAATCTGGGAATATATGGTATTCTACATGGTGATTAAAGATATCGAGTCGAAAAACTGCATTTCGTAAAATTAAGCGCTTAATTACATACTTAATATTAATTATAATTATATTAGAATACTAATTACTCTAGTAATTACACGAATTTTAGGGTTTTGACCTCACATTCTTATGCAAAAGACGTAAAAGCATTTATGCTGAAATTTTCAGGATAATCTATTTTTTCAAAAAATCAATAAAAATCCAAGGCTATAGCCTTGGATAATATTTTCCTCAGATTTTCAATTTCTTCAGATTTTAATGAAAATCTGGGAATACGTGGTATTCTAGATGGTGATTAAGGATATCGAGTCAAAAGACTGCATATCGTAAAATTAAGCGCTTAATTATATACTGAATGTTAATTATAATTATATTAAAATACTAATTACTCCACTAATTACACAAATTTTAAGGTTTTGACCACAGATTCTTATTCAAAAGACGTAAAAGCATTTATGCTGAAATTTTCAGGATAATCTATTTTTTCAAAAAATCAATAAAAATCCAAGGCTATAGCCTTGGATAATATTTTGCTCCGATTTTCAACTTCTTCAGATTTTAATGAAAATCTGGAAATATATGGTATTCTACATGGTGATTAAAGATATCGAGTCGAAAAACTGCATTTCGTAAAATTAAGCGCTTAATTACATACTTAATATTAATTATGATTATATTAGAATACTAATTGCTCTAGTAATTACACGAATTTTAGGGTTTTGACCTCACATTCTTATGCAAAAGACGTAAAAGCATTTATGCTTAAATTTTCAGGATAATCTCTTTTTTCAAAAAATCAAGAAAAATCCAAGGCTATAGCCTTGGATAATATTTTGCTCCGATTTTCAACTTCTTCAGATTTTAATGAAAATCTGGGAATATATGGTATTCTACATGGTGATTAAAGATATCGAGTCGAAAAACTGCATTTCGTAAAATTAAGCGCTTAATTACATACTTAATATTAATTATAATTATATTAGAATACTAATTACTCTAGTAATTACACGAATTTTAGGGTTTTGACCTCACATTCTTATGCAAAAGACGTAAAAGCATTTATGCTGAAATTTTCAGGATAATCTATTTTTTCAAAAAATCAATAAAAATCCAAGGCTATAGCCTTGGATAATATTTTCCTCAGATTTTCAATTTCTTCAGATTTTAATGAAAATCTGGGAATACGTGGTATTCTAGATGGTGATTAAGGATATCGAGTCAAAAGACTGCATATCGTAAAATTAAGCGCTTAATTATATACTGAATGTTAATTATAATTATATTAAAATACTAATTACTCCACTAATTACACAAATTTTAAGGTTTTGACCACAGATTCTTATTCAAAAGACGTAAAAGCATTTATGCTGAAATTTTCAGGATAATCTATTTTTTCAAAAAATCAATAAAAATCCAAGATAGCCTTGGATAATATTTTGCTCCGATTTTCAACTTCTTCAGATTTTAATGAAAATCTGGAAATATATGGTATTCTACATGGTGATTAAAGATATCGAGTCGAAAAACTGCATTTCGTAAAATTAAGCGCTTAATTACATACTTAATATTAATTATGATTATATTAGAATACTAATTGCTCTAGTAATTACACGAATTTTAGGGTTTTGACCTCACATTCTTATGCAAAAGACGTAAAAGCATTTATGCTTAAATTTTCAGGATAATCTCTTTTTTCAAAAAATCAAGAAAAATCCAAGGCTATAGCCTTGGATAATATTTTGCTCCGATTTTCAACTTCTTCAGATTTTAATGAAAATCTGGGAATATATGGTATTCTACATGGTGATTAAAGATATCGAGTCGAAAAACTGCATTTCGTAAAATTAAGCGCTTAATTACATACTTAATATTAATTATAATTATATTAGAATACTAATTACTCTAGTAATTACACGAATTTTAGGGTTTTGACCTCACATTCTTATGCAAAAGACGTAAAAGCATTTATGCTGAAATTTTCAGGATAATCTATTTTTTCAAAAAATCAATAAAAATCCAAGGCTATAGCCTTGGATAATATTTTCCTCAGATTTTCAATTTCTTCAGATTTTAATGAAAATCTGGGAATACGTGGTATTCTAGATGGTGATTAAGGATATCGAGTCAAAAGACTGCATATCGTAAAATTAAGCGCTTAATTATATACTGAATGTTAATTATAATTATATTAAAATACTAATTACTCCACTAATTACACAAATTTTAAGGTTTTGACCACAGATTCTTATTCAAAAGACGTAAAAGCATTTATGCTGAAATTTTCAGGATAATCTATTTTTTCAAAAAATCAATAAAAATCCAAGGCTATAGCCTTGGATAATATTTTGCTCCGATTTTCAACTTCTTCAGATTTTAATGAAAATCTGGAAATATATGGTATTCTACATGGTGATTAAAGATATCGAGTCGAAAAACTGCATTTCGTAAAATTAAGCGCTTAATTACATACTTAATATTAATTATAATTATATTAGAATACTAATTACTCTAGTAATTACACGAATTTTAGGGTTTTGACCTCACATTCTTATGCAAAAGACGTAAAAGCATTTATGCTGAAATTTTCAGGATAATCTATTTTTTCAAAAAATCAATAAAAATCCAAGGCTATAGCCTTGGATAATATTTTCCTCAGATTTTCAATTTCTTCAGATTTTAATGAAAATCTGGGAATACGTGGTATTCTAGATGGTGATTAAGGATATCGAGTCAAAAGACTGCATATCGTAAAATTAAGCGCTTAATTATATACTGAATGTTAATTATAATTATATTAAAATACTAATTACTCCACTAATTACACAAATTTTAAGGTTTTGACCACAGATTCTTATTCAAAAGACGTAAAAGCATTTATGCTGAAATTTTCAGGATAATCTATTTTTTCAAAAAATCAATAAAAATCCAAGGCTATAGCCTTGGATAATATTTTGCTCCGATTTTCAACTTCTTCAGATTTTAATGAAAATCTGGAAATATATGGTATTCTACATGGTGATTAAAGATATCGAGTCGAAAAACTGCATTTCGTAAAATTAAGCGCTTAATTACATACTTAATATTAATTATGATTATATTAGAATACTAATTGCTCTAGTAATTACACGAATTTTAGGGTTTTGACCTCACATTCTTATGCAAAAGACGTAAAAGCATTTATGCTTAAATTTTCAGGATAATCTCTTTTTTCAAAAAATCAAGAAAAATCCAAGGCTATAGCCTTGGATAATATTTTGCTCCGATTTTCAACTTCTTCAGATTTTAATGAAAATCTGGGAATATATGGTATTCTACATGGTGATTAAAGATATCGAGTCGAAAAACTGCATTTCGTAAAATTAAGCGCTTAATTACATACTTAATATTAATTATAATTATATTAGAATACTAATTACTCTAGTAATTACACGAATTTTAGGGTTTTGACCTCACATTCTTATGCAAAAGACGTAAAAGCATTTATGCTGAAATTTTCAGGATAATCTATTTTTTCAAAAAATCAATAAAAATCCAAGGCTATAGCCTTGGATAATATTTTCCTCAGATTTTCAATTTCTTCAGATTTTAATGAAAATCTGGGAATACGTGGTATTCTAGATGGTGATTAAGGATATCGAGTCAAAAGACTGCATATCGTAAAATTAAACGCTTAATTACATACTTAATATTAATTATAATTATATTAGAATACTAATTACTCTAGTAATTACACGAATTTTAGGTTTTGACCACAGATTCTTATTCAAAAGACGTAAAAGCATTTATGCTGAAATTTTCAGGATAATCTATTTTTTCAAAAAATCAATAAAAATCCAAGGCTATAGCCTTGGATAATATTTTGCTCCGATTTTCAACTTCTTCAGATTTTAATGAAAATCTGGAATATATGGTATTCTACATGGTGATTAAAGATATCGAGTCGAAAAACTGCATTTCGTAAAATTAAGCGCTTAATTACATACTTAATATTAATTATAATTATATTAGAATACTAATTACTCTAGTAATTACACGAATTTTAGGGTTTTGACCTCACATTCTTATG
>NC_092235.1:54476057-54510207 GCF_036320965.1 Panulirus ornatus | reverse complement strand
AATTCAAGCTCATATTCGTAAAATTAGGCTAATTATATACTGATGTTTAATATAATTAATTAAAAACTAATTACGTCATAATTACACAATTTTAAGGTTTTGACAAGATTTTTATTCAAAAGACGTAAAAGCTTTATGCTGAATTTCAGATAATCTATTTTTTCAAAAAATTCAATAAAAACCAAGGCTATAGCTTGGATAATATTTTGCTCCGATTTTCAACTTCTTTTTAATGAAAATCATGAAAATATAGGTATTTACATTGGATTAAGTATTGTCGATAAAACTGCATTTCTAAAAATAAGCGCTAATTAATATTAATATTAATTATAATATATTAGAATACTATTTCTAGTAATTAACGAATTTAGTTTTACTACATTTTATAAAAATAAAACATTCTTTATTAAATGTTAAATTTTGATAATCTTTTTCAAAAATAAAAATCCAAGCTATGCTTGGATAATATTTTCTAGATTTTCAATTTTCAAAAAATTTAAGAAATCTGGGAATATATTGGTATTCTTCTGTGATTTTAAATTATCGATAAAAACTGATTTGAAAATTAAGGCTTAATGATATAATTTAATATAATTATATTAAATTAATCTTCATATTACACAATTTTAATTTTAACATATTCTTATAAATAACTCAAAAATTTATACAAAATTTTAGGAATTATTTTTTCAAAAAATCAAAAAAGTAACGATAATTTTGCTCAATTTTCAAATTCTTATTTTAAAAAATCTGGAATCAGGTATTTAGTGGTATTAAGATATCGATCAAAAATATGCATTCGTTAAATTAACTAATATTATGAATGTTTATTATTAATTATATTAAAATACTAATTACAACTAGATTTCAAAAATTTAAGGTTTAATCACAGATTCTTATTAAAAAGTTAATAAGCATTTATGCTGAAATTTTCGGTAATAATTTCTTAAAAAGGTATAAAATACCACAGTTCTTATCTTAGTAAATTTTGCCATTTTCAAATTTTCAGATAATCATTTTCGGAAAATATATGTATCTATCCATGTTAAAGTTCGAGTAAAAATGCATTTCGAAATTTAGCATTCTTCATTTTAATATGTAAAATTGAATTATATGAATACTAATTATCTAGATTACAGAATTTGGAATTTTGACCAATTTATCAAAAGACGAAATTAATTATCTGAAATTTTCAGATTATATTTTTCAAAATCATAATTACAAGCTAAGCTTGAAATTCATCAATTTTGTTTACCTCAATTTTATCGAAAAGATCGGGAATACGTTATTCTAGAGTGATTCAGTCGATCAATACTGTATTCTTAAAATAACGCTTAATATAACTGAAGTTAATAATATATAAATATTTCACTCAATTATTACAATTTTAGTTTTGACATCGGTATCGACTAAGTATTAAGGAAATTTCAGTAACATTTCAAAATCATAAAATCAAGGCTATATTATATATTTTATGATTTAATTTTAATTTTAATAATCTGATAATTAAAAATTTAAGGTGTTTACGATCAAAATCTATTCAAAAATAAAACTTTATCTAATTTTAGATAATATTTTTAAAAATCATAATTCCAGATTTAGGCTTGACTAATTTCTTCAAAAGCAAACTTTCTTAATTTTAATAATCTTTTTTTCAAAATCAGAATCAAGGTTATTGGATATCTCAAACTCATTCGTAAAATTAAGTGGATTAATTTAAAGAATGAATTATATTAATCATCTATAAATTAGTTGACCAATCTTCAAGACGAAGCTATGCGATTTAGATACTTTTTCAAATAAAAACAAGCTAGCTTGATATATTTCATTTATTTTCAATTAAGAAAAGAATATGTTCACTGGTTAAGTACGACAAAACGCTTCTAATAGCTTAATTATATATTAATAATTATTATATAATTAATACACATTTAGTTCATCTATCAAAACGAAACATTTATGCTATTCAGTATCTTTTTTCAAAAACAAAAACAAGTATGCTGGATAATTCCTCATTCATCTTCAATTTTATGAAACTGGAATGATCTAGGTAGACGGTCAAACTCGAAAATTAGCGCTTAATACATATATATTTAATAATTCTAATTACAATTTTAGTTTGACCCATCTCAAGACTAAATTCAATTCAGGAATTTTTTCAAAAATCATAAACCAAGCTATAGCCTTGAAATATTCCATTCATCTTCATTATGAAAATCTGAATGGTATCTATGTGATTAGATTCGATCAAACGCTGTAAATGCGCTATAATATAATAATATATTATATAAATCGAAAAACTGCATTTCGTAAAATTAAGCGCTTAATTACATACTAATATTAATTATAATTATATTAGAATACTAATTACCTTTAATTACACGAATTTTAGGTTTTGACCCAATTCTTATGCAAAAGACGTAAAAGCATTTATGCTGAAATTTTCAGGATAATCTATTTTTTACAAAATCAATCAAAAAATCCAAGGCTATAGCCTTGGATAATATTTTCCTCAGATTTTCAATTTCTTCAGATTTTAATGAAAATCTGGGAATACGTGGTATTCTAGATGGTGGTTAAGGATATCGAGTCAAAAGACTGCATATCGTAAAATTAAGCGCTTAATTATATACTGAATGTTAATTATAATTATATTAAAATACTAATTACTCCACTAATTACACAAATTTTAAGGTTCTGACCACAGATTCTTATTCAAAAGACGTAAAAGCATTTATGCTGAAATTTTCAGGATAATCTATTTTTTCAAAAAATCAATAAAAATCCAAGGCCTTGGATAATATTTTGCTCCGATTTTCAACTTCTTCAGATTTTAATGAAAATCTGGAAATATATGGTATTCTACATGGTGATTAAAGATATCGAGTCGAAAAACTGCATTTCGTAAAATTAAGCGCTTAATTACATACTTAATATTGATTATGATTATATTAGAATACTAATTGCTCTAGTAATTACACGAATTTTAGGGTTTTGACCTCACATTCTTATGCAAAAGACGTAAAAGCATTTATGCTTAAATTTTCAGGATAATCTCTTTTTTCAAAAAATCAAGAAAAATCCAAGGCTATAGCCTTGGATAATATTTTGCTCCGATTTTCAACTTCAGATTTTAATGAAAATCTGGGAATATATGGTATTCTACATGGTGATTAAAGATATCGAGTCGAAAAACTGCATTTCGTAAAATTAAGCGCTTAATTACATACTTAATATTAATTATAATTATATTAGAATACTAATTACTCTAGTAATTACACGAATTTTAGGGTTTTGACCTCACATTCTTATGCAAAAGACGTAAAAGCATTTATGCTGAAATTTTCAGGATAATCTATTTTTTCAAAAAATCAATAAAAATCCAAGGCTATAGCCTTGGATAATATTTTCCTCAGATTTTCAATTTCTTCAGATTTTAATGAAAATCTGGGAATACGTGGTATTCTAGATGGTGATTAAGGATATCGAGTCAAAAGACTGCATATCGTAAAATTAAGCGCTTAATTATATACTGAATGTTAATTATAATTATATTAAAATACTAATTACTCCACTAATTACACAAATTTTAAGGTTTTGACCACAGATTCTTATTCAAAAGACGTAAAAGCATTTATGCTGAAATTTTCAGGATAATCTATTTTTTCAAAAAATCAATAAAAATCCAAGGCTATAGCCTTGGATAATATTTTGCTCCGATTTTCAACTTCTTCAGATTTTAATGAAAATCTGGAAATATATGGTATTCTACATGGTGATTAAAGATATCGAGTCGAAAAACTGCATTTCGTAAAATTAAGCGCTTAATTACATACTTGATATTAATTATGATTATATTAGAATACTAATTGCTCTAGTAATTACACGAATTTTAGGGTTTTGACCTCACATTCTTATGCAAAAGACGTAAAAGCATTTATGCTTAAATTTTCAGGATAATCTCTTTTTTCAAAAAATCAAGAAAAATCCAAGGCTATAGCCTTGGATAATATTTTTCTCCGATTTTCAACTTCTTCAGATTTTAATGAAAATCTGGGAATATATGGTATTCTACATGGTGATTAAAGATATCGAGTCGAAAAACTGCATTTCGTAAAATTAAGCGCTTAATTACATACTTGATATTAATTATAATTATATTAGAATACTAATTACTCTAGTAATTACACGAATTTTAGGGTTTTGACCTCACATTCTTATGCAAAAGACGTAAAAGCATTTATGCTGAAATTTTCAGGATGATCTATTTTTTCAAAAAATCAATAAAAATCCAAGGCTATAGCCTTGGATAATATTTTCCTCAGATTTTCAATTTCTTCAGATTTTAATGAAAATCTGGGAATACGTGGTATTCTAGATGGTGGTTAAGGATATCGAGTCAAAAGACTGCATATCGTAAAATTAAGCGCTTAATTATATACTGAATGTTAATTATAATTATATTAAAATACTAATTACTCCACTAATTACACAAATTTTAAGGTTCTGACCACATATTCTTATTCAAAAGACGTAAAAGCATTTATGCTGAAATTTTCAGGATAATCTATTTTTTCAAAAAATCAATAAAAATCCAAGGCCTTGGATAATATTTTGCTCCGATTTTCAACTTCTTCAGATTTTAATGAAAATCTGGAAATATATGGTATTCTACATGGTGATTAAAGATATCGAGTCGAAAAACTGCATTTCGTAAAATTAAGCGCTTAATTACATACTTGATATTATTTATGATTATATTAGAATACTAATTGCTCTAGTAATTACACGAATTTTAGGGTTTTGACCTCACATTCTTATGCAAAAGACGTAAAAGCATTTATGCTTAAATTTTCAGGATAATCTCTTTTTTCAAAAAATCAAGAAAAATCCAAGGCTATAGCCTTGGATAATATTTTGCTCCGATTTTCAATATATATATATATATATATATATATATATATATATATATATATATATATATATATATATATATATATATGTATATATAACACGTCTTAGAGAAGAATTTTATCTTGACTTCGTCGTAAAAATAAATTTGAATACGATTCTTACACCGAAGGTAATTTACTGTTGGTCGCAGGAAATGTGTATATGACGTCCACTGGTGGACGATGTAATGTAGTTAAGGCTTTGTCCATCCTGGGATATATATGCACTGAAATCGTACGTAGATTTAGGAATATACGTTTTTTTTTGTTTCCTTCCTTCCCCCAACCTGATGAACGTAATTGTATAATCCCATTCCCGCAACCGTGTTATCTTCACTATGATTCTAATTACCAATTCCACTAACACTATTGAATTCATTACGCAGTTCACGGTATGAATAGAAATACCTGCCCGCTCATAAAGGTGCAAATTGGTCGCCGTAAGAGAAAGTGCGTGTGTGCGTGCGTGACGCATGGGGGCCGCGCGTGGCACAGTGCGTGCGTTGTGTGCCCCGGGGTGACGACGCATGGCACAGTGCGTTGCGTGCGTGGTACTCGGGTGACGCATCGCTCACTCCTGCGCACGACACACACACACACACACACACACACACACACACACACACACACATACATACATACATACATACATACATACATACATACATACATACATACACACACACACACACACACACACACACACACACACACACACATACATACATACATACATACATACATACATACATACATACATACATACACACACACACACACACACACACATACATACATACATACATACATACATACACACACACACACACACACACACACACACACACACACACACACCTTCGGCGAGGTTGTATCCTCGTCAGGTTACACAAAGAGGTACAGTGTCGTCAGGGTCTTTCGTGCCTCTAAGGAGCGCAGCTAACTGGCATGGAGCGCAGCTTGGAATCTACATAAACTTCCAGTAATGGGGTTCTTGGTTTATGTGATAATGATAAGTGGTTCATGTGTATCAGTATGTGAATATTTTACATGACAGAACTAGTAGTTAACTTTTATATCTTGGAATCAGTTAAGGTTTTCATAAACTTGATAAACGATCCTTAAGCACGGACTTGTATATACGACCCTCGAACACCCTTCGTGGTCGTGCTTAACGGCCTGAGCACGAGGGCACGACCCTTCACGACGACAGGGCACGTCTTGCGTACGACCTGACCCCTAGAGGTTAGGTTCCTGAACACAGATATGTGTGTGTGTGTGTGTGTGTGTGTGTGTGAGTGTCCCCTTTTATTCATCTGCCGATTCATTCCTGACCATCTATATCTGGCTCGTACATCCAGTCTTTATCTTTTATTTACCGCCGTAGTGCACTTTCATCTCCCCACAAGTGAGAGAGAGAGAGAGAGAGAGAGAGAGAGAGAGAGAGAGAGAGAGAGAGAGAGAGAGAGAGAGAGCCATTCTTGGCCGCCACTCACCCTCCCACAGCCCCGGCACCTACATAGCGAGGGCTGTGGTGTGCCTCGTGTGGCTCTGCCTGGGAGTGGGAGCACGATAAGAAGATCGGACAATACACGGATGTGATCTGAATATCCAGGGATATGGTCGGTGGTGGGTCCTAGTGGTCCCCGACCACCTCTCTCTCTCTCTCTCTCTCTCTCTCTCTCTCTCTCTCTCTCTCTCTCTCTCTCTGTATGTGTGAAGTACTCGTTAGCGCTTCAGATAGGTTTCTATGTGTGTATCCCTGGTGTTGCATGTAATGTGTATATATGTCATTGCGAATATCCAAAAGAAAACGGAGAGCAGGAAATAGGCCAAGAGATCGACCTTTGTAATAATTTAAGTTGTTCTTTGATCAGAGTTTTTCTTTCACCAGTTCTCATTTTTCTTTTACGTTTGTCCCAGTTTCCGTAAAGGACAAAAGAAACTTAAAAAGCATTGAGGAAGGCGAGGATATATGTACATCTCTTCATTTGCATTCCTATTTACGTCTTTTTTTTTTTTTTATCTTTTAACCTGAAGATTCTTCGTGTATGTGTTCTCATCAGCCACGGATGACGTGAGGTTTGGTCTGGAGGGAAATGCACGTAATATCATCTCGGTGTTTATTGTATTACATGATTATTCCCGAAGTCTTCCCTTGAGGGTGACACACTTTTTTTATTCCTCGTCCTTAGAAGAGTCGAGGATGACGTGCCCAGGGGCTGTGTTAACGGAAGACTAAGATGATGTATATTTATTTTGTTTTTTTATCATACTTCATCGCGGTTTCCTGCGCTAGCAGGGTAACGCCAGGAAACAGACGAAGAAAGACCCATCCACTCTTATACACATGTGTATACATATACGCACGCACGCACGCACACACACACACACACACACACACACACACACACACACACACACACACACACACACACAGCAAGAGGTCACTACAGCGCGTGATCTCGTATATCCAAAAAATACAGGAAAATGGAACATGATAAGTTCTCAAGTGCACTTTTGTGTCATAATCACATCGTCTGGGGAGCAACAAGAATAAAATAGAAGACGTAGAACAGTCGGTTGATACACAAGGAAGAGACATGGCTAAGACGACATTGATAAACACGCGCTACTGGTAACGTGTGTGTGTGTGTTGTGTGTATAGAATGGAACATACAAGCTGTGTCAAACACAGAGATTAATTTAGCAGGGATATAAAATCAGATAAGCCCCGTATGAACCTGTAGCAGTGAAATAAGAGCCGACCACCAAAGAGCATTTTAGTATAACTTCCACTTGATTATATTACTCAAAAACCCCACAAGAACAACGCTGGCAACATTTACCAACGACTGTATCCGACTGTAATGTTACGTTACATGAAACATGAGCCGGGTCTCCTTGCTGCTGCTGCTGCTTAATTTAAATTCATTTCATATGGAACAGGAACTTGGCGGCGTAGGTTTCCATGATACGTAGATATGCGAGACCAAAGAGAGAGATGGGGAGGTACGTTGGTAAGGTGGTAGGTAGGTGGGAAGGTTGGTAGGTGGTGAGGTTGGAAGGAGGGAAGGTTCGTAGCTGGGGAGGTAGGTTGGTGGGAAGGTTGGTATGTTAGGAGGTTGGTAGCTGGGGAGGTAAGTTGGTGGGGAGGCTGGTATATGGGGAGGTAGCGGTTCCGCTGTGGTTGGAGTTGGATGAGTGATCAGGAGGAGGAGGAGGTGGGGTGGGGGTAGAGGAACGTACGATTGGTCTCCCCGAGTGATGTACTCCGAGATTTCAGTTACACAGGGGCGGAAAATTGCCCTGGAAAATGAGCTGTCAAAAACACCCAGTGTTATAACGACTAGGGAGGGAGCCTCGCTGCCCTCCCCACCCCACCCCGCTGTGTCTGGTGGCCCTGTTATTGATGTCTGTTGTGGAGTTTGCAAGGGCAAGAATAGATACAACATCTGTTTGCAACTTCTCTTGTTTTATATTGTGTTTTCCGTATATATATATATATATATATATATATATATATATATATATATATATATATATATATATATATATATATATATATATATGAATGAAGACGTGGGCGTTTCATGTTGGTGTGTTTTGGTGCCATGCTGCGCATCTTTATAGACAGACGTACGGCGGTGTAAACGAAGCCGTGGCTGTATATAGTTCCTGTGGTCACCGAAGTAGAAAAAGGTAGAACTTATTTTTATAATCTGTGTGCTGGAGGCTACAGGCACGGACTGAAGTCCACGTCAAGGCCGGGCCTTAATTGAAATGTGGAAAGGGTTAAATAGGAGGGGAATTAAAGGGGAGGTGAAAAAAAATATTTAATGAGATTTGGTGGAAATAGAACTCTTTTGCCTTTTATAAATCGGCATTTCCTAGTTGTTAGGAAAGACATGAGGGGATACAGAATTCCAAAGCTTGTCGGTGGAGGGAATGAAGCAAATACCACAATCGCCCTTTCTTTAGTTGCCGACAGCTTCCACACAGTAATTAGTAGTTTAGCTAGTATGACGTGGTCTTGCTGAAGGCGGGGGTATACACGCAGCCGGCTCTTAGAACCAGGAACCAAATGGATATCTGTAGAAAAGGGAAAATGAACCAACATTGCGGCTTAAGGCCAGTGGGTAAAGTTTCTAAGTCAGATTTGAAGCGTTGATAAGTTGGAATGCTTTGAATTCGACTCGGTCTATTATGTGTGTTTAGGTAGAGCCTTCCATGATGTGAGAGCCGTACTCTGTCCTCGGAGAAATCAGTCCTTTGTGAATAATCGGAGCAGTTGTTCAGTATGGAAGAATATATGACGTCTGAATAGGACTCCCATTTTCTTCAAGACAGACTTTGCTGTTTGTGTAAAGTGAGGTTTTCAAGATAGGTTAGATAATACAGCGATACCAAGTTTCGAGTTCAAAGTAATCAGATTTAGGAGTTTACAACACAGATTTCCTGAAACCACATATATATATATATATATATATATATATATATATATATATATATATATGTGTGTGTGTGTGTGTGTGTGTGTGTGTGTGCCAGATTTGTTTTCTATTTTTTATTTTTCTGTGGCTATGAGAGCCCAGCGAGATATATTTGGAAAGGTCTCTCTATTCGTGCGTTAGGTGGAATTTGAATCATTCATGGAGGAGTGTTCCCTATACGAAGCTTTGGGGACGAGGCTTTATAACATTTCTTTAATGGTCGAGGAAAACGAGATTCTGTTCGAGTTTCGTCTATATATTTAGCAACGAAGTCCATGGCGTAAAGTTTGTCTCCACCCCCCACCCACCCTCTTACCCCATCCTCCACTCCCCTTTTCACATTGCAGGGAAACGTAGCTCTTGCAAAGGAGAAGCTAAGCTTAATGAACACGTGGAAGGCCTGACCTGTAGGGCGAGAAGGCGCTAATGAACTCCGAAGAGACCTGAGACCCGCTAATGAGATTCTAAGAGGTTTGAGGAGACATCGCCGAACATTGCACCGCCCGCCAGGGGCTCATTTGGTATGCACTTACTGGCGATACAGGAATATTTTTATTGTCCTTAAAGAAGCTTCAATGGGAGTTTGATAGCGGGTAGATCCCTGGTGGCGGCTTTGTTAAGCATTGGTTCGATGGGGAGAGAGGGCTTCCGTTACCGTGGCTGCCACTCTGCTGAGTAGTAAGAGAGGGGGAGCAAACTGCTTGATTGTGAGGTTGGTTTTGAGATTATTTTTTTCTCCTCTTGCGGCGAGTGCAGCGCACCAGCCAAGACACATTGCGGAACTTCTTCATCTCCTTCTCTCTCTCTCTCTCTCTCTCTCTCTCTCTCTCTCTCTCTCTCTCTCTCTCTCTCTCTCTCTCTCTCTCTCTCTCTCTCTCACACAGTCGCGTAAATTACCGAAGACCCAAAACCCACACACCCGTGCACTGGTTAGCGTTGCGACTCGCCAATCTTACGTGTCCATGTTCGAATGGCGAACCTGCCAGCCGGCTCACAGTCTACCCAGTTATTCATCCTCCCCTTTCGGGATGGGGTCGATAGATGGGTGTACCTGGCGTAAGATAAAGTGCATATGTACGTGTATGTCCGTAACATTAAGATTTTATATATTTACGAGGTTTATGAGACGGGGGCAATACATATCAGTGTCAGAACCCACCTTCATAACACACAAATGGTAAATGAATGGTAATCATACTTATGAAATCAAGGAAGCACATATAAATGCTCATCAGATTGTAATCACATATATGAAACCAACGTCACACGTTTGAATACTAATCAAAGAGTAATCACGTACGAAATCATATAGTAATCACATTAAACCAATGACATACCATTGAAAAGTAATGGAATAGTAATTACAGATGAAACCAACGACACGTCGTTGAACAGTAATCAAACAGTAATCACGCATGAGGCCAACGAAGACCACCCAATAGTACTCACACATACGTGAAACTAGCGACGCACCATTAGATTGTAATCAGATAGTAATGACATGAAATTAAGGACATGCCACTAAATGATGATTTGATAGTCGTCATACTTTTGAAACCAACCATACGCTATTTAAAGCTAGCTGTGTTATTGAAACCAGTGTCATAGTAATTATTGTATTATTCACTCCAATGTTATAGTGACCATTAAGTGATGTACTTGATACTTCCCGGTCAATAGATCAATAGATCGACCTGATAGACAAAAGATGAATCCTGTCCAGGACAGGATTAATCTTTTGTCTATCAGGCGATCTTTTTTTATCATTCCTATTTCATGATGTAACTTTATATAAACTCATGTCTACCGTGAGGTGGAGGAACCTCCCCCCATTTTTTTTTCTTTTTGTTCATAAAATCAGGGGAGCTTAGGGTGAGAGAGATTTAGTGAGGCCTGAGGAAGATTACGTCCCCCTTGTTGTTGTTGATGAACAATGGGCAGGCCTTAGCCCCGGAGGCAAGGGCTCTGAGGCCTTAGTTTGGTAAGGGCCTGTGTCTTCTTGAGATAGCCTCTCCACAACACTTCCTCGCCTCCTGGAGAGTGTGTCTGGAGACCACTGCACTGTGTGTGGGTTCAAGGCGATGATCTATTTCTCAAGCATCTTATATGAGTTTACTTGTATCAAGAATGATTCATCTCATTTATTTGTTCCTCTTTTTGACTTTGAGTGCTCTGTGAAATTTGGGGGAAGGATGGGGAATGGGGAGCATGGTGGAATTATGGGACGCATTCAGATCACTACATAAACACAGGTATTGTCACCTTATATTTACAGCGCAGCTCACATTCACCTTACCAGCCAGACTTTATGAAATGTAAGTTTTCCTATTATATTTTCTTACAAATTTACATTTCCTGGAATATGCCATGAGCCACACTGTTTCCTGGAATATGCCGTGAGCCACTCCACAGTGAAAGAAATTCCCAAAATATGGAAAAAAACAAAAAAACAACGAAAGCGCATTAGAGTGATCCGTTAGAATGCCTTCATTACACCCCTGCTCTGTATCGGAAAGTACTTTTGAGTGTCAGGTATTACAACTCCTGCCTTTTGAAACTCTTATGCATGTGTTACTTTGCTAAAGTTTCAGATATTCACGAGTCTCGCAGCTTATGCATGTGTTACTTTGCTAAAGTTTCAGATATTCACGAGTCTCGCAGCTTATGCATGTGTTACTTTGCTAAAGTTTCAGATATTCACGAGTCTCGCAGCTTATGCATGTGTTACTTTGCTAAAGTTTCAGATATTCACGAGTCTCGCAGCTTATGCATGTGTTACTTTGCTAAAGTTTCAGATATTCACGAGTCTCGCAGCTTATGCATGTGTTACTTTGCTAAAGTTCCAGATATTCACGAGTCTCGCAGCTTATGCATGTGTTACTTTGCTAAAGTTTCAGATATTCACGAGTCTCGCAGCTTATGCATGTGTTACTTTGCTAAAGTTTCAGATATTCACGAGTCTCGCAGCTTATGCATGTGTTACTTTGCTAAAGTTTCAGATATTCACGAGTCTCGCAGCTTATGCATGTGTTACTTTGCTAAAGTTTCAGATATTCACGAGTCTCGCAGCTTATGCATGTGTTACTTTGCTAAAGTTTCAGATATTCACGAGTCTCGCAGCTTATGCATGTGTTACTTTGCTAAAGTTTCAGATATTCACGAGTCTCGCAGCTTATGCATGTGTTACTTTGCTAAAGTTCCAGATATTCACGAGTCTCGCAGCTTATGCATGTGTTACTTTGCTAAAGTTTCAGATATTCACGAGTCTCGCAGCTTATGCATGTGTTACTTTGCTAAAGTTTCAGATATTCACGAGTCTCGCAGCTTATGCATGTGTTACTTTGCTAAAGTTTCAGATATTCACGAGTCTCGCAGCTTATGCATGTGTTACTTTGCTAAAGTTTCAGATATTCACGAGTCTCGCAGCTTATGCATGTGTTACTTTGCTAAAGTTTCAGATATTCACGAGTCTCGCAGCTTATGCATGTGTTACTTTGCTAAAGTTTCAGATATTCACGAGTCTCGCAGCTTATGCATGTGTTACTTTGCTAAAGTTTCAGATATTCACGAGTCTCGCAGCTTATGCATGTGTTACTTTGCTAAAGTTTCAGATATTCACGAGTCTCGCAGCTTATGCATGTGTTACTTTGCTAAAGTTTCAGATATTCACGAGTCTCGCAGCTTATGCATGTGTTACTTTGCTAAAGTTTCAGATATTCACGAGTCTCGCAGCTTATGCATGTGTTACTTTGCTAAAGTTTCAGATATTCACGAGTCTCGCAGCTTATGCATGTGTTACTTTGCTAAAGTTTCAGATATTCACGAGTCTCGCAGCTTATGCATGTGTTACTTTGCTAAAGTTCCAGATATTCACGAGTCTCGCAGCTTATGCATGTGTTACTTTGCTAAAGTTCCAGATATTCACGAGTCTCGCAGCTTATGCATGTGTTACTTTGCTAAAGTTTCAGATATTCACGAGTCTCGCAGCTTATGCATGTGTTACTTTGCTAAAGTTTCAGATATTCACGAGTCTCGCAGCTTATGCATGTGTTACTTTGCTAAAGTTTCAGATATTCACGAGTCTCGCAGCTTATGCATGTGTTACTTTGCTAAAGTTTCAGATATTCACGAGTCTCGCAGCTTATGCATGTGTTACTTTGCTAAAGTTTCAGATATTCACGAGTCTCGCAGCTTATGCATGTGTTACTTTGCTAAAGTTTCAGATATTCACGAGTCTCGCAGCTTATGCATGTGTTACTTTGCTAAAGTTTCAGATATTCACGAGTCTCGCAGCTTATGCATGTGTTACTTTGCTAAAGTTTCAGATATTCACGAGTCTCGCAGCTTATGCATGTGTTACTTTGCTAAAGTTTCAGATATTCACGAGTCTCGCAGCTTATGCATGTGTTACTTTGCTAAAGTTTCAGATATTCACGAGTCTCGCAGCTTATGCATGTGTTACTTTGCTAAAGTTTCAGATATTCACGAGTCTCGCAGCTTATGCATGTGTTACTTTGCTAAAGTTTCAGATATTCACGAGTCTCGCAGCTTATGCATGTGTTACTTTGCTAAAGTTTCAGATATTCACGAGTCTCGCAGCTTATGCATGTGTTACTTTGCTAAAGTTTCAGATATTCACGAGTCTCGCAGCTTATGCATGTGTTACTTTGCTAAAGTTTCAGATATTCACGAGTCTCGCAGCTTATGCATGTGTTACTTTGCTAAAGTTTCAGATATTCACGAGTCTCGCAGCTTATGCATGTGTTACTTTGCTAAAGTTTCAGATATTCACGAGTCTCGCAGCTTATGCATGTGTTACTTTGCTAAAGTTTCAGATATTCACGAGTCTCGCAGCTTATGCATGTGTTACTTTGCTAAAGTTTCAGATATTCACGAGTCTCGCAGCTTATGCATGTGTTACTTTGCTAAAGTTTCAGATATTCACGAGTCTCGCAGCTTATGCATGTGTTACTTTGCTAAAGTTTCAGATATTCACGAGTCTCGCAGCTTATGCATGTGTTACTTTGCTAAAGTTTCAGATATTCACGAGTCTCGCAGCTTATGCATGTGTTACTTTGCTAAAGTTTCAGATATTCACGAGTCTCGCAGCTTATGCATGTGTTACTTTGCTAAAGTTTCAGATATTCACGAGTCTCGCAGCTTATGCATGTGTTACTTTGCTAAAGTTCCAGATATTCACGAGTCTCGCAGCTTATGCATGTGTTACTTTGCTAAAGTTCCAGATATTCACGAGTCTCGCAGCTTATGCATGTGTTACTTTGCTAAAGTTTCAGATATTCACGAGTCTCGCAGCTTATGCATGTGTTACTTTGCTAAAGTTTCAGATATTCACGAGTCTCGCAGCTTATGCATGTGTTACTTTGCTAAAGTTTCAGATATTCACGAGTCTCGCAGCTTATGCATGTGTTACTTTGCTAAAGTTTCAGATATTCACGAGTCTCGCAGCTTATGCATGTGTTACTTTGCTAAAGTTTCAGATATTCACGAGTCTCGCAGCTTATGCATGTGTTACTTTGCTAAAGTTTCAGATATTCACGAGTCTCGCAGCTTATGCATGTGTTACTTTGCTAAAGTTTCAGATATTCACGAGTCTCGCAGCTTATGCATGTGTTACTTTGCTAAAGTTTCAGATATTCACGAGTCTCGCAGCTTATGCATGTGTTACTTTGCTAAAGTTCCAGATATTCACGAGTCTCGCAGCTTATGCATGTGTTACTTTGCTAAAGTTTCAGATATTCACGAGTCTCGCAGCTTATGCATGTGTTACTTTGCTAAAGTTTCAGATATTCACGAGTCTCGCAGCTTATGCATGTGTTACTTTGCTAAAGTTTCAGATATTCACGAGTCTCGCAGCTTATGCATGTGTTACTTTGCTAAAGTTTCAGATATTCACGAGTCTCGCAGCTTATGCATGTGTTACTTTGCTAAAGTTTCAGATATTCACGAGTCTCGCAGCTTATGCATGTGTTACTTTGCTAAAGTTTCAGATATTCACGAGTCTCGCAGCTTATGCATGTGTTACTTTGCTAAAGTTTCAGATATTCACGAGTCTCGCAGCTTATGCATGTGTTACTTTGCTAAAGTTTCAGATATTCACGAGTCTCGCAGCTTATGCATGTGTTACTTTGCTAAAGTTTCAGATATTCACGAGTCTCGCAGCTTATGCATGTGTTACTTTGCTAAAGTTTCAGATATTCACGAGTCTCGCAGCTTATGCATGTGTTACTTTGCTAAAGTTTCAGATATTCACGAGTCTCGCAGCTTATGCATGTGTTACTTTGCTAAAGTTTCAGATATTCACGAGTCTCGCAGCTTATGCATGTGTTACTTTGCTAAAGTTTCAGATATTCACGAGTCTCGCAGCTTATGCATGTGTTACTTTGCTAAAGTTTCAGATATTCACGAGTCTCGCAGCTTATGCATGTGTTACTTTGCTAAAGTTTCAGATATTCACGAGTCTCGCAGCTTATGCATGTGTTACTTTGCTAAAGTTTCAGATATTCACGAGTCTCGCAGCTTATGCATGTGTTACTTTGCTAAAGTTTCAGATATTCACGAGTCTCGCAGCTTATGCATGTGTTACTTTGCTAAAGTTTCAGATATTCACGAGTCTCGCAGCTTATGCATGTGTTACTTTGCTAAAGTTTCAGATATTCACGAGTCTCGCAGCTTATGCATGTGTTACTTTGCTAAAGTTTCAGATATTCACGAGTCTCGCAGCTTATGCATGTGTTACTTTGCTAAAGTTTCAGATATTCACGAGTCTCGCAGCTTATGCATGTGTTACTTTGCTAAAGTTTCAGATATTCACGAGTCTCGCAGCTTATGCATGTGTTACTTTGCTAAAGTTTCAGATATTCACGAGTCTCGCAGCTTATGCATGTGTTACTTTGCTAAAGTTCCAGATATTCACGAGTCTCGCAGCTTATGCATGTGTTACTTTGCTAAAGTTTCAGATATTCACGAGTCTCGCAGCTTATGCATGTGTTACTTTGCTAAAGTTTCAGATATTCACGAGTCTCGCAGCTTATGCATGTGTTACTTTGCTAAAGTTTCAGATATTCACGAGTCTCGCAGCTTATGCATGTGTTACTTTGCTAAAGTTTCAGATATTCACGAGTCTCGCAGCTTATGCATGTGTTACTTTGCTAAAGTTTCAGATATTCACGAGTCTCGCAGCTTATGCATGTGTTACTTTGCTAAAGTTTCAGATATTCACGAGTCTCGCAGCTTATGCATGTGTTACTTTGCTAAAGTTTCAGATATTCACGAGTCTCGCAGCTTATGCATGTGTTACTTTGCTAAAGTTTCAGATATTCACGAGTCTCGCAGCTTATGCATGTGTTACTTTGCTAAAGTTTCAGATATTCACGAGTCTCGCAGCTTATGCATGTGTTACTTTGCTAAAGTTTCAGATATTCACGAGTCTCGCAGCTTATGCATGTGTTACTTTGCTAAAGTTTCAGATATTCACGAGTCTCGCAGCTTATGCATGTGTTACTTTGCTAAAGTTTCAGATATTCACGAGTCTCGCAGCTTATGCATGTGTTACTTTGCTAAAGTTTCAGATATTCACGAGTCTCGCAGCTTATGCATGTGTTACTTTGCTAAAGTTTCAGATATTCACGAGTCTCGCAGCTTATGCATGTGTTACTTTGCTAAAGTTTCAGATATTCACGAGTCTCGCAGCTTATGCATGTGTTACTTTGCTAAAGTTTCAGATATTCACGAGTCTCGCAGCTTATGCATGTGTTACTTTGCTAAAGTTTCAGATATTCACGAGTCTCGCAGCTTATGCATGTGTTACTTTGCTAAAGTTTCAGATATTCACGAGTCTCGCAGCTTATGCATGTGTTACTTTGCTAAAGTTTCAGATATTCACGAGTCTCGCAGCTTATGCATGTGTTACTTTGCTAAAGTTTCAGATATTCACGAGTCTCGCAGCTTATGCATGTGTTACTTTGCTAAAGTTTCAGATATTCACGAGTCTCGCAGCTTATGCATGTGTTACTTTGCTAAAGTTTCAGATATTCACGAGTCTCGCAGCTTATGCATGTGTTACTTTGCTAAAGTTTCAGATATTCACGAGTCTCGCAGCTTATGCATGTGTTACTTTGCTAAAGTTTCAGATATTCACGAGTCTCGCAGCTTATGCATGTGTTACTTTGCTAAAGTTTCAGATATTCACGAGTCTCGCAGCTTATGCATGTGTTACTTTGCTAAAGTTTCAGATATTCACGAGTCTCGCAGCTTATGCATGTGTTACTTTGCTAAAGTTTCAGATATTCACGAGTCTCGCAGCTTATGCATGTGTTACTTTGCTAAAGTTTCAGATATTCACGAGTCTCGCAGCTTATGCATGTGTTACTTTGCTAAAGTTCCAGATATTCACGAGTCTCGCAGCTTATGCATGTGTTACTTTGCTAAAGTTTCAGATATTCACGAGTCTCGCAGCTTATGCATGTGTTACTTTGCTAAAGTTTCAGATATTCACGAGTCTCGCAGCTTATGCATGTGTTACTTTGCTAAAGTTTCAGATATTCACGAGTCTCGCAGCTTATGCATGTGTTACTTTGCTAAAGTTTCAGATATTCACGAGTCTCGCAGCTTATGCATGTGTTACTTTGCTAAAGTTTCAGATATTCACGAGTCTCGCAGCTTATGCATGTGTTACTTTGCTAAAGTTTCAGATATTCACGAGTCTCGCAGCTTATGCATGTGTTACTTTGCTAAAGTTTCAGATATTCACGAGTCTCGCAGCTTATGCATGTGTTACTTTGCTAAAGTTTCAGATATTCACGAGTCTCGCAGCTTATGCATGTGTTACTTTGCTAAAGTTTCAGATATTCACGAGTCTCGCAGCTTATGCATGTGTTACTTTGCTAAAGTTTCAGATATTCACGAGTCTCGCAGCTTATGCATGTGTTACTTTGCTAAAGTTTCAGATATTCACGAGTCTCGCAGCTTATGCATGTGTTACTTTGCTAAAGTTTCAGATATTCACGAGTCTCGCAGCTTATGCATGTGTTACTTTGCTAAAGTTCCAGATATTCACGAGTCTCGCAGCTTATGCATGTGTTACTTTGCTAAAGTTTCAGATATTCACGAGTCTCGCAGCTTATGCATGTGTTACTTTGCTAAAGTTTCAGATATTCACGAGTCTCGCAGCTTATGCATGTGTTACTTTGCTAAAGTTTCAGATATTCACGAGTCTCGCAGCTTATGCATGTGTTACTTTGCTAAAGTTTCAGATATTCACGAGTCTCGCAGCTTATGCATGTGTTACTTTGCTAAAGTTTCAGATATTCACGAGTCTCGCAGCTTATGCATGTGTTACTTTGCTAAAGTTCCAGATATTCACGAGTCTCGCAGCTTATGCATGTGTTACTTTGCTAAAGTTTCAGATATTCACGAGTCTCGCAGCTTATGCATGTGTTACTTTGCTAAAGTTTCAGATATTCACGAGTCTCGCAGCTTATGCATGTGTTACTTTGCTAAAGTTTCAGATATTCACGAGTCTCGCAGCTTATGCATGTGTTACTTTGCTAAAGTTTCAGATATTCACGAGTCTCGCAGCTTATGCATGTGTTACTTTGCTAAAGTTTCAGATATTCACGAGTCTCGCAGCTTATGCATGTGTTACTTTGCTAAAGTTCCAGATATTCACGAGTCTCGCAGCTTATGCATGTGTTACTTTGCTAAAGTTCCAGATATTCACGAGTCTCGCAGCTTATGCATGTGTTACTTTGCTAAAGTTTCAGATATTCACGAGTCTCGCAGCTTATGCATGTGTTACTTTGCTAAAGTTTCAGATATTCACGAGTCTCGCAGCTTATGCATGTGTTACTTTGCTAAAGTTTCAGATATTCACGAGTCTCGCAGCTTATGCATGTGTTACTTTGCTAAAGTTTCAGATATTCACGAGTCTCGCAGCTTATGCATGTGTTACTTTGCTAAAGTTTCAGATATTCACGAGTCTCGCAGCTTATGCATGTGTTACTTTGCTAAAGTTCCAGATATTCACGAGTCTCGCAGCTTATGCATGTGTTACTTTGCTAAAGTTTCAGATATTCACGAGTCTCGCAGCTTATGCATGTGTTACTTTGCTAAAGTTTCAGATATTCACGAGTCTCGCAGCTTATGCATGTGTTACTTTGTGTGTGTTTGTCTAGTTGCTGATTGAGAGATGTTAGAACAGCTAGTGTGTATGTGTGTGTGTGTGTGTGTGTGTGTGTGTGTGTGTGTGTGTGTGTGGTGTGTGTGTGTGTGTGTGCGTGTTTGTCTAGTTCCTGTGTGGGAGATGTTAGAACAGCCAGTGTGTGTGTGTGTATGTGTGTGTGTGTGTGTGTGTGTGTGTGTGTGTGTGTGTGTGTGTGTGTTTGTTTGTCTAGTTGCTGTGTGAGAGATTTTAGAACAGCCACCATATGCTGTCCGAGGTGGTGTGTGTGTGTGTGATCCGGGATGATACGAGGGGGTCCTAACGATGGTTAGATCCGTCGGCCTGGGACTTGTGGTGGTGGGGGATGGGACGGGTTGGGGTGTGTCTCTCACGCGCCAGTCGTTTATTGCTCGGGATTGGCTTTTTCTTCCGAATCGTAGGCTTGTGATTGGCTGCTGGCCCCTGAATGGCTTGGAATCCGCCCACGATCTTGTATTCATGAAATGCTTAAAACAGCCTATGAATGTTATTGTTATTATGTCCAGGTTTATGCACACACACACACACACACACACACACACACACACAGACACACACACACAGACACACACACACAGACACACACACACAGACACACACACATATATATATATATATATATATATATATATATATATATATATATACAGATAACGCAGGGAAGGAGCGTAAATAACAGGACATGAAGTGATGGTAGTGGCCTCTGAACTGCGATAAGGAAGGGGATCTGCTTATAGGTGGAAGGAAAACAATAGTGCGAATATCACAAAGAGCCATGTCTGAATTTTTCGCTTGTAATCTCTCTCTCTCTCTCTCTCTCTCTCTCTCTCTCTCTCTCTCTCTCTCTCTCTCTCTCTCTCTCTCTCTCTCTCTCTCTCTCTCTCTCTCTCTCTCTCTCTCGTAGGTAGCAGGTGGTCGGGACCCACCCACCATGGTACTGACCGCCTGGGTATCGATATGATTAGCAGTAAATGTAATCTGAGCCAAAACTTCAGCGGTTGTCGAGTGTCACTCCTTTGGCTTGGATAACTGTCTTTTGTTTCTGCTTCCCCCCCCCTGGGGTTTATAGCATTATTCCATGATCATATCTCCATCTCATACAGAACAGTTGAAAACACGTTGCTCACACAGCTCGTTCTTCGTGACCGTATTTTTTTCAGCAGTGAGCGCAACGCGCTAGCCCTGCCCTTTTGGCAAAATGTATATACTTCTGAGTGAACAAGTATTCCATCTCGCACGGCTGAAACCTAAAAATGTTTATAGTATCACTGTGCATAGCTTTACTTCATCACTCTCTGAACACTGCATACATATTTTCCGGTCAACCTTCAGTCTTATGATTTTAGTCAGAAGTAGCTGTTCCTAAAACGTAGCTGTTCCTAAAACGTAGGTCCTTACGAAGGGCACTGGTGTAATAGGTAGGTGATTGACTAACGTATTAACGTTACCCCTGGAGCTATAGAACTTAGGCCATTGGAGGAAATGGCTCGGCCCCTTTGGTGTAGAGTGGTTTAATGCCTTGAATAATTCCCTCTCTCCCTATGTCTGCTGTGTCTGCTTCGTAACTGAAGCCTTGAAAGCGGCACCGGTTAAACTTACTATATGCCAATAGTTAAACCCCAAATGAAAAAAGAAAAGAAGAAATCTTTACCGTTTTAGCATGTCCAGTGAACATAAACGCGTGAGTTCTTAAGAATACATGACTGAATCGCTTGAATATTATCAGTAACATCTTGTGAGGTGATGACTCCACTACTCCAGCCACTGACGAAGGTGATCTCGAGGTAATTCTCGTCCTTGAGAGGTAGGTCTACTAACCCTTGATGGCTTCAGCACATTAAAAAAAAAGTTGATCGCAATCTCTCCCATCGCCCTTGCTGTCAGTCACATCGGGGTGGTGAGTGCTGTGGTTTCCGAGGATTATTATGCAACCTTAGTGCTCCTTCGTGTCGCGCGTCGTGTGTGACATCGCAACGCATCTGCTGGAGAATTTTTCTTTGAACGCGGTCGACGCTCGTTGACTGTCAGCGAACGGCGTGTGAGGGAACGAGTGCATGCGCAAATATACACCAAGGGAGGAATAAGTTGTCGAGAAATAGAGCGTGAGAGAAAGACAAACATGCAGAAGACCGAAAATTCGCAGGGGTGGTAGTATGGAGTGTGAGACGTGTACGAAGATCTGCTGTTGGGTTCGAGGGAATGTTATCAGAAGCTGAATTATAGCTAGTAGTGTTGACAGAAAGAACCGAGTCTAATATGTTTGCGAGAAAAAAATCATTCATATTGGATGAGGGAAGCATGTAGACCAAGTGTGGATCCTTGTAGTACTTCCTAGGCAATGTTTTTGACGTTTGAAGGAAGAGCACTGGAGGAAACGAATGTTTCCGGTTGTTGAGTTTGGTTTTAAACCAGTTTCGTGGTGTCCTACGGATGTCGAGTTATTGAGGCTCCCGTGAAAGAGTTTATGGCGTATAGTATCAGATATTTTTTGAGAAATGCGAGAATGTAAGAAAAAATATTTCTCCGTTAAATGATATATAAATGTAATCCTATATGGATAGAATTTTGTTCTCCATAATTAGCATTCGGCAAGCAAAGATTCGTCAAGAGATACTGAGTTGAGCTGACAGCTTGCTCTTCCTACAAGAGTGTACTAAGAGTAGGAGAAGGATGGAAACCAAACGATTGCCACCGGACATCCCTCTACTGTTATCAAAACATTTAGAATAGACCTGGGACGTGGAGAGTGGCCCTACGTCTGATGCCATGTTGAGTAGCTGGGGTGAGACATAATCACATACATAAAGGTTCCATCGTAGGTCATGTGTTGCTTTTGTCTTGTCTTCCTCTACGACTTGTGCAGATTTGAGAGAGAAATCGGGATGGTTGTAGCATTAAACCCTCGGAACTTTAAGAGAGTTTTGATAGTTTGTTCATCCATGTTAAGAGCGATGCTTACACACTCACCATTAAGAGTGCACTGGAGTGTACAAATAACCTACACAGTGTACCAGACCAGCGAGGCTGTGGGGGCTATGTGGGCCAGAGAGCTGCGGCTTCTAACACCTTTGGTCGACCAGCGACCCAATCCAACAGCCTTAGCCCAGTCCGGGCTATGGTTATCAAGACCTCGAAGACTTCAGCAGTGTTGGGGTTTCAAAATCTCCCACGTTTCTATAACAGCTGGGTATTAACCACTTGGATTCGGAATTACTGGCCTTCAGCATGTTTGGAAAATACAAGCATCTGATTTCTCAGATGACAAGGAGTGGGCAGGTGATGACATGTCCTCAAGTGTTTACCCTTATTCAACGGCTACCCATAGCAGAGGCCGTTAGAGTATGTTTCATTCTAAAACCGTCACTTTTATGGGTTTATAGACGGTTTTTGTAAGTGTTTTATGGGCACCTGTGTCTGTTATTGGTGCCCTCTTTAAAGAAAATGAATGTGATAGTATTAATGATACTATATATAATTTAAGAAATCCATACACTGCTTATATATTTGTTATTTGTTATATATGTTATATATTTGTTTATTGAGATGAATACGACGGTAACCAGTATTTTCCAAATGTTTACATGCTGTATTTGTTATAGTACACAATTCTACGTTATATATATATATATATATATATATATATATATATATATATATATATATATATATATATATATATATATACCTTTTCCTTTATCACTTTTAATGTTATGTTTACTTTCTTTGACCATATCCTGTGCAGATTTTGTCATGATCCTAACGCATGTTTCTTCTGTGTCTCGTGCAGGCGTGTGCCCCGTGCTGTGCAGCAACCACGGCACCTACGGAGGCGGTCTGTGCCACTGTGAGGTCGGGTGGAAGGGCCGCGAGTGTGACATCCCTGAGAGCGACTGTGAGGTTCCGGACTGCAACGGTCACGGCACCTGCGTCGAGGGCACCTGCGTCTGCCAACCCGGCAGGAAGGGCGACCACTGCGAGATCGGTGAGTGTTGTACACCCTCGGCTTGTGTGTGTGTGTGTGTGTGGATGTCTCAGGAGTAAAGGGGTATTGCGAAGTGGTTCGGGAAGGGACTGTAGCTCTCGTCTCTGAGGTTACGCGACCTTTGTGAGATTTAGTGGGTGTCATGCAGGCCGTGGTGGTCACACGGTTTGAGGTTCGGGGAGCGGATGTAAACTACATTTCCTCGAACATTTTTTTTTTTTACGACTCCGATGAAACTATATTGAATTGATTAACTTTAATTGCAATTCTAGTTTTAGTCGTAAGTTTTAAGGATATTTCAGATGATTCTGGAGAAATGATTAAGGATGGGATGCAATGTATGGAAGAAATTAACGAGTCAGCTGAGTGTGTGCCGAATTCGACCTTTCCCTTGAGCACGTATGGTATGGGTTGAGAATGTGTGTTAGCCAGCTAGGTAGCTTTACGCATGTTATACTCCACGAAACTGGAATTGGAAGAATGGTAATATTATTGTACAACCCCAAGACCCCTTATTCATGAACTTTTACAGCTGCAAGGCTGCGCTACACTCAGTAGGAGGGTCGGTATGGACTCCTCTGAAGTGAGAATTTCTTCGACTTCAATTGACGATGATACAACGTCGTCACGCGTGAGTCTTCATTCCCGGGGTTACGTGAAGCAGGCGGGGTCCGGTAACCGTGATGGTTGATATATATATATATATATATATATATATATATATATATATATATATATATATATATATATATATATATATATATATTTCTTGAGGAACTTTTCACTTTTAAGAAGTACATTATAACCCTGCTACTGAAAGTAGCGCATCCTTGAAGCTGGAAGGGCACTAGGAAAGATGTCTTGGATCAAATATTTTTGAATGAATAAATAGGCGAACGAAAAGTTGTATATATATATATATATATATATATATATATATATATATATATATATATATATATATATATATATCTTTCTTTTTGTTTCAAACTTCGCCATTTCCCGCGTTAGCGAGGTAGCGTTAAGAACAGAGGACTGGGCCTTTGAGGGAATATCCTCACCTGGCCCCCTTCTCTGTTCCTTCTTTTGGAAAATTAAAAGAAAAAAAAAGTGATGAGAGGGGAGGATTTCCAGCCCCCCGATCCCTCCCCATTTAGTCGCCTTCTACGACACGCAGGGAACACGAGGGAAGTATTCTTTCTCCCCTATCCCCAGGGATAATATATATATATATATATATATATATATATATATATATATATATATATATATATATATATATATATATATATATATATACACTATCCAGGTATCATCCCGTTAACGCGATTTATCGGAAAATTTTGAGTTGGTGAAGGTGAGATGGTGTGTACTTGGTACCTCACCTTCATCTCTGGGTGATATACTTCCCTCCCCAGGGGCTCTGTATGATACACGATGGCCACAACTTTTGTTTCTTCTTTTAAAACTTTGCTCATGAAGTATTTCTCTGCGGTGTGTGAATCAGATAATGATGACATTGAGAGTTTTATATATATATATATATATATATATATATATATATATATATATATATATATATATATGTGTGTGTGTGTGTGTGTGTGTGTGTGTTTATTGTACGGGGAAGGAGTTTTACACTCGTGGGGTCTTATCTCTAGAACGTTCTCAGTCATACAACATAGAAATTCCTGTATGCTGTCTGTATAACGATGTTCTCAGTCATTCTGCTACCAATTTTATACCATAAAAAGTACTTCTTTACATCATTTTTTAAAATACGTTTCTTGTTACATTCAATATTAAGTTCTCTGGTTTCTCGTGTCCTCCCATTTCTCAAAGAAATCCTCACTACCCACGTCACTGATCTGTGTTTAGAAACCTATAAGTTACGATCAATTGGTCGCTTCCTTGTCTTTTCGTTGTTGTTGTGCTGTGTGGTGGTCGTGGTCTTGCCCGTCCGGCCCCGCGGCGGTGCTCACCTTGCATCTCAGTCTGCGCATCCAGAACTGCGCACCTCACACCCAGCTAAATACCTGGTACGGCGTCCCAACACTCCGGAACCCCAGGCGCGTCCCTTGCGCACCGAAACCGCACATCCACAACCTAAAGTGCGCACCTTACACCCGGTTAGCGCACTCATTTAAGTACACGCACACACACACACACACACACACACACACAGTCAGAAACGATCATTTCGACACATTGAATGATTTTTACCTCATTGCTTGAGAAATTCAACGAAAGTTTTTACATCGCCCATCGACACATTGACTAGTTTTTTATCTTATTGCTTGAGAAATTCAGGGGAATTTTGCGTTCGTCCATTATCGTCCATAAACACAAGTAAGGCAGCGATGAAAAACATGGACCACTTTGTTTGGCGATCTGCATCATTAATTAATAACTGAGATTAAATATTGGTGCGCGTTTTATTTCCCCCTCTTTTAAATGTCTGAGCCTCATTAACAAGTTGTCTGGAAAAATTGTTTGTACAAAAGGAAGACCTTGAAGCGCTAAATACTAGGAGGGGGGGAAAAAATAAGACCAATTCTTAGTTATGTATTTTTCTGGTAAGTTGGAAAATGTTCGATCATTTAATAATAATGTTCGTATTATTGAAAAGACGTTAAATAAAGAGATTATTCTATTTTGTTTGTTTTTTTGTATCAGTTTCTGTGTTGCCTGGGTGGGGGGAAAAAATGGAGATAGGTTACTTTGTTAATAATTCATTGTGTACGTATATTTCGCATATATTGAAAACGTATTTTTAGTTATAACTCGCGTTTTCTGTGGAGAAGAAATCGATCAGTGAGGTGTGTCGGTAACGGAAGGGAGACTTGTGTGATCTTGTTCGTCTGTTCTTGGCGAATCTCTCTCTCTCTCTCTCTCTCTCTCTCTCTCTCTCTCTCTCTCTCTCTCTCTCTCTCTCTCTCTCTCTCTCTCTCTCAGAATGCAATACGATTACGTCTGAGGCAGTTAGCTTGGCCATTACGGTTGGGGGATCCTTGCTGTGAAAGACAAAGGGGTGCTTGGCGGGGTCATCATCCGGTGTCCCCCGTGGTCCTCTCTCTCTCTCTCTCTCTCTCTCTCTCTCTCTCTCTCTCTCTCTCTCTCTCTCTCTCTCTCTCTCTCTCTCTCCTTTGAATGCTAAAAGGGCAGGTTAAACTCGAAGGTACCTGGGGTGTATATTTTCTTGCCCTGGCATATTTTTTTTTTTAAAGTTTCCAAGGTTTCTGTTTCAGGATGTCCTGTGCTGTATTTTGAGATACATTAGGCTTTATTCTTTTATAAGATCACGGAATGATTAGTAATCGTATTGTTCTTAATAAGGTAGCTTGATCCTCAAAAAGTCTGTATTTGGTGTTGATTGTGTATGACTGATTCATATATATAAAAGATGTGTGGTTCGACATTGTCTATTTGATATGATGGTCTTAAGACACCTGGAGTGTATGGTAGGTGTGTTGTTGGTGACTGTGTTGTGGAGGGTTTTCACGCCATTGTTAACAATCAGTCATTTCAGCTGAAGGCGATTACTGAAGGCGTCGGCCGTTCTGTAAATGCGTTCGTGGTCACCCCACATTACATGCCTATTAATAAGTTTTCCAGCCGTCATCATCGTAGTTAATATCTGTTGTATTCCTTGTGACCTAAGGTTATCATACGATGTCAAAATGCCCTGGGTTTGATAAAGGTCACGGGGCCATGCATTCGTTAATTCCGAATGATGATATTAATTCCAGGTAAGATTTTTTTTTTCTTTACTGGTTAACGACGTTTATATTTCATGCAGGATCAAAAGGTCATTTACCCTCACCGGCTGCACGATGCTGTATTTGGCCTCTTTATCCCAAAGTACTCGCTTACTTACGAGTAGTACCAGCGACGAGATGTAGACGGTAGGAAGAATTAGCACTTGTGTATGCGTCCCATTCATTTTTACGTATACAGTGTTCACATCGGATGGCCACTGCTAGGTCAAGTGATGTGTAACGAGAAGAGTTTCACAGCAGCGCTGGCCGTCCATGGCTTCACATGAGGGTGGGAGCGGCACCTGCTGGTCTTGAGTTCTCAAAGAGCCTTCTCCTAACAGAAGGTCTTGAGAACTCGAAGTTCCCTGTCTTATAAGGATGTGTTGAGGACTCGAAGTGCCCTCTCGTATCGAGGTCTTGTGTCCTTGAAGTGCTCTCAACTATCAGGTCTTGAGTACCCAAAGTGCTTTTCCCTGTCAATAGGTCCTGAGTACACGAAGTGCCTTCTCCTATCAGGTCTTGAGTACGCGAAGTTCCTTCTACCTGGTGTTGTGTAGTCGAAGTTCCCTCTCTCATCAGGAGGTCTTGAGCACTCGAAGTGCCTTCTCCTATCAGGTCTTGAGTACGCGAAGTTCCTTCTCCTACCTGGTATTGTGTATTCGAAGTTTCCTCTCTCATCAGGGGGTCTTGAGCATTCGAAGTGCCTTCTCCTATCACGAGGTCTTGTGTGCTCGTAGCGCCCTCTCCTATGAGGAGGTCCTCAGCACTCGAGATGCGTTCTCTTATCACAGTTTATGCCAGCGATCGTAGGAGAGTTTGTGTTAGGCCAGGCGCGGTTAGGTGTTTCTACATCGTTGCGTGTAATTTTGGTTGTGTATAATGTAATTAAAGAACATTCATTAGAGTTACCGCAGTGGGTAATGGTGAGTGTGGCAGGAACAGCACAGGACGCAGCTGGGTGGAAGTGGTGGTGATGG
The DNA here is from genome assembly GCF_036320965.1 of Panulirus ornatus. Classification (NCBI taxonomy): domain Eukaryota; kingdom Metazoa; phylum Arthropoda; class Malacostraca; order Decapoda; family Palinuridae; genus Panulirus; species Panulirus ornatus. The sequence continues at coordinate 54,481,826 of NC_092235.1, read as the reverse complement.
TGGAGCGGTGGAGACGATGGGGGTGGTGGCGATGATGGTGGAGTGAAGGAGTGACGGTGGTGGTAGTGGTGGTAAGGGAAAGCGACGGTGGAGATAGTAGAGAGGGTATGTGATAGTATTCATGGTGAAATGATAGTGATGATGATTCAAAGTGGACTGAAGGTGGTCGTTGGTGTGTGGTGGTGGTGGTGATGAGACGCTGGAGATCATGTTTTTTTGAAGGTTTGTAGTGATAGTAAGGTATGATGAAATGTTAGTGACGGGGATGGTGATATATGGTGTTCTTAGGGATGGTGTTGATAGTGTTGATAGCGATGGTGAAGATGATATTAAGAGATAGTGAGGACGGGAGGTCGTCATGTCGTTGGTGTAAGTGATTTATTGTTGCTGGAAATGTCATTGTTAGTGGTATTGTTGGTGCAGTGATGATGGTGTTTCGATGGTGATAGAGGTGGTGGTGATGGTGGCATGATGGTGGTAGAGATGGTGGTAGTTATGATGATGACGCGATGGTGGTGGAGGTGTGGTTCTAGTGAAAGACGTGGCAGCTGCTACATACTAGTCGTAGAAGCCTGCTACTCCTACAGTGATACACGATGATACTACTACAGCTGCGGGTGCTCTTGTCCCCGTTGCGGCTTCAGCTGTAGCTGCTGGTGTTAGTAACGTGGCTTCCGCCGTGCCTCCCACAACATGAGAGAGGATCAGAGTGAACTTAGCCTGCCTTGAATTTACACCAATATCAATAGAAGATAGCTACTATGATGACTGAGATTACTATATATACGTAATAAAGAAAAGTCACGTCAGTGACCTCTTCCCGTTTTCTCTCTCGATTTTAAAAGTGTTCGAAAATGTGAATATATGAAGGGAGGATTTTGAGTTAGATATAAAGCAGTGACGATTTCATGTAAGTTCCTCTACCCCCCGACGCCATTTACCTTCTTTCGCGTCAGGAAGAGCGGATATCCTCGCATGTCTTCCTCTGTTTCCACTCTTAGAAAGTGATAGTACTGTAGGGGAGGATTTCCAGGCTCCCGCTCCCGCCCTATCTTGTCGTACTGTTGTCTCCCCTGGCCCCATGAACAAGGTTCTCCAGTTCATCCATACTCAGCTGTGTGACAGACTTATGGTTAAAGTAAGGACACATTAGTATTGAGGAGAAAGAAAATGATAAAAAAAGAAAGATGCTTCAAAATTAGGTGAAAGAAAAGAAAAAAAGAAAAAGAGAAGGACGTAATAAGGAAGGAAAAAGCTAAGGAAATCGGAAGGAGTGGATAGATAGGTTGAAATCGAGTGAAATAGAATGCTACCTGTGGGTAAAGTTTTCCGGTGACCATATTCTTCCTTACCTTTGTACTCTTCGTCCCACCCCGGCATCTTGAGTGGAAAGTGAGACGCGATGCTCTCCGTAACTCCCAGTGGAACGGGATTGGCTGAATGAAAGACAGGAGAGTTACCGTAAAGTGGAGTGGTCATACTAAACTGTTTCTGATCTCCCAGGAGATGTTTGATACCCCCTCCGCTCCCGCCAGCAACCATTGACCTCTGCCACGGAGCCTGGCTGACGTATATGTGTGTGTGGCTCTCTCCTTTTGTCTGTTGGTACGTACTCTGCGAAATGCGACTTGAAAATTCGACGAAATGCTGAGTTATGTCTTGAGTCGCGTTTAGTATTCTGTGCAGCACTTCTGACGTGGAGCTATAAAGGTGATGGAATTGATGATGCACGTCCGTAAAGATACGAATGTTTGTTTTCACTGAGATAGATATCTTGAGAAAGTTAGCTCTTGTTTCCGGGGAGTACGGCTGTTGCCTTGTCAGATCTCCGATTCGAGAGTCTCTGCTCTCGTCCTCCAACACAGACAGCCTCGGAAGGATTCACTGGTCTGCTGGTGTCTTAAGTTCATCTCCTTTGTATTTATTGGAGACGTGTGTAGTGACCGACTAAACCGCAGACATGGTGATGGCGTCCTGGCGAATGTGTACGCTGGAGGAGCAGTGATCAGATCTTGATGAATGGAACGGCTGCGGAGAGGAGCCAAAAGGATTCTTCCTTTTCGGTAATGAAGGAAGAACAAGACTTCTGGCTGGATGGGACAGGCTTATCAGGTTGCTTTGCTGGTATTTAGCCCATCGACTGCCGGGGTCATTACAGCCGTCATTGTCAAAAGCTACATCCAGAACACCTTCTTAGTACACTTGAACACCTTATATAATACACTTTTTCTATACATGTAACCTCTGTGGTCGTATCACTATGCATACGCAAAAAGTAGTGCAATCTGTACCGGTGAAACAGCGGTGTACATGTTTGAAACTAAGGCTTTTGTGTTGATGATATTACCTCGTGTGTATTTTTCATGTACTTGTGTGTCTGCGTGTTCGTTGAGACATGCATGCTGACATGCGCGCTCGTATAGAATTTACAAAGAACGTTTTAAGGACACGCTTATATCTGATGCCATGTCAACGAGAATCAGTAAAAGAAGTTGGGAAAAACCTCTAAACGCACGCGTACTTTTACCCTCAATTGAGTATTCTTACAGTACGAGTTCTCCGAGAGTAGGCAGGGCATTGAAGCAGAGAAGGAGGTAAGTGGATCAAATTCAAGGGAAAAAAAGAGAAAAGTGCACGAACTAAGCTAACGTAACTGGTAAAGTCTAGTTTAAACTCCGCATCGGTTTTTTTTTTTTCTTTTTCTTTTAGGTTTTGAATGATATCGTTTTTTGCAGTGGTCAAGTGAACGGAATAACAGGCGGAGTTTAATCAAGAGTGTTTTCATTTCAACCTGCGGTACTGAATGAGGCAAAAATGTAAAAGTTTGGTGGGGGTTGATCAATGTGAAAGTCGTGGTTGAAAATTCAACACGATCTATGTAAACCTCACGTAACCCTCCTCAAGCTGCCGACATAAACCTGAACTTTCAGTTGGTCTCATCGAAGTATATACCAGATACACCCGTGATGGAACATCGCGCCAAACCGGCCACAACTGTGGACCAACAGACGGGACAAGCCCAGCGGCTGTGTTCGCACCACCCCCTGCCGCTAGCAGCTCTTGTACGCCACCCTCAGCAACAGATGACCTCCATATATATATATATATATATATATATATATATATATATATATATATATATATATATATATATATATATATATAGATCACTGCTACAAGAGGAAGCTGGGTGATGACTTCATGGGTTCTCTTGATTTTTTTTGTGTGTGCTTTCTGTACTCACATGAACCCCACATTTTCTTAGATGTCTGACTCCTGATATGAATGTCATATTGGACATTTACAGTACTTAGTGTTTTGGTATTTTGAAAAAAAAAAGAAAGATTTGATAAACTTTTCGGGTCATACTGTATATAATTCAGAAGATCAAACTTTTTGGGTCATACTTTATAATTCAGAAGATCAAACTTTTTGGGTCATACTGTATACTTCAGATCAAACTTTTTGGGTCATACTGTATAACTCAGAGGATTAACTCAAGTCTGAGGAGAGTGCAGTCATCACCTTCACATTGTCAGAAATGCGTATAGTGGGTTGGTCGGTTGATATAGTCTGGTTAGAGTTCTATAGACCAGCCGGTCAAATGGCTAGGATCACCAAAACCGTCAGCTTCAAGCTATACTCACCAACTATAGACTCTTGCACCTCTCCTTGCATAGTATCTGTGGAAACAATAACAGAATGTCAGTCACCTGTCAGGGTTTGATGGTGGGGAGGGAGGGGAGGGGGGTGAAAGGATACGGTGAGATGGGGGGGGAGGGAAATTCCATAGCAAGATGTGAAATTTCGTTGCTCGGTTTCCTTTCATAATCTGTGATTCTCGTATTTACTGTCACATCATCGAATACAAAAAAAAAAAAAAAAAACAAGAATTTAGATTCGATATACAGTACACGAACCTTTACTTATATAACACACGAACTTTTAACTTATAGATTTTAATTGTGATGTAAGATATGGGTATCTGTTTCCTTGTTTGTGTGAAGTCCTTATTACAGTCGTCGAATCCAGAGGGTAATGGCAGACGAGACATTAGACAGCGATGTACGTTGGCTTATGATTTTGAAGATAATTCAAATCTCTGCTTTTAGGTAGATCTGCGTTACGGTAGGATCTGTTCATTCTTAGTATATACATGCATTTTTTTCTTTGTGATGTATTGAACACCACTTTTCTCACTCATGTTCAAAGCCTAGTTCATTTTCGAGTTGTGTGTTATCGGAGTAGAGGACAAAGCGTAACAGATTTCGAAGGCAAATGTCCCGAAATGTTCTGCAAAATATAGATGTTATCTCTTTAAGATTGTCGTCAACATACCTTAAGTTGCTGAAGGCACTTTTGCCAAAAATACGTATATACTTACACATAACATGAATATACATGCATTTACGCACGCGTTCGTTCACTGGGTAAAAAAAAAAAAAAGCAGTGAAAAAATTACAGACGAATTAATTTCATGCATTTTTCACTCAGAAAAATTAATGGGGTTAAACTTGGGGTCGACAAACGCGGTTTCTGAAGTTCCTAGAACAGAAAGAATGTCACCTGCTTTTGTGTTACTGTAAGTGTTATGTGCAATTTCTCATGTTCTTTATTCTTATTGCATGACCTCAGGATTTTTTTTTATTATTATTTTATGTGAAGGTATTCCGTGAATAAAGTTCTGTTATTATAGCTTTACCTCGGCATTAATGTCGCACGCACACACACACACACACACACACACACACACACACACACACACACACAATACAAATTACAGCTAGATAATGGATGTGAGCGGATGTGGCCCCCATTCGTCTGTTCGTGGAGCAAACTCGGGAAACGGCGATTAAGTGTGTGTGTGTGTGTGTGTGTGTATATATATATATATATATATATATATATATATATATATATATAACAAGTAGTGGTGATGTGAGAAGGAGATGGAATGAGTATTTTGAAGGTTTGTTGAATGTGTCTGATGACAGAGTGGCAGATATAGGGTGTTTGGGTCGAGGTGGTGTGCAAAGTGAGAGGGTTAGGGAAAATGATTTGGTAAACAGAGAAGAGGTAGTAAAAGCTTTGCGGAAGATGAAAGCCGGCAAGGCAGCAGGTTTGGATGGTATTGCAGTGGAATTTATTAAAAAAGGGGGTGACTGTATTGTTGACTGGTTGGTAAGGTTATTTAATGTATGTATGACTCATGGTGAGGTGCCTGAGGATTGGCGGAATGCTTGCATAGTGCCATTGTACAAAGGCAAAGGGGATAAGAGTGAGTGCTCAAATTACAGAGGTATAAGTTTGTTGAGTATTCCTGGTAAATTATATGGAAGGGTATTGATTGAGAGGGTGAAGGCATGTACAGAGCATCAGATTGGGGAAGAGCAGTGTGGTTTCAGAAGTGGTAGAGGATGTGTGGATCAGGTGTTTGCTTTGAAGAATGTATGTGAGAAATACTTAGAAAAGCAAATGGATTTGTATGTAGCATTTATGGATCTGGAGAAGGCATATGATAGAGTTGATAGAGATGCTCTGTGGAAGGTATTAAGAATATATGGTGTGGGAGGCAAGTTGTTAGAAGCAGTGAAAAGTTTTTATCGAGGATGTAAGGCATGTGTACGTGTAGGAAGAGAGGAAAGTGATTGGTTCTCAGTGAATGTAGGTTTGCGGCAGGGGTGTGTGATGTCTCCATGGTTGTTTAATTTGTTTATGGATGGGGTTGTTAGGGAGGTAAATGCAAGAGTTTTGGAAAGAGGGGCAAGT
>NC_092235.1:54463557-54471057 GCF_036320965.1 Panulirus ornatus | reverse complement strand
AGGCCCAGTCCTCTGTTCCTAACGCTACCTCGCTAACGCGGGAAATGGCGAATAGTTTAAAAGAAGAAAAAGATATATATATATATATATATATATATATATATATATATATATATATATATATATATATATATATATATATATATATATATATATATAAAGCACAAATTCCAGAGTTTGATAAGTTGCTGATGAAGGTTATCCCAAGAGAATACAAAGTAGTGAACTTTGACCTCGGTGTAACTACGTAACTATAGATTGGCAGGAAATTAGTTGCTTGTCTCTGTGTGAGGGACGTGGCTGTGAACATTGTTCCCAACCTAACGCCAGAACACGTCTTGATGGTTGTTGTAGAACTGCTCTTAGATGCATGGATAAGGAGGCATGCCTTAGATATATGTTAGACCTACACAGTTGGTATAAGCTTCGCTAGTATGTCAACTCCCCCTTCAAGAAACATAAATTTCTGATAGAGAAGGTGCTGAGGAAGGCAACATACAAAGATGGTACTTGGGATAAGAGAAATGAGTAACGAGAAGTTTGATGTGTGATGTTGTCCACTTTATTTCAAACCTTCAAGTGTTTCTAACCCAGTTTGGCAGAGTCGACGACAGTGAACAGTTCTTTCAGAGACGGAAGAAGAGCGACGAGAGGTCATAGCAAGGACTTGATGAACAAACTACATTGAAAAGATACACAGAAGTACGTTGGTAGTATCATATGTGCGGATAACGATTTACACTTTGTCATGAAACTGTGGTTGTTGAAAGTATACAGAAGTTTTAAAAATAGTATAATAGATATAATAGGAATTAGGAGGCCCGACAATTGTAGAACTCTCCGTACTGTACACATAAGCAGTTACACACACACACACACACACACACACACACACACACACGTTCATTCATTTAGTCATGTTAATGATCGTCTGAACGTAGTAATGCTATATTATTTTTCACCTGTTTTTTATTTTTTGTGTGCAATTTGTATTGTGGTGGGAGGGAGTTTTACACCCATGGTGCCCCATCGCTTGACCCACACCCCACCATCTTTTAAACCTCTGTATATATATTGTCTGCATTTATCATTTCCTTATTTATTTATTTTTTTTTTTACATTTAGCCTCTACTTTAATACTATAAAAGTACTTCTTTACATCTTCTGTAGAAAGTTTGTTCTTTTTCCTTATGTAAAACGTTTCTTTTTTCTTCGTGTTATGCCATCTTTATGTTTTGTCCTTGCATTTTTGGAGAACTGTTCAGTATATGCATACTCAAGCTGGGTTAAAAACTTTGAAGGGTTGTGATCAGGTCACTGTTCACTTAGGAGGAAGAGCAGAAGGTTGTGACCGGGAGGTGGAGAGGAGGTTGTGACCAGGTGGAGGGGGAGGAGGAGGAGGAGGTTGTGACCAGGAGGAGGAGGAGAAGGAAGGAGGTTGGGTGCGGAAGACACAGCACAGGAGGAGGCGGTTAGGACCAAGAGACGGAGCAGGAAGAGGCTGGGACATGTTTAGGATTACAAGACACGGGGTTAAGAATCGTGGGAACTTCCTCAAAATACTTGGTGTAGTTTATGTACTTCCATAGATTCGTATCGTATGATGATGTTGCGCGTGACTTATAATCTGTTAGCTTTACGCGTTAAATTCCCTGCAAGCCTGTTTTATTAGGTGATGATTATCTTACAGAAACCCATATCTCTCTAATTAATGTAGTTCGATTCCATGTTGGTATATTTAGCTGTATTGCACTGGAAGAGTAAGATGTAGTTTTAGAAACCAAAACGCTTGTTTCACTTGAACGTACTGTGAATCGGTTAAGGGTTGTGTAGAAGTGAGTTTAGATCCTGCATGTACTTAATTCAATCCTTAAGATTGATAGACAGGCTGATACATAGATAGACGGAATGATAATTATATTCAGCTAATACATGGGCCTCTTTTTGACCCATATATATTTTTTTTCAATATGGCTATATCTATGTGAATCGATATACTACGTCTTCACATGGTAAATGTGATATATTACGCATGTTATATACTGCAGTAAGAATTATATATATTACGCATGTTATATACTGCAGTAAGAATTAATCATATATTAGTTTCACTTTGATATTTTATATCAGATATATCACATGCGTATTGGATATACTTTTTGAAACTGGTTTACAAAGATTTTTTTCGATAGTTGGTTCTCGTTACGTGCAGGAATGTTATTTTGTGTATTTTCGTATACATTTTTTTTTTGTGCAGTGCTCGATATTTTGTATGGAATGTGGTTTATTGTGAAGCCTTTGGTATTTTGTTTTCATGTTGGCAAATTTATGTATTTCGTAAATCTGATTTTTTTCCCCCCGCATCAAAATCTTTTCTAAAATTCGAAAAATACTTCTCTCTCTCTCTCTCTCTCTCTCTCTCTCTCTCTCTCTCTCTCTCTCTCTCTCTCTCTCTCTCTCTCTCTCTCTCATTAACCTGTTCTGCTACAGAAAAAAAGCTGGCTCTGTAGTATTACAGTAATATGTTTTAGTGGTTTCTTATCGTGTGATCACAAACCTTTTGCTCTCTCACAAGCCCACCATAAATACCATCATAGATATACCTGCCGACACGGACATATATGGTCGCATTGTTAGCAAATGCGTTTTGCAGATGTTACTGTACGCGTGTTTTAGTTTTCTAGCGCATATCCGTTTTATTAATGGTTCATATGGACTATATGGAAAGAAACCTTAGAACAATTTCACGCTAATTTCGTATTTCTTTATGAAGTGAAGTTGTGATTGTTACATACCTAAAATGAAGGAGACTGGTTAAGAATGTGTGAATACATTTTTGTGAATGATGGAAATGATTTGAAATTGTCCGGTGAGATCATATATATATATATATATATATATATATATATATATATATATATATATATATATATATATATATATATATATATATATATCTATTCCTATGAGTCCACGGGGAAAATGAAACAAGATAAGTTCCCAAGTGCACTTTCGTGTAATAATCACATCATCAGGGGAGACACAAGAGAGAAATATAAGTCATTTGATATACATCGAAGAGACGAAGTGATATATATATATATATATATATATATATATATATATATATATATATATATATATATATATATATATATATATATCACTGACCAGGCGAAGCCAACACCGTGCAGAAAGCGAGTAATGTAACACCTGCGGAATTACTAATATCTGCCAGACAGTCAGGATCTGAGCCTCTTTGAAGCGTGTGGTATGATTGAATTCCCTATAATGAAGTATATCAATGTTCAGATAACTTCATATCCGTAGATATCTCTTTCATAAAGCTCAGCTGGTCGCCAGAGTTGCGGGAATGTAAGACGACATGTAGATGCTGTCTTGTCTGCACGTGATTTCCATATGTTTGGCTGTGGCTGGCTCTCTCGCAGCCCATATGATCCCCGGCTTGATGCATGTTGAGTTACCTGAGTTATAATCATATATTCATTTAAGATTCAATTTCATCTACGATTGGGAAATATATTTCATGAGTGTCATATACAGACTCAACATCAATCTAAGGTGATTTTTTTTCATTTTGCAATTGCAAATGAATTCAAAACATATATTACTGGTTACTGGTTTCGTTGATTTAAGCCATACCATGTGGATACTGTAGTTATGTTAAGTATTTGGAATCAGCGACGGTATGTGACGGTTTCCACACACTAAAGAAGAAAGTAAGAAAGGACACACACACACACACACACACACACACACACACACACACACACATACACACGAAAAGCATGGGTGTGTGTATATGCATCCTAAACTCTCTTACCACATGACACTCGCTTGTAGTCGCATCACTTCACGTGCTGTGTCATTCGTGTAGGGCAGGTGTAGGAGGGCCCCGTGGTGGGGCAGGTGCAGCAGGCATAACCCAGACGCCAGCCAGCAGCCCCCACCTCCGCTACCTCCACCCCGTCTGACTGGTCATGGCGGACGTCGTCTGGGTGTATCCACCTCCCAACTTTCGCTGTTTAGAATCTCATTTAACAGCTGTGCAACCATTTTTTTTCCAGCTAAATTACCCTCACTTTTTTTTTCTCATAGTGATAATGACTTTTTTTTTATTATCGTTATGAAAGTGTTCGTGTGTATTTGTATGTTTATTCCAATTAGAGTTGTTTGCAGGTATAATTTACACAGTATTAACGGCTCTAGTTTCTTATGGAAGTGTGTGAGTCGTAAGTAGTATGAAAGTAAATGATGACGTGTAGGTACTTATATGTACACAAATGTGTTTTATCCTTACATACTTACAAAGTCTTTGTTGGTTCCTGGTGTTTTTACTTCTAGTTTAATCATCTGTTTATTGTCTGTGTGTTGTGGCTAAAAATGTCAAACTTGCTTCTTTATGTTTCGTCTTTTTCCATTCTACCGGTAAGAGAATATGCTTATACACGCCAGGTAACCAGAATTTTCTTTATCATTTTTTTTCGTTCTTTTACTTCTATAATTGTCTTATTTTCTGTCGGTCTGTTTTATTTCGTCTTTTTTCCCTTGATTATCACTGTGGCCTTTTGATCTCCACGCGTACTTAGGTGTACCCAGAGCAGAACTGTTCTTTCCTATGATCTAAGGTTTATACCATGGGTTACTTCTCTCCTCATAGGGTGGGACTTCTGTCATTTTACCTCTCCATTCTCCCCATATTTTACAACCTCCCTCCCTATATTGCAGTGAGCTACCCCATGTTAGAGCCATCATCCCCATATTGGTGGAGCCACGTTCCCCATAATAGAGCCATCATCCCCATATTGGAAGTGCCACATTGACCATATTGGAAGGGCCACATTCCCCATGTTCGAACCACCGTCCACATATTGTAAGATTCCTCAGGTTTCACTCGTCCACACATTATGAGCGTTAGTCCACAGTTCATGGTGACATGGCGGTGCATGTGTATCTGCTCCCGGTGTCTCGTGCCGCCTGGTATGCCATAGGACCTCGGTGTCAACGGATCCCGGTGTCTCTTGCCGCTTGGTGTGCCACCGGATCCTAGTGTCTCGTGCCGCTTGGTGTGCCACCGGACCCCGGTGTTTCGTGCCGCTTGGTGTGCCACCGGATCCTAGTGTCTCGTGCCGCTTGGTGTGCCACCGGACCCCGGTGTCTCGTGCCGCTTGGCCTGCCATCGGAACCCAGTATTTCCTGGTGCTGGATGTCCAGCCTGAACCTTTTTTTTTTTTTCCTCTTCCATCGGATCCTGTGTCATATGTCACATTGGCCTCTTTTATTATCAAATTTTCATTAGACTCATTTCTTGGCACACTTCGGAGTACAGTCGTCTGGAGTATATATTGTGTATGATGATAATGCTATATAGCTACTGGGGCGTTACTGTTGGTTCGCTACACTAGTTTCACGATTTTTTCCGTAAACAACTCTGTCGGCATGTGTGATTATCCAAGTCTCTCTCTCTCTCTCTCTCTCTCTCTCTCTCTCTCTCTCTCTCTCTCTCTCTCTCTCTCTCTCTCTCTCTCTCAACTTTCATATTTCATGCCGCGCGCTGAAAGGCCTAAATTTTAAAATGTACCGCCGGGGATCCAACCTAACATCGTACATACAGGAAATTTTTCTCCTCCCCAAAGCTCACTTGTTTTCAAATATTTTTCATTTGTTATTTTTCCTGGACGAGTTTTACTTGCTTTTGTGGTATTTTTATGGGCTCCATACAGCTTCGCATTTTTTTTTGGGGGGGAGGGGGGCGGGCGGACGATTTTTTTTGTATTTTCCATGGCTCTTGTTTTGCTTCACCCTTCACGCGTCCTGTTGTTGATGCCTCGTCTCCTCTCCCTTGGATTTCCAACGACCTGGCGTGTCAGGTGCTAATTGATCATGTAGTTTAATTGTCGTCTGTGTCGTTCCCTCTCTTCTATTGCTCTCTCTTCCCCTCTCCCCCAACCCCTATCCATCCACCTACCTCTTGCTGTTCCCTTTTATTTTTCCTTTGTTTCATTCCTCTTCTTATTCTTCTTTCGTTCTTTGTGGTCTGTCATCGTCATCCTCCTCTTCATCGTCTTCTCCACCCGACCTCTTCCCCATCCTCCTTGTTCTGTATTTTCCTCTACTTCGTTGTACCGTTTCTCCTCTCTCTTTGCGTTCCCCTTCTCTACTTTTCTCTTGATCGTCTACTTCTCTCTCCTCTTCAGTGTATAAATCCCTGTCGCGCGCGCGCACACACACACACACACACACACACACACACACACACACACACACACACACACACACACACACACACACACACACGTCCTTTCAATCACTCACAGAGCTTTAGTTTTTATTTACTCGCCGGGGGAACTTTCAGTACCTTCTTTGCAATACACACGAGTACATCTGAGGAGCTGGAGAGTGAGGCTGAGAGACTGGAGCGGTGATCTGTAATTCGATGTGTCAAGTGCTTCATGAGAACCATCGCCTCACGTTCGTACTGTTTCAAGGCTTGACTTCAATTCCCTCAGTGTGTTGCGTTTACCAACATCAGTACCGGGTCGATTTTGGTCATCAGATTACCCTCACTTGAGTCTGAAGGAATTCCTTGAGTTTGTCATGACATCAAAATCCATTGTTTTGCAATAGATTCATAGAGACTCACTAGGTGGCGAAATATGAGTGACACTTACGACTTTCCCCCAAAGCCGTAACCTTCCATAACACGAAACGAAAGGCATTATGATTACATCCGATCCTTAATCATATTAGGATGAGCTACTTCCATAGTGACTGGGTATTTGGTATCCTTAATACCTGAAGAAGGTGTTAGACACATTTCGGTTAGTGGATGTAGCTTGATCAACGTTGACCGCCTTTATGATCCTGGCAGTAAATTGGGCTGAAACCCAGACAGCGAACGCGCCAACCATCTGACCCAAACATCCCCTAATCTTACCCAGTTCTCTCACTGCATCTGTCCATATGTTCTTAGCCCTGCTAACTTCTTTCACTGCATCTGTCAATATGTTCCTAGCCCTGCTAACTTCTCTCACTGCATCCATCCATATGTTCCTAGCCCTGCTAACTTCTTTCCCTGCATCTGTCAATCTCTACCCTGGTCTGTCTCTCCTTCCTGTACCTCCAACTGTACTACTGTATATCTCCTTCACCAAGCAGCCTTGATGAGGCGTACGTTCTGCATGGCCATGCCATCCTCAAGTGAAGTTTCTTCATGCGTCTTTGAATAATATTGCCATGTGCCTTTCCCACTGTTAGCTCATTCAGCTTGCAGCTGCTCTGTGAAGGTGACGGGTGTTGGTAGATTTTGAGGATTCACCAGGCCTTCTTCCTAGCCTGGCAAAGACCTATGTCTGTGGATGGCTCGTGTCTCCTTCCTTTTGATCCCTGTATTAAGGATAGTCTGCCGTGTGTCTGAGGATCTCCATCGCCGAGCCACAGTTGAGGGAAGGGAGGGGGAGCGTGGCCGACGTAACTCAC
>NC_092235.1:54366057-54458557 GCF_036320965.1 Panulirus ornatus | reverse complement strand
GTGTGTGTGTGTGTGTGTGAGACACTTTATGAAAAGTTATCAGTAAATATTTTTATGTGTGTGTGTGTGTGTGTGTGTGTGTGCGCGCGCGCGCGCGCGCGCGCGAAATACTAGTGTTTTTTGTGTTTTAAGAGGAAGTTGCTAGTGTTACTACCTGGTGTGTTTTAGTATTTAATTGGTTATATTAATTTAGTCTTCATTTTCTGTCTGTTTTACTGTTGTGTTCATCCTTTTCTGCCACTAACAATGTTTTTCTCCTCCGCCACAGTGGATTGTGAGGACCCGTCGTGTGGAGGGCGAGGGTGGTGTGTGGAGGGACGATGTGTCTGCCGAGCAGGCTGGACGGGCAACAACTGCTCCACGGTGGACCACAAGGTCTTCACCTGCCTCCCCGACTGTTCAGGTCACGGCCACTACGATCTCCACGCCTCCGCCTGCGTCTGCGACACCTACTGGACCGGTCCCGACTGCGCTGAAGGTAAGGAGCGTCATATAGAAGTAAACAACAAAAAAAGAAAAAAAAGAAATAACTTAGGTGCTTTTACTTTTGATATGAAATGACATTTCCAGACTGCTGTGGAAGCCTCATAACATCATTGGTGCGGTCGTAGGTTTACAATGCTTATGTATATATATATATATATATATATATATATATATATATATATATATATATATATATATATTTATATGTATTAAGCACTATTGGTGTTACCGGACTCCTCATGCTTGTGGTTACATCGCGAGTAAAAAGTCGACATTAGGGGGTACAGCTTCGTCCAAGAACTCTTCGCTCAGAGTCTAGTTTCCTGCTCCTGATCGTAGCGCATTCTCGAAGCTACAGCAGCTTCCCTACACCCAGACCAAGTTTTCTATTACGATAATAATAATGATGTGATATTTATTTTTTCAGTGGCGCGTATTGTATGGACGATGGACCGTTCAGTTTTAGGGAAATAAATTTAAGGAAAATCGCACAAATATGTGATGACACTAATTTCATTTTTCACTCGGGCCACTGTAATTTCCCGAGTGTGTACTTAATATAATTAAGTCTGAGCTTTGATGCTGCATTAAAAAAGCGAAACTGCCACTGTGTTCGGCGGTACGTGGCATATACTTATTTTCGTTTGGCATTTTTTTTTTTTTTTTTTAGCGTTTGCTTTTCATTATAGTGGACTCAGTGCACATGGAACCAGTTCCTCTGGCCCGTACGCTCTGAATACACATCTTATTTACCGTTGGTTTGCCATTAACCCAAATTCATCTTAAATAGAAATCTCATCGTATCGCTTTGAATCAAGGTGTACAATTATTTAGTTATTTTTGCATCTGGCTCATTTTGATAACCGGCTCCTTCACCAACGTGGCAAAAAGCAAATGAAATGCGACAGAGGATATATCCCACGTAAGTAGAGCCAGGCACATACTCTCCTGGGGTATGTTGAGAGTATGTCGGCTTGTTCTCTCAGTTTTGGGGACTCTTGCTGGCTAGAGGAGATGGCTGGAAGGTTCTTGGATCCAGTTGAAGGATTCAGTGAGATTAATCCTAGGGGTTTATAGCGTCAGTGATCAAGTTAATGGTAACTAGAGGTTTTATTGCGGATGTGACTCAGTTAGTGTTAGTTAGAGGGTTTATTGCGTCTGTGATGACCAAGTTAATGATAACTCGAGGGATTATTGGGTCGGTGATTAAGTTAATGATAACTAGAGGGATCAGTGGGTCGGTGATTAAGTTAATGATAACTAGAGGGATTATTGGGTCGGTGATTAAATTAATGATAACTAAGGGATCATTGGGTCGGTGATTAAGTTAATGATAACTAGAAGGATTATTTTGTCATTGAGAAGAGGAGGTCATTCTAGGTGATTTTAAGAACGTGATCATTATGTTCAGAAACAGTTTTCAGAAATACTCGGAAATGAGACAGAATAGGTTGCAGTTGATGAAAAGGTTTAGACTGAAGACTTCGTAAGGTTGAGCACAGAGTTTACAGGTCGTTGAGAAATGCCTCAGTTGGTCATGATTCAAATGAATTTAAAGGATCAAGAAAGAGTTAGACACAGCATATGTGTGAAAGATTCGGAATCTGGAGAGAAAATCGGTGATTCCTCTGATATTTGGAATGGTTAAAAGTTTAGAATAGTACTGTGTAGGGTTCGAACAGTATTTGAAACTAATAAAGAATGGATCAGATGGTCAGGAAAGAGCATCTGAGAGGAGTTAGGAGGTTTAGTTAGGGTCGACTGACAGTGGTACAGATCATCAACAAAAATGGATTTACCAAATGGCGTCCTAGCTTCGTCTCTTCAATGTATATCAACTGACTGTTATATTTCTCTATTGTGTCTCCCCTGGATGATGTGATTATTACACGAAAGTGCACTTTGGAACTTTTCGTGTTTCATTTTCCCCGTGGACTCATAGGAATATCTTGATCACGCGCAAAATTGTGATCCTTTCCATATATATATATATATATATATATATATATATATATATATATATATATATATATATATATATATATATATATATAGATAGATAGATAGATAGATAGATAGATATAGATATATATATATATAAATAGATAGATAGATAGATAGATATAGATATATATATAAATAGATAGATAGATAGATAGATAGATAGATATTTCAAAGTGGTACGGTTATTGTTACCAGCTGTATCAGGATATTGATGGAAGACACTTTCCCTTTATAGCTCTAGATAGAGAAAGAAAAAGCCTCTCCTCCTCCTCCTCCTCCTCCTCCTCAATATATCATGTTTTTTCGCGGAGGTTATCTTGAAAACGCAAAGAGAAAAAAAATCTTACAAGATGTCTCTCGTATCTTGTATAACCTTCTGTCTCCCCGTATGTGATCCGAGTTGTATGAAGTGTTAGGTGACCCGTATTTGGCAGGTACGTGTTCAAGTCATGGGTCTTGGTGTTGTGTTGTACCTTACAAGAAATAATGATGAACATGATTTTGTTGGATGTACGTTAGTCGTAATTAAAATTACTTCACGTCGTAAAGAAAAAAAAAAGAAAAGCTTATTAAGCATCAAATAAATGATTGCTTCATTATTCATGAAAGGATCCTCAACAATAACTGAGTATGATTATTTATATAACTCCAGAGTTATGTCGCTTTTCATGAGTAATTCTGAAGATGAAGTTCTCGTTATTTAAGTGTTTACAGTTTTAAAATGAAAACACGTAAACAGGTCGGGTAACAGCCTTCTTTTCTAGATTGGTGGTGTAGTTAACATTTCCAAATCGGGGAAAACAGTCAAGGAGTTGACCACTCCAATATGCCGGACAAGTCTCGTAAAGGTGACATTGTGGGTTGTAAAGAACCTTAGACAAAAGACACGGGACAGATATAAACTTAAACGGAGATATAGCCACTGCGTTCTATTTTGCCCCTATGTGGTTGGATGTCGTAAAAACCTTCAGGAAACAAGGAAATATGTAGGATCAGCATGAAGGATCAGCCAGAAGGATCTGCTGTTAGACCGTTTTGTTACTGATGATATCAGATACCAAGACGAAAAACAATATATTCTAAAAGTAGAGGCATTAGGGAATGACAGACAGTACCAACAAAAGTTAAGTTAGGAACGAAGATGGTGGTAATTTGAAGGAGTTCGAAGACTTGATTTCAGCAGAGGATGTCACAGAAGTGTGTGGTACTTTGTGGAAGGTAGTGGTGGAATATCATTAAGGAACAACGTGGTTGAATGAGATTCGTGGAGGTTGGTTACTTAAAAGGACATTCAAAAGTTTTGGGGAGAGAAGCTGAATCATTCAAAAAAACAGTGGCAAGTAGAATATATACAATGTGAAGAAGATAAGTTTCCCGATAATAGATGACACATATAAATGATAATGTGTAGGTTTAAAAGGAAAGAATTAAATGTGGAAATCTCAGAGAAAAAAAAGAAAAGGAAAAAGAAATCCAGCAGTGATTAATGTGGTAGCTTGATGCAGGCAGCCCACATTCAGGAATATATTTTTTTTTTTGATAGAAAGGATCTCGTGGTATGTAGCCCAGGCCATGTTGTTAAGGTCAATATGTGAGCAAGTGAACATTGGCACCTCACACTCCATGTCAACACTGTTGGCTTCACACGCCCACATTTATACAGTCGCCCTCGAGTATTTTCAGTCCTCAGTGTGTTGGATTTATTAATGCATGAAATACATTAGTAACAAGATTAATGGGTGTATTTTTCGTATTTGCTTTAAAGCGCATGAATTTCACATTTTCGGAAATTTTAAAGAGTCGTACATTTGAAATGTTAGCTTCCGTGGCGGTGTGGGTTAACCATGAATTCAGGAAGGCCATGTTCGAGTTTTGGTTTAGGAACTCAGCTTACAGCCATGCCAGTTATTCGTCTTAAACTTCATGTGATGAGAGGCAAGACCCTCATATGTGACCCAGTGCCCGTGATTCATTCATTTAGAAATGTTATAATGATTATGAATGCGATAAAAATGATGATGATAATAATGATAATAATAGTAATGATAATAATAGTAAAATGATAATAATAATAATAATAATGATAATAATAATAATGATAATGATAATAGTAATAATTGTAATAATAATAATAATAATAATAATAATAATAATAATGATAATAATAATGAATACTTCCCACGTATTCCCTGCGTGTCGTAGAAGGCGACTAAAAGGGAAGGGAGCGGGGGGCTGGAAATCCTCCCCTCTCGTTTTTTTTTTTTTTTTTTTTCTAATTTTCCAAAAGAAGGAACAGAGAAGAGGGGCCAGGTGAGGATATTCCCTCCAAGGCCCAGTCCTCTGTTCTTAACGCTACCTCGCTATTGCGGGAAATAGCGAATAGTATGAACAAATAATGAAAATAATAATGATAATAGTATTGATAATAATAATGATGATAATAAGATGAAGAAGAATATAAATACGTAATAATGGCTTATTTGATACTTGGAAATGAAAATATATTTACAGTTCTAACTTTAATGACTCTCCTGCCGCAGTAACCCCGCTTCTTTGGGACTCCTGCAGCGCACAGGAATGTGGCTACGTCCACCGGGCGGGGCAATAGATTTAGACGTGTGGTAACGCTGTGTATAATTCGTCTGCGTAAGTTGAGTGCTGAACAATGAAAGTTACGGACCTGAGACGTGTTTGTAATGTTGTAGAGATGGGTGATGTCCAAAGTGCGGACGAGAAGGTGTGACTCGTACATCCCTGGGGGAGTGTAGTTTTAGATGGAAATATTTCTAATGATGTAGAATTCAAGCTTGGGTTGGAAGAGCGGTTGTTTTAGTGGTGGTAATTACTGAGAGTATGTACACATTATGGGAATGGCAAATAGTTATGATAAGTTTGTTGTCAGGTGTTGCATTGGGTGACACAGTATTGTACACGTAATACAAGTTCTGTGAGGCTTTCCCTGTGATTATAACACCCGTTATCTAAACTGAATATCTCCTCGTCTGTTAATGTTTATGATGTAAAAGTCACATGGGAAATAAAAGTGATTTAGTGGTTTTTTTTTTATCTTTTTTCATCAGATTTATTCACGTGGGGCTGCCTTAAGCCTCTGCAGTCACGTATAGGAAAGAGAAACGGAGAAAGAAGAAATGTATAATATCGGTCGCAGTTCTTTTTCGTTCATTTTCCTTATGCTCATAATGGATGGAAATTCATGCCCTGTTTTTTTACTATGCAAGGATCGTCGTCATGATTGAGGAACGCAAGTCAAGTTGTTACTTTTTCTCAGTAGCGTCTGGTAACGTTCACCCGGCATCGCATTCACGACCGTGAAAGTAATAAGAGAATCGATCATCAAAATCAGATTACTTTGTCAGACTTCCATATTCATCGTACCACGGAAAACCTTAAACCTTAATGACCAATGGGAAATCGAGATCCAATGACAGTGGCAGACTCATTATTTGGCTGAGGGGTGTAGGCCTGGTGGCTTGGTAGGGACGTAGGGAGAGGGGAGCGGGGGGAATATATCAGGGGGTTAGTGGTGGGTTGGCTAATTGGTTGGTGAGATGGAGACACAAGGAGAGGTAGGGGGAGCACAAGGCGTGATGGTGGCGTTGCTGGTTCGTGGACGTGGGGGCATAAGAGATACGGGGGTTCGTTTTGGTTGGTTCATTAGGGAGGAGGGGGGCGCGAGAGTTGGTTGATACCTTGGTTGGTTGAAGGGGAGGTGGGGAAAACAAAAGGTCGATGGGAAGGGGTGGTGCTTGGTTGGTAGGGAACACGAGGGTTGGTGTAACGGATTGGCCGGTTTGGCTGTGGAACGTGGGAGAACACGGGGTTAGTGTTGGTCGGCTGGGGAGGCAGGAGGTCGTGGGTTAGGGGAGTCGGGGAGGATGGTGATGGTGGAGGATGGGAGGGTGGTGGGGGATGGGGGAAAGGCATGGGGAGGGAGGAGGAGGGAGGGAAGAAAGCAGGAAAATTAAACTTCAAAACGCTTCATCCGTTTACAACCAAAACCGTGTTCCAGGGCACCCGACACCCCCCATATCCCCTCCCCACCCCATCACACAGACAAAAAAGGACTTTTTATTAAAGCGACGGAAGACGAAAGTATTCAGGGAATGCAAATATCAGCTGGAATGTGGCCTTGCTGTATGATGAATGGAGTTTGGATATGGATGCCTCTGATATCCCTCGACAGCAGGCACGGACACGGGGAGGGATTTCTCTCTCTCTCTCTCTCTCTCTCTCTCTCTCTCTCTCTCTCTCTCTCTCTCTCTCTCTCTCTATATATATATATATATATATATATATATATATATATATATATATATATATATATATATATATATATTTTAATTTTCCAAAAGAAGAAACAGAGAAGGGGGCCAGGTGAGGATATTCCCTCAAAGGCCCAGTCCTCTGTTCTTAACGCTGCCTTGCTATCGGGGGAAGTGGCGAATAGTATGAAAGAAAAAGATATATATATATATATATATATATATATATATATATATATATATATATATATATATATATATAATATGTATATTATTATTATCATTATACTTTGTCGCTGTCTCCCGCGTTGGCGAGGTAGCGCAAGGAAACAGACGAAAGAATGGCCCAACCCACCCACATACACATGTATATACATAAACGCCCGCACGCGCACATATACATACATATACATTTCAACGTGTACATACATATACATACACATATTCATACATACTGCCTTCATCTGAATGTATGTCACACACACACACACACACACACACACACACACACACACACACACACACACACACACACACACTTGCAAACACAGTTGTGTGCGTCAGCACACATGCACTGCGTTTCCATATATGCATGTGCATCAAACATGCAAGCAAGCATGCATGCGATGCTGGGGTATGCGTGAATACGTGCGTTCCTTAGTTTCTTTGGCTGGTATATCCGCCCCTCCCCCCACTCTCTACACACACGCACACACACACACACACCCGTCGCTATCACCACTCGTGTTGGACAATAATCCCGCCAACTTTTGGATTAATATTCTCAAAATTGCGCCAGGGTCACAAGTTTGTCAATAAAGACTGTTGGCCTTCCTCTCCGCCCTCTACATGCGCAGCTCGCTACTCACCCTCGTCCTCTACACCTCCCTCCCTCCCTGCCACTCTCCACTCTCTTATTCACACCTTCTCAGTTGTGTGTCTCGCTGCTTCTGTCCGTCCTTACCTCCATCTTATTTTTCTCTCATCCTTCTTTCTTATCAGCGTTTTTGTCTCCTTCTTGCTTCCTCCCCGTATTGTAGTTTCTTTACTCTCTCTCTTTCTCTCTCTCTTATACTGTGGTGAGTACTACGCGCTATTCCCGCCTTTTCGCAAAGTGTCGTTCGTACGTACTTCGAGGTAGGTTCTCTCTCTCTCTCTCTCTCTCTCTCTCTCTCTCTCTCTCTCTCTCTCTCTCTCTCTCTCTCTCTCTCTCTCTCTCTCTCTCTCTCTCTCTCCCCCTCCCTCCCGACTCAATATTATGCCCGACTCTCTCCTCTCCCCCCCGTGCCACTGTCAACAAGGGCATAGTTTACATTCTTATTACATACACCTGAGGCGCACCCCCGGACCGAAGCCCTCATAAACAACCAGGCTGAACGGAACCTCCTCCCGATTCAATTTCACAGCGCCTTTTTTCAGGGAATCGTAATCCTTGCTTTTATGGAAGTCCCTCTCTTCGTCAAGGGGAGGGGGACGCTGTTGAATACATTCGCCAAAGCACGGCCATAGAAGCTGGTTTGATAGAGGCATGAGTGTACGTTATGTATGTATGTATGTATGTATGTATGTTTCTCTGCTCTTTACCTTTTCGTCTGGATTCGAGACTTGTCTTTGGTTTATTTTTTGGTGATAACTTTGGCTTTAGGATCGTTCCTTTAATCTGGGAGACGGGAAGACTATAGTAGTTTAATTTGGAGGATTGGAGACATTCTTAAACTGTAGTAGGAATGCTGGAAGTTGAGATGCTTATTGATAAGAGATCTGAATCTCTTGTGATTGGGATGGCAGGGACTTTGGAGAGTTGCACACCCCTTGGAATCAGGAATTGGAAACACAGGGTGTTGGAATACTTTGAACGCTGCTGCTGCTCCAGGTAAAGTGGATTCATATAAATCAGGGGAAAAAAGTTGACTTTATCATCCGGATATTCTAAAAGCTTGTGACTGAAGGACTGTAAATGTTCTTTAAAATCAGAAACGAGTCACTCTTGTGGTTGAAAAATTCAAATTTGGTTTGAAAATGTGAAGACTTTGTGGATGCTCCTTGTGATCCAGAAGTAGAAGCCATCATGAAGTCACTAAGTCAAGATATCTTGAAGCTGTGGCCAAAGTTGTGATGATTAAGATTTTGTCTTTCCTTTGTAGTCAGTCACTTCGAATTGTGTCATTCTTCCAGTAATTGCGTTTGGTGTCTGCAGTTAATGTCACGAGTCCTGATTCGACATTTTGGCTGTAATTGTTTATCAAATTGCTCACGAATTCAATCTCAGGACCGTGTCTTCTGTAGCAGATTAGATATCGATTTGTGCAGTTCACCTTGCAATAATCTGGAGTTCAGGTATTTTGCAGTAACTTCCAAGGAAGTATATTATTTCTTAAAGGATTTGTCACAGTCTTCATGTACACGGAAGGGTGAAATTCTGTTGGAATAGCAGTTTAGAATGTCCCTTGTCGTATCTCAGTGATGAGGATACTGTTATTTTGACGGTATGTGACATAGTCTACTCGACTAGATATGTGACATATTGAGGTGGCGGACCTTTTGAACAGTGACATCAATCCTTCAGAGGACGACCTGGTGGGTAAGACCGTCGCTTTCAGCAGCAAGAGAACGCCGATACCAACTTTCCGAGACCATGGTATTATTGATGCTGAGTCTCCCAAGCCTTGCCAACAATGGACCCACCATCCTCACGGTAGAAGGAGGATTCGATTGGCAACATGCGTACTTTAGCAGTGGGAGAGCACGCCACATTCCCAAAGTCCCGTTAAGTGGTAATTTCATCCTCGCTGCGTTCTATTTATGGCTCCATGTTCGGTCCATGTTCTGTCTCTGGTTTACACTTGGTTCAGTCATGGTTATGCTTCCGGGTCACTGTTAGTTTCTTTGCTCTTAAGTCCTCATTGGCTCACTCCTGATTCGTTCTTGGTTTTATGAATGGCATATTTCAAATCTGTTTGAAGGGACGTTTATGATTCTGTCCTTGATTCTACATTTAGTTCTCTCCTGATTCACTTGCCTGTCTGTGCTTGCATCTGGATCTTGTTAACTCACATCTGGTATGCGTGTAGGACATTCGTGTCACATTTAGTGGTTTACTGGCGCATTTCTCCTTGTCCCTAGCCTGCTCTAGGGTTGGTACTTAGGTCACTAACTCCGCCACTAACCTGCTCTAGAGGTGAGATCACCTTCGCCACTGACTTGAAGTACGAGTTGTAACAACCAGGTTTCACTTCCCTTGGTTGTGTCTCTTCAGGTTGGTTGTGTTGATCACCGTCAAACGGTTCCTGGCGTGTGGATTATTCATATCTCGCTCATGCTCAAGTCGCTCTGTGCCTGAGTTGAACCTCTCTGGCACTTGAATCACACCTGACTCACACTCAAGGCCCTCGAGTCTTCCGTTTGAGTTGCTGTTGGCTGGCTAGTTCGCTCTGAATTAACTCTGGGATCTTGTGAGGTAGATCCTTGTTCGCTGGTGTATCATACTTGGCAATTTCTTTTTTTTCTTTATTCATGCGACACCTCCGGTTTCTTCTCTCTTGAGAACACCATTGCGACTCTCCTCTAGCTTTTCTTTCAGTCTTCTTTGCGACACGTTTAGCCTGCCTTTGAGTCACGCTTGCGACACCTCTGCTTTGTCTCTGAGTCACCCCTGCGACTCTTCTGGTTTGTCTCTTGAGTCACCCTTGCGACTCTTCTGGTTTGTCTCTGAGTCACCCTTGCGACGTCTGTGGCTTTTCTTTGAATCAACCTTAAGATACCTCTAGTTTGTACATAATTGAATCACTCTTGGCTTACTAGTAGTTACTAGTTTTATAATATCGCGTTACTTATGGCTTCTGCCTTGAGATACCCGTGCTAAGGTAACTAGACCAAGATACTCATACATCTGTGCTGAGGTACGCTTGACTGAATTACTCATGTATCACTGATGAGTCACGCTACACTGAGTTACCTATGCTTCACTGCTGCGTTATTAATGCGTCACTGATGAGTCACGTTAGACTGAGTTACTCTTGCTTCACTGCTGAGTTATTAATGCCTTTCACTTATGACTCTCACGAGTCATTGGTGAGCAACTCCCGGCATCCACTTGTCTTTCTCATGGTTCACCGTTTGGTTACTCTAACCCTTCTCACAGGTTCCTGTTGGCGTCTACATGATCCGTTTCATTCGAATCAGCGAAGCTCAGTCCGTTCCACTCGAATCGGCAAAGCTCAGTCCGTTTCATTCGAATCAGCGAAGCTCATTCCGTTCCACTCGAGTCTGCGAAGCTCAGTCCGTTTCATTCGAATCAGCGTAGCTCAGTCCGTTTCACTTGAGTCAGTTTAGCTCAATTATGGCTCATTTCTGAGTGTCTGTTCCCCCGGTCTGCTTCTCCTTGGTCTTGTTTATGAGTCGTGATTGGACAGAATTGAGGATAGAGTTGTGAGCTCAATTGTAAGTCATTCTTAGCTCGATTTAAGGTGCAGTCTGGCTCACTCACTCGTGATTCGTACAGCACTTACTTGCTCTTGACTTCCTCATGCCAGGCAGTGCAGAATCAACCACGAGAAAGAAAAAAAAAAGGAAAAGAATCTTGCGTCATCCTAAGGTGGGTGGGGGGATGGTGAAAGTTTCCCGGCGGCCGCCGGAGCGCCTCTGGGTTTGTGGAGACTCGACCAGTGTGGCAAAAGTTAATTGTTTTCTGCTGCTGGTTTTGCTTGTTTTCTCAGACTCGTGAATATTAAACTTTTCATTTTAAAACTTTTCCATTCAGTGTAGTGGTTTTTCCACCTTCTTTCTTAACTATAAAGTTTTAGATTTTTTTTTGTTTTTTTTTAGTGATGAATGTGATTTTCTGTTTTCATGAACCGGAGTATTTGGAAGTTGGGAAATGTAAGGATTTATTCGTTCATGACTCTAAGTTAGACCATTAGGGACTTTATGGAAACAATTTGATAAGTTAGGTGTAGTGTGAAGTTGCAGTCAGGATGGATTGTGCCTGACATGGCTCGCCCGGCAGCTGGGTAAATGTTTTAGCGAAAGAGAAGCCGAGTCTGTGTTACACCGCTGCCAAGTTTAACTTCGAGTTTAATTCATATAGTTTTCTTTTGTCCTCTTTTATGTTGAAGTCAGATGTGGTTATCTTTGTCGAAGTTGTTTATCCTTGACTTGTTTATTCGAAATTTATTGTCGTCTAATATTGTATATCTGATGTACTCAGAAGTGTAAATTTTAGCCTTCTGTTACACATTCACGTAGGTTACCGTTATTCTGTACATCACTGCCGACTTTCTGTTACATAGACAGGTAATTAGTGCATAGTTCACTCACAGATTATGGTGTACATTTTAGTCTAAGAGTATATACATTCAGTTTATATAACCATATCGCCTTCATTAGTCGAGAGTATATATATATATATATATATATATATATATATATATATATATATATATATATATACACACGTGTGTGTGTGTGTATGTGTGTGTGTGTGTGTGTGTGTGTGTGTGTGTGTGTGTGTTTAACATACACGTTGTCGGACATTTCATGTTGCAATATATCTCATTTCCTGCTGATGCACCGCACTAATGAACCCCCTCTCAGGCTTCGTCCTTGTTAACGAAATGTAAGGCGAAACGAGATTCTAATAAAAACGAGATTAAACTCGCGCGAGATGGGGAGGGATTCCAAATGCTAGTGCCAGTGGCAGAGAGCGGTGAAAAAGATGAGAGAGTAATATGAAGCAAGAACAGTGTCGGTCAACTGCTTTGGTGCGCCATTTGAAGCAGCAGTCGAAACGCAAGGACGACCACAAGGAAATCAGGATTGATTCGTGTGAAGCGAAGGGGAAGGTTTGGAGTCATATAGACAAGTGCCTATATGAATGGTAGACCGATGTAGGATATAAGACTGGGAGTAACGACTTGTCGAAGAACTCCTCTCTCCAAATTAGTCTACACTACCGTACTTCTGGATATGCGCAGATGAGGCCGTTGTTCGTTTGTTCCTTACGCTCCCTCAGTCTGGTGGGGGGGTTGTTGTTGTTGTTGTGCATAAAGAGAATAAAGGCTTCTCAACTGTGCATTAGACTGTGGAGTGTTGCGGTAGATGTGGAGACACCAGGATGTATGTTTTACGACCTCTGTACAACTACATTCTGCGCACGGGACCTTCCCGTTGAGGGCTCGGTAGACTAACCCTTCGAGAACCATTTACCTACTAAGAAGCACGTAGGAAACCGTATTAATAAAGTCACTAGGTTGCATAAGGATTCTGAAAAGCAAAAAAAAAGTGTAAGAATCTTATATTCCTTTTTTTTTCAATGAAGGTTTGTCGTAAAGAATTTGTTCAAAAAAGTTCAGAAAACTTGTCATAAAAAAAGATTGAAATCTTGCCAAGTACAGGCAAGGCTGACATGAATAAAAGTCAGAACAATAAGAATATTCTAAAGCAGTAACATGGACCCAAACAGCACTGAGAGGTAAAGAATTCTTAGAGAGAGAGAGAGAGAGAGAGAGAGAGAGAGAGAGAGAGAGAGAGAGAGAGAGAGAGGACAGTCTGACTGAAGAATATGACCTGAAAAAGGCCAAAACAAAGCTTTTGAGAACAGTCCTGTGTAGAAAATGAGAGTCTAGGAGATGAGCAGTGACCTCCTCCTCCTCCTCCTCCTCCTCCTCTTCCCCCCTACCCTCCCTCCCTCCCTCCCTCCACACTACCCCAACCCACCCCGCAGCGGGGGCAAGGGAGGGAAGGGGAGGAGGGGATGTTAATGAGGGCGGGACTGACTTGAGTGCGTCTCGTGTCACACTGGCGGTGGAAGGTGAGTGCCTTCCGGCTCCCCTCCTCACCGACACCCCGTCTCCCTCCTCCTCCTCCTCCTCCTCCCCCACCTCCTCCTCACCCGTCTCATCCTCCTCTTCCTCACGCTGGATGGGATTAAGTCTTGGGAATTTTTCGTTTTTCATATTTTTTCTCCACGTGTTTTTCCCGCCGAATAGATTGTGTGTTCTTCTGGAATTGATTGACATAGGATAATTATGATTGCTTAATTGATTTATTTGTTTATCATTATTATTATAATGATGATAATGATAATAGTAATGATGTAATGATTTATTTTTATTATCATTATTATTATTATTATTATTATTATTATTATTATTATTATTGTGAATTCCTGGTTATCATCAAAGTTCATTTAGGTTATATATATTTTCATAATGATGTTCATGTGTAGATTTTGAGCCTCCACCGAGCACTCAGATGTCTGATGAATTAGTACTATAAGAAAAAGTGATATACACTGAGGTTCATGGGTCGTTTTGAATTGATGCTTTCATCGTATACTGATATACTTCCTGGACTTACCAATATATGGTATATACACGCATGATTACATGTTGCGCCACCCCAGGACATCTTTTACCGGGCTGCTATGGCTTCATGGTTCTTGCACACTTCGCGCAGGAGCTGGGGAACGTTGGACTCCTTTAGGGTATGAAGGTCCTGGAAGAGACTGGACTCCCCTCCGTCCCGTGAGGATGATACAGCCTCGCCCAGGCGTAACTTCTCCCTTGCTATGTCACCCACTTGTAGGCGGAGCGCGTCAACACCCATGTATACGTTTATTCATGTGAATGTAAAGTTTGAATACATAGATGGCACGTTGTTCGAGGCCATGGATATACTTCTATCACCGTTATCGTCAAGAATATTCGTCCAATGAGCACGTCATCTACGACCCTTGGATATTGTGGCCTGGCTTTGGAACAAAGATCATGATGCCCAAGGGTCGTACTGTCGTGCTGAAGGGTCGTACCGTCGTGCTCAAGGGTCGTGCCGTCGGGCTCAGAGATCGTACCGTCGTATTCAGGGGTCGTACCGTTAGGCTGGAGGGTCGTGCAGTCTTGCTCAAGGGTCGTGCCGTCGTGCTCAGGGGTCTTACCGTCGTGCTCAGGGGGTCGTGCCGTCGTGCTGAGGGGTCGTACAGTCTTGCTCAAGGATCGTGGCATCGTGCTCAAGGGTCGTGCCGTCGTGCTCAGGGGGTCGTACCGTCGTGCTCAGGGTCGTACCGTCGGGCTGAAGCAGATACGCGCAAAGTATCCGCGAGTGAAATGAATTTTCACCCTCCTCCTCCTCCTCCTCCTCCTCCTCCTCGTGCCGGCTGCAGCACCCTGCCTGGCTCCCTCCTTGCCTTCCTCCCTCCCCAACCACTGCGTTTTGCTGGAGGGTCATCACACACTGTTTGTTGTCGTCCTTCACGCACTCAAGTGGCACTTAAGAGCCGTCTGGGTCACTCCTCCTCGCCCTCGAGTTTTTGAAGCTCTTATGAACTGCCTCAGTTTTTTGGCGGTATGAGCGTCAGGGGCCGAGCTAGCGAGGTTCGCTGCGTCGTTGGTGGCGCTGCCTCCCAAGTCATGTCCTTCCTCACCGCTGATCTGGTGAGGTCTTCAGGAAATCTAACAACTGTTGCTACAGTGTACTACAGCAGGAGCAGTGCCCCTAAGATGGCCATGAAAATACAGCTCGTGAAGATTTTAGAAGAGTGAGTGTAGAACTTATAATACTCATTTACCTGGTCTTTCGAGGCGCGATAAAAAGCAGGCACTAGGGAAACAGATGTCGTATCATAACGCGCACTCGAGTTGTCCTGTACAGTGTTGAAGTGTTTGGGAAGTTGTTGCCTGATTAACGAGGAGGAATGAGAGTACTTCATGTGTGTGTGTGAGTGTGAGTGTGTGTGTGTGTGGTTCTTATCACCGTAGGCCTGACTGCCATATGCCTTTTGTCTGGATTCTGTTTGTTGGGTGGTCCTGGCCACGAATCACTTCCCCGTGTCCCACAGATTTTGTGCCGCCTGAGTGATCCTCCTGGTATTTCTTACCATATTGTCATACGTGTCCTCTCTTTCTCCCTCTCCCTCCCTCGGTAGTACATGTGTTAGAGTGATATGGTCTTCTGAATGTTGTATCCACTATAGCATATGTCGATATATCACTCCCCAGCAGTCATTATACCAACACTTATTCCCGTATTCCCCCTATTTTCCCAAACCGGATTTATCGTATCTTCCGTATTGTTCTTTGAAATGTAGACTCTCCGTTATTGTCTACTTTTGTATATCACCTTCAACCCTGTGTCTCCTAGATGTCCTGGGTCACTTACCCTATTTTTTTTTACTAAACTTGACTGTTGTTCTGAAGAGTTCATCGACCACTCTTCATAAGACTTAGAGAATATGACTCTTCATCGTATGTTCGTTTGTTCATCAGCGCTCCGCTGTCTGCTTAACCTTAACACGCACCTGGATGCCTGTTTTATCTTCAGACTTCTGTAATAACTTGACCGTCACTTTTATTATGACGATGATATAATAGTTATCTCTCTCAGTAATGTTACACGTCACAATTTCAATTTGCATATCAAAATTTTAAGAAAAATGCATCAATTTTTTTTATTCGTTTCTCTCTGGCGTACTCTCTTTGGCACGTTGTTCGAGGTCATGGATGCACTATTATCACTTGTTTTCACTCTCCTTTGTCCCTGTGATCATTCGAAGTCATCGCTCGCCCGCCATCATAGTCAGTTTGGGTAACTGAGGTGTGTGTGTGTCTGTGTGTGTGTGTGTGTGTGTGTGTGTGTGTGTGTGCAGTGAGAGCGTCTTCAAGAAGTTGATGTTGAGTGGCTGCCTCTCTTCAAGACCCAGCCAATCACGGGGGTCCCACTAGAGAGCTCGGTCCTGAAGCCAGTCTCTTGTTGTTGGACCCTAACATGTCTTCCTCTCCCTCGTCTTTTTCTTCTCCTTCCTTACATGCTGGCTTTTTATTTCTTCATTTCCTTTTCCTCTTTGTTCTGTCATTGCTTCACTTTTATTTTCCATGCTTACCCTCTGTATGTGTGTGTGTGTGTGTGTGTGTGTGTGTACGCTTATGAGTGCTTACGACGACGAATATTGACAAATAGCTTGACTAACGCGTAGCGCTCTACCAAGAAAATATAGAGTTACAAAGAACAAGTCTTTGTGATCTACACGTCGCCAAGTGTTACGTGTGAGGTGGGTGAGATGGTATAGTTGTGGACTGAAGCAGCCACCAGCCCACGTGTGGATGAAGACAGCAACCTGAGTCTTAAGGAATGAAACTTGGCAAGGGAAATATTGTTGGCTCACTCCACAGCCGTCACTATCCCTGTACTACCCAGGCGGGTTGTGCAGATAATACCCTCCCTCTCCCTGGTGTGTGTGTGTGTGTGTATGAGAGAGAGAGAGAGAGAGAGAGAGAGAGAGAGAGAGAGAGAGAGAGAGAGAGAGAGAGAGAGAGAGAGAGCCTCCTTTTCCCGCCCTCTTCCCTCCTGGCACCACCTCCCTCCCTCTCGTCCTCCTCTCAGACCCTGATGAAGAATTACCTCATAATAAGGACGTTGCCGCATTTATATTCCGTCTCTCCCGCCGTAAGTTATGCCCGCGGGTGGCCCAGGCTGACGCTGGCCGTGATGAAGCCTCCGTTGACCAGCGTTTAGTTAAGCTGGTTAAGGTTGGCGTCTGGCAGTTGTGTTCGCCGCGCCTGAGGGTTGCGGTTTTTCATTAACTTCAGTAATTTCACGAACGAGGCACGAAGGCGTACTGGTGTGCAGGCAGTTGTTAATGCAGAGGTGGTGGTTAAAACGCCAGGAGCTCGACGGGACGACCCTTGAGCACGACAGTGCGAGCGCCATAGCCCCCAGAGGTCATACTGACGTGCTCAAGGGTCGTGCGCAAGAGCATTACCGTCCAGCATTTGGGCTGAATACATGACCTACACTGCTTATATATATATATATATATATATATATATATATACTTTTAGAATATATAGAAGAGAAAATTAGGAGTTCCCTGTTAAATAAGAAAAATATGAAATGCTACTAACTCCCTGCGTTAATAAGGCAATTACGAGACCAGCATAGTAAAGGAGGTTGTTACTGTCGCTAAGTGGTTGTCACGGACATAATTGCATCATGAATTATCGTGATATAAGAACATTTTTTGGAATTTATATACAGAGGTATAACGCTTTTAGAGAAAATGTGGAAGAATATGTGCATGCGTATTATTTATACACGTGTACACACACACATACACACACACACACACAAACACACACACATACACACACACACACACACACACACACACATATATATATATATATATATATATATATATATATATATATATATATATATATATATGTATATATATATATATATATATATATATATATATATATATATATATATATATGTATATATGTATATGTTAATATTTGTTCGCGGTTTCCCCCGTTAGCGAGGTAGCGCCAGGAACCGCATCCGATCACATGCATTCCATAACTATCATGCGTAATTCACCGAAACCACAGCTCCCTATCCACGTTTCACATGCTTTAGTTCAGTCCATTGACAGGACGTCGACACCACATCGTTCTATATTACTCTATCCTGTGTAACACCTTTCACCCCACTACATGTTCAGACCCCGACCGCTCAAACTCTTTTTTTTCACTCCGCCCTTCCATTTCCAGCTTGGTCTCCCCGTTCTCCTTGTTTACCTCCACTTCTAACACATACGTATATCCTCTTTGTCAACCTCACTCAATTTTCTCTATGTATCCAAACCCTTTCAGCTCACCCTCCTCTGATCTCTCAGCCACACTATTTTTTTTCTTTTCTCACCACACATCTCTCTTACCCTTTCATTACCTATTCGATCAAACCACCTCACACCACGTATTGCCCTCAAACATTTCATTTTCCAACGCATCCACCCTCCTCCGCACAACCAACCCTCTCTGTACCCCTTCCATATGATATTAGTGGGACTAATATACCTTCAAACATACCCATTTTTACCCTCCTAGATGACCCAGATGACGTTCTCTGCTACACATTCTTCAGCGTTCCTAATAACTTTGGACCCACCCCTCACCCACCCTATGACTCACTTCCGCTTGGATGGTTTTATTCGCTGTCTTGCCCATTCCCCGGTATCTAAAAGTATAATATATATATATATATATATATATATATATATATATATATATATATATATATATATATATATATATATATATATTTATTTATTTTCAACAGATTAAGTCAGTCTAGAAAAGCGTGAATTCTAAGTTTTCTCTGAAGCAAAGTAGTGAAGAACAAGAGGGTAAAATACGAGGCGATCATGTGGTGCAGGTTATGTACTGGTCTGTGTAATAACGTAGAAACTAAATGTGCCCACCCAGCCGAGCGGTCATGATGGTCTGTCTGCCTCTGGGAAGACCAACCCTGATTTATGGCCTACCTCGCCCTCTATAAACTTTTTTAAAGACTTTATCATGGAATTATCCTGGGTTCTGACTGTAGGCGAGGGTGCAGTTGACCTTTCTCCTCCTCCTCCTCTTCCTCCTTCGTATATATCTTCTTCTTCTTCTTCTTCTTCTTCTTCTTCTTCTTCTTCTTCTTCTTCTTCTTCTTCTTCTTCTTCTTCTTTCTCCTTCTTCTTCTTCTTCTTCTTCTTTCTCCTTCTTCTTCTTCTTCTTCTTCTTCTTCTTCTTCTCCTTCTTCTTCGTCTTCTTCTTCTTCATCTGCATCGATGGTGTTCTTGGCACTTGCCTCACCGTTGAGTATATATATCCGTATGATGAAGACAGTTCTGTGCTTACGGTATGGAGTAAATTTCTCTCCATACTCTACCGTTCCATTCATTCATATTCTCTTGAATAGCTTTGGCCCTTTCCAGTATTTATTCTCTTCCCTCTTCTCTCTCTCTCTCTCTCTCTCTCTCTCTCTCTCTCTCTCTCTCTCTCTCTCTCTCTCTCTCTCTCTCTCTCTCTCTCTCTCACACACACAAACACACATTTGACATTTTTGTTTTATAATCCTCTTGTTTCGTCGCAGATCTCTCTGCATATACAAGTATTTTTGCGTATATTTCTTCCAGTCTTTGTACCTTCCGAGTAAACTTTTTCTCCTCTCTCTCTCTCTTTTCTATTTCTTTTTTTTTAGTCTTCATACTTTTACTTTTTCATCTCCCCTTTTTTTTCATCTACACCCTCTACTTCTTTTTCTTTTCCAGAAAGCATGATTTTGTGTTACTGATGTTTATGGGTTTGTGTATGACATTCGATGCTTCTGCATCACACACTACATCATTTTTGTCATCTTATAGTCTTTATAGACTATAACATATAGTCTGAATGGTCTATAATCTGTAGTCTTTATACTCTATACATCCTTTGTAGTTTATGTGTTTTCATAGTGTAAATGCATTTCTTTTATTAATATGTACCTCACTTACACACACACACACACACACACACACACACACACACAGGCTAGTGTGTGTGTGTGTGTGTGTGTGTGTCCATACATACATGTGCAACGACATGGCACATATATACAAGGTTAAGAGACGGGGCAACACGATTGTAAAACTCTTTCCCACGTAACACACAAATAGTAACCACACACACACTTACACACACACACACAAAGACTCTCTCTCTCTCTCTCTCTCTCTCTCTCTCTCTCTCTCTCTCTCTCTCTCCCCCCGTTTTTTCACAGGATTTAGTTTCCCTGGCGTAATGTATAGCCTGTCCGCCTGTGTTCCAGAACGTTCTTTTTACTGAATACATTTCTGGTCTCTTGGTGGGAGGAGGAGGTCGTGCTGTCTTACTGTGCGGTAAATTATTTCATCCATTTCTGGAATAAGGATTGACTGATGTGGGAATAATATTTACGCTTCGCTGTCTTCAAAGATTCCTCCAGATTCGCAATTTCATTTATTATTTCTTTTTAATCATCTTTCTTATGTCTATTCTGTAGTCGTGCTTATTTATTTCTTTGTTTTTTTTTTCTATTTTGTATCAGTTTGTCACGTCCATATTATCTGGTGTTGGAAGTAAAGGGGTTGGTGATGAGAGGAGATGAAGTGCCACTTAGTGTGATACATGCTTTCCCTGCTTCTGTTGTCGCAGGTGTGTTATCTTAGCTCCTCCTTGACCATCCCTTCAGGGTGTTACCCTCATGGTACTACTTCCCTGATACTCCCTTATACTCTCTCTCTCTCTCTCTCTCTCTCTCTCTCTCTCTCTCTCTCTCTCTCTCTCTCTCTCTCTCTCTCTCTCTCTCGGTTGCTTAACCCTCGGCTCTCCTCTCCACCCGCCTCTTCCCCCAGCACTGCTCGCGGCAGTTTGGCCTGGAATTTGTCCTCTCGTATCATTCATACCCATCCATTATATTTCCTCCCTGGTACTACTCCTACTTTTCTCTCACCTACCCTCCGATATTGGCACCCCCTACTCACCACGCCACCCACGGCACTCTCCTCACCGCCTCACCCGTGGCAGTCTCCTCACCACCTCACCCGTGGCAGTCTCCTCACCACTCCACGTATGGCAGTCTCCTCACCCATCCACTCGTGGCTCTACCCTCACCACGCCACCTACGACACTCTCCTAATCACCACACTTTCTCTCGCTGTCCCCACCGTGGTCCTCTCTCTCTCTCTCTCTCTCTCTCTCTCTCTCTCTCTCTCTCTCTCTCTCTCTCTCTCTCTCTCTCTCTCTCTCTCTCTCAGCATCCATCTTTGGAACCCCCGACGGTCCTTGGCATTACCTCTCCCGGCGGGATCCCACCGGCGCGTCCCATGGCACTAGAGGCCAGCCAGTCAGCCAGCCAGCCAGCCAGCTAGGCGGCAGCGGCGGATGTCTCGGGATTGGCACTGCTGGAGAACAGTGCCGCGCGAATTTGTCGAAGGTTGAGAAACACAGTCTTATAAATCCTTTAGTTTTCTGGCTCTCCCCTCTCTCTCCCAGGCCGATATTACCGCGGGCCCAGGGTACGACGGTCGTAGAAGGGGGAGGGAGGAGAGTTAGGTGGGTGGGTGGGTGGGTAAGATGAAAGAAGAGGAGGAGGAAGAGAGAGAGGGAGAGGAGAAGAAGAGGCCATTCAGCGTGTCCCACACACATACTCGGCGCTAATCACGACCCAATCTGCAGCTAATTCCAAACCCTGCTAATTAATTTTACTCTTATCGCTAGGCAGGAAGTGGCTGGATCACAGACACTGATCTCAATTCAATTACCTCACTAACCTCATCTAATTCCCTACCGACGCTCTCTCTCTCTCTCTCTCTCTCTCTCTCTCTCTCTCTCTCTCTCTCTCTCTCTCTCTCTCTCTCTCTCTCTCTCTGTATGTCTTTGTATCTGTCTGTCCGCTTATCGATTATTTAAGGGTAATATGAGGCTCCATCTGTCTGTTCATTCTCCATTCGTTCCCTTCCTCCCTCACTCCGTCTCCCCTCCCCCCTCCCCCCCTCCCTCTTTCTCACTCTTCCGCACAGCATCTCACGCATTCTGTACCTCCCTCTCTCTCTCTCTCCCACACAGTGTCTCACGCATTCTCTCACTCCTTCCCTTACAGCTCGCTGCAGCCTGGAGTGTGTGCACGGAGAGTGCGACAAGGGTGGGTGCGAGTGTGAGGCAGGTTGGACGGGTGACCGGTGCGACCAGCGGGCGTGCGACAGTCGCTGCAGCCTCCACGGCCAGTGCCACAATGGCACCTGTGTCTGCGTCCAGGGCTGGAACGGCAGGCACTGCACCATACGTAAGTCGTGGTCTTTGTGTTAATGGATAGTGTGCTGGTACTGTTTACAGTGTTGGTAGTAGTAGTAGTAATAGTTATAGTAATAGTTGTGCTAGCAGAACTACTACTGCTACTACTAGTAGTAGTAGTAGTAGTAGTAGTAGTAGTAGTAGTAATGTTAGTGCTAATAGTAGCAGTTGTAGTAGTAGTAATTATGGTGCTTGTAGTAGTTCTAGTAGTAATTATAGTGTTTGTAGTAGTTTTAGTAGTAATTTTAGTGCTTGTAGTAGTTTTAGTAGTAATTATAGTGCTTGTAGTAGTTTTTAGTAGTAATTATAGTGCTTGTAGTAGTTTTAGTAGTAATTATAGTGCTTGTAGTAGTTGTAGTAGTAATTATAGTGCTTGTAGTAGTCGTAGTATTAATTGTGGTAGTTGTAGTAGTAATTTTAGGGCTTGTAGTAGTTGTAGTAATTGTAGTGCTAGTGGTTCTGATAGCAGTAGTAGTTACTGCGTTGTAGCAGACACAGTTGTAGTTGTAACAACAGCACCACTAATGATAGTAATGATAGTTGTAGTTGCATCCGCATGACTTCTTGCATCAATAATTGCAGTTCATCAGGTAATCCATACTGATTTTCAGATCTCTCTTACACTCTAAATGTGTATTTTCTTTTCCTGTATAGTAAATGATATAGTGATCAGCTGAAGCACCTCATCAGGTCTTCACTTATTTAACGACCCCCTTGAGTGTGACGATACGACCCTTGAGCACTTACGACAGCAAAGGCCAAGCCATCACACCCAGAGGTCGTACCGTCATGCTGAATTGGTCGTACCATTGTGCTTACGGGATTATGTCGCGTTTTATTAGAATTACTTTACCTCATTCCTGTCCCTTTCCACTCTTCACTTGGGTGTTCGTCCCTGTGCCTTCTTTCCCATAAGGATCTTACGTAATCCCTCCCATCCTCTGTTCCACCTAAGGTGTTTGTCCTCCAGTCTTTGCACTCTTTTCGCTTTTCCGCTAAGGTTAAGTCTACCAGTTTTATTTCCAAAAGTCCATCTTCCTTGTTCCATCTGAACCTTGTCTTTAAGTCTGTACCTTTGTCCCATTAGGAGACTAGCTCGCCTCCTCTTACCAGACGGAAACCTTACCTCGTTCTGCCCGGTTGCCGGAGATTGATGTTCTCCCGTGTTAGACATTCTCTCCCACTGATCGTGTGCCTTTCCTCCGGCACATCCCTGACGTTCTCCCCACCATAATGTTCCCTCAGCCTATCTCTTCACTGTTTGCCATGCGGTCCTTCTAGTGCATATCTCTAACTCCAGCAGAACTTTATGGTATTTCTCCCAGCATATCTCTAAATTCTTTTTCTTGCCTAGAGTGTTTCCTCGCAGCACCTCTCTGATCTCTTCCTTAACCTTGTGTTGCAGCTGGATGTGTGAACGGATGCTCGGGCCACGGGATGTGCACGACAGTGGACGGTCAGTACCGGTGCGAGTGTTCATCTGGCTGGACCGGGCCTGACTGTTCCGTCCAGCTGGAGACCAGATGCAGCGACGAGATCGACAACGATGGCGGTGAGTACAACGTCTGCCGCAGGTTACCTCGAAGTAGGGAGGTCTTCACGGCTTGTAGCATAGCCCGCGAGAGGGAAGAACACTTCATTTTGCTATGTTTTTGAAAATGTATTTTGTTTTTTCTCCTTTCCTCATTTTGATTGGAGCTCTAGCCATTAAAACAAACTTATGGAGCACACAAAGTTAAAATTATTTAAGGAAAAAAATGGCTGAATATACACTCGTTCTCCAACAAGCAGGAAGACAAGTTGCCTCCCGTGTCACCGTTATGATTCTGGCTTACTTAGCAGTGCCTCACTGTTGATCCAGTGGGTTTAATGTTTTCCTTCACAGTTCCTCTTACACTTGGAGTTTTGAATTGGTGAATTGCGTTACTGCAGTTCCAGGAGTTTGCACGAGTCTCGTAGTCACTTCCTTGGCAAAAGTTGCCTACTGCAGTAAGTAGCGCCAGGTGTGAACTCACCTTGATTGTCGAGAATGTGTTGCAAGCTCTGGCCATACGTCTCACGTATATGCGACATTAAGTCATATTTTTTTTTAGTGGAGCATAACGGGAGAGGTGACCGAGACTCTCGCCTGGTGCATTAACCTTGGCGAACGGTGCCTGCAGTCCTCGTCTTGGAGAGTTGGAGTGCAACGCTGAAGGATCGGATTATGATGCTTAGAGAGGAAAGTTATCGTACTTGAAGGGCGAAATTGTCGTAACTGAGAGGGGCCAGATTATCGTATGTAAGGGATTGACGTCGACACATTCAAAAGGTTAGATTATAGCACTCAGGAGGTTCAATTACCTCCCTTAAAAGGATTAAATTGCCTTATTCAAGGGCTTTAGTCGTCTTACTCAAGGGGCTTAACTCAGCCATTATGAGGAAAAGTCACTTGAGAGAGAGCGTCACAACACCACGTCCTCCAGGTTGTCAAGCTGCCATCCTCCTCCAGGAGACCTGGGGACACCCCCTTAGTCTGTCAGCCCCCATTAGCCCTCTCCAGCCAACCCTTCTACCCTTGTCAGCCTGGTAGTAACAAGCAAATTAAGTGGTTCTTCATTAACGAGTGGTTGATAATCAGCGAGTAGTGGGTAATCAGCGTTGAGTGAGTCATTACGCCGTCAGCTGCTTCGGTCAACTATTTTTTTTTAAGTATTTTTTTCTACCTTTTTTTTCTGCCAGAGATGAAGCGAGGGAGTAGAACACCCGTAGGTGGCACACCTGAAGAGAGGAGGGAGAGGGGTGAGGGATGACGGGTTAAGGGTGAGGGAGGGAAGGCAGGATGAGGGAATGGGAAAGGATGGGAGTCAGCGGGAACGTGTGGGGAAGAAGGATGGAATAGATGGATGGAAGCACAGGGAGGAGGAGTAGGAAGGTGAAGGGAAGAAAGAGGAGGAGGAGGAACATGGGAAATGGTGATGGGAGGAGGAGGAGGAGGAGAAGGAAGACCTGCACTGGAGGCGCATGTGATCCTCACCATCTGCCAGAATGACGAAGGTTGGGGAGGGGGGGGGCTGAGTGGGTGGGGCAAGGGAGGGAAGGTAAGGGAAGGATGGAGGACGAGGCAGAACGGAAAGATTGGGAAAGGAAGACTTACGATTGCATGAGAGAAGTTTAGGGCGGGGGAAGAGGTGGATAAACTGGGAGAGAAGAAAATGGGAAACAGGAAAGATGAATGTGGGAGCGGGGTTAAGGAGGGATTAAAAGAAGCTGAAGTGAGAGATGAGGAGAGAATGGAGAAGAAGAAGAAGAAGAAGAAGCAACGACAAGATTTTGCCGGATATGAGGCTACCTCAGCAGCGCTCACCACGAGAGAGAGAGAGAGAGAGAGAGAGAGAGAGAGAGAGAGAGAGAGAGAGAGAGAGAGAGAGAGAGAGAGAGCATGGGGGGGGAGGAGGATTATGTTGGTGTAAGGGCAGGAGAAAACATGCTCACGATGCGTACGATATTCACCCGAAGAAAAAAGAAAACCACAAACATTTATAACACACACACACACACACACACACACACACACACACACACACACACACACACACACACACACACACACACACACACACTCACTCACAGACACACACACACACACACACACACACACACACACACACACACACACTCACTCACAGACACACACACACACACACACACACACACACTCACACTCACAGACACACACACACACACACACACACACACACACACACACACACACACACACACACACTCACAGACACACACACACACACACAGACACACACACACACACACACTCACACTCACACACACACACACACACACACACACACACACACACATTTCCCAGCGTCCCGGGGTTGATGAGATGCAGCGCCGTACGTTAGCCCGGCCTCCATATTGGACGAGCAGATCCTGTGTGACACACAGGTCGTCTCGACGGTCTCCCAAGGAATCCCAGGACCTGATTTACTGGCCTCCTGGAGCCTCCAGCGTCTCATCCCGGCGCCCGTCTTCCTACCTTAGACAATCTCCCACCTGGGCTATCCTACCTCCCTCTCCCCAGTGCTCCTCCTGGACCTCTCTCTCTCTCTTCTCTTCTCTCTCTCTCTCTCTCTCTCTCTCTCTCTCTCTCTCTCTCTCTCTCTCTCTCTCTCTCTCTCTCTCTCTCTCTCTCTCTCTCTCCACCTTGGTTGATGATTTCGTTTGCTTCTAGAGGGTCTTTTAGCGTGATGAAGGGGTCGTCTGTCCTCCTCCTTGTTACGTCACCGGGAGTAGATGAAGTTCACCTATTTCCTAGGAGTTAGGGGAAGGGGGGAGGGGGGGGGTTTCGGTGGTGATGGTGGTGGAAGGACTCTTTGATTGTGACGCGTTGTGTTGATGGTGGTGGATGAGGCTGGTGTGGTGGGTGGATGAAATTAATGGATGTGGTTGGTGAATAGTTTGGGTACGTTGGTGGATGAAATTAAGTGTGCGTGTGGCTCGTCGGGTTTTGGCCGCTGTGGCTGCGGTAGTGGATGAAGTTAAGTGTGGTTGTGGTTTGTGGCTGATGTGTGGACGTTGGTGGGTGAAGCTAGTGGATGCATTGGTGGAATGAAGGTAACGTATGCGGCTGGTGGCTTGTGGCTGGTGTGGTCGCCTTGGTGGATGAAGCTGTTGGGTGCCCCTGACGGTTATTGGCCCGGGCGTTTGGTTGCCAGCTGTTGACTGGTGACTGTGGCTGTCACTGGTGGATGTAGGTGGGTGGTAAGGCGTTTGGGTTTGGTTGGTGGTTGTTTGTGGTGGGTACTGCCGGCTGTTGTGGTTGGTTGGGGTGATTTGTGTCTGTGGTTTATAGTTGTTAGATGTGTTTGAGGTAAGTGGTGTGTGAGTGCCGGGAAATGGTTGCTTGGGAGGTTGTTTGGCAATGGAGTTGTTGAGTGTGGCTTTTGAGCGTGGCTTTTGAGTGTGGATGATGGGCGTGGCAGTTGAGTGTGGATGGTGGGCGTGGCAGTTGAGTGTGGATGGTGGGCGTGGCAGTTGAGTGTGGATGGTGGGCGTGGCAGTTGAGTATGGGTGGTGGGCGTGGCTGTTGAGTGTGGATGGCGGGTGTGGCAGTTGAGTGTGTATGTTGGGCGTGGCAATTGAGTGTGGATGGTGGGCGTGGCAGTTGAGGGTGGATGGTGGATGTGGCCCATGGATATGGCTGGTGGAAATGGATGTGGTAAATGTGGCTAGTGTGCGACATCAGAAGATGTGGCTGATGAGTGACGTCAATGGGTGTGGCTGAGTGACGTCACTAGGTGTTGGTGTAAAGTGAGGTCAGTGGGTGTAGGACAGGTGATCAACGTCATTGAGTATAGGGCTGATGAGTGACGTCAGTAGCTGTGGCTGGTGACGGGAGGAGGGAGTGAGTGTGGCTGAAGTATCGGGTTGTTGTTTATGGCTAGAGGCTGAGGAGTGATGGGTGTGGCTGACCCCTGGACACGCCCACCTCTCCTCCAACACCGTGCTTTCTGCTCCGTGCCAGCCACCAGGCTCTCTTCAAGATCCCGTATGGAGTCTCTCTCTCTCTCTCTCTCTCTCTCTCTCTCTCTCTCTCTCTCTCTCTCTCTCTCTCTCTCTCTCTCTCTCTCTGTTTCCTAGGTGGCTGTATCACACGTGAGTTGGGGCTGACGTGTCCGCCACCTGTCCAGGTCCTGGGTTGGACAGGTATCCCCGCGAAGACCGTAGGTACGTACTCACGGTGGTGGCCTGGCTTGGCAGGAGGAGGAGGAGGAGGAGGAAGAGACACCAACAGCAGCAGCAGCAGTTGTGGTCGTGTTAGGATCTGTAGCAGAAATGAAGAACGTCAGCGGTTAGTAGCAGAAGCTGGCTAGACGGTATCACTGTCAGCAGGAGCACCATCAGTAGGCAGTAAGCGGCAGTATCGACAGCAGGAGCAGCAGCATCAGGAGAGGAAGCCAGCAGGGCCTGCTCATGACAACCGCGCACCACGAAAGCCACACTTTTACCTGGCGTACGGCTGTTCCAGTTTTCTTCGTCTGGTGTGGCTTTCACTTTATCATAACAGAGGTCAGAGAGTTGTCGCTGGAGTTAGCCAAGCGAGTGTTCGATTTTTATTATAAAATCACTTGGGAAGGTGCTCAGCTTTTCTCCAGGATATGATCAATACATTCCCCTCCTCACTCCACGCTCCCTAAAATGTTATCCTTTGGAAAAACATGGAAACACATTCTTACCTCTGTGCCTCCCCCTCGGTCGGTACAGGAACCTATCAAAATCCAGCATTCTGTTGTTCCTTCCGAAGACGGGTTGCGATTGGACAGAAGCACGAGGTCTGATAAAGGTGAGTGGTGGCAGAAGGGACGGACCTGTGTGTGTTATTGTTAAAGATAAGTCTGGTACGTGATCGGCGGACAAAACAGCTCACGCACACACACACACACACACACACACACACACACACACACACACACACACACACACACACACACACCACAGCTGCCGGATTGTGAGGCGGATGTATCACTGGACGATGACCATATTATTTTTATCCTGAGTGTGTAGTTGACTGGTTGAAGAGGGAGGCTTGGGGAAGGCCGCACACCCCTGGGGAGCGGTACACAGCGGGATGGTAGAGGCTCTGACCACTGTATAGTTTGCTGCTTTACCGACGCCGGAGCTACTGCTACTGCTACTGTACTGTTGCTGCTGTTACCGATGTCTTGTTGTGCAAGGCGCGTCATGACTGACATTTGTATACAGCAGGAGATGTGGTGTGGGCCTTACCTGTTGTTGTGCTCCCTTCTCCAACCCCATCCCCGTCACACCTCACCGCCTCCTCCTTCTTCTTTTTCTTCTTCTTCACCTTCTTTTTCTTCCCCTTTCCGCCCTGGCTCTACCTCCGTCACCTCCCGCCCTCTTCCCTTTCCCTCTCCCTCTCTCCCTCTTCCTCCTCACGCCCTCCCCCATCTCTGTCATCTTCACTCGGGCTCCCATCTCCTCTTCGCTGCCACCTGACCCTCCTCAGGTCGTATCCTCCTGCGTCAGTGTGAGGTGGGTCCCACGTCGCACGTCCGTACTGTCCTGAGCGACGTCCCATTTCTCACCAAAAATTTTCTTGCGGGCTCGTGATAACCCTGC
The DNA here is from genome assembly GCF_036320965.1 of Panulirus ornatus. Classification (NCBI taxonomy): domain Eukaryota; kingdom Metazoa; phylum Arthropoda; class Malacostraca; order Decapoda; family Palinuridae; genus Panulirus; species Panulirus ornatus. The sequence goes on along the minus strand of NC_092235.1, from coordinate 54,429,009 downwards.
GGCCACAGCTCCCCACACCTCTGCGGCACGTACCCCAGCTCACGTGACTTGCACGTACCGCATCCCAGCTCACGCGATGACTGCGGAACGTAACCCAGCTCACGTAACTACTAAGGCTTCCCCCAAGCCCACGTGACTACTGCGGCACGTCGTACCCCGGCTCACGTAACTACTGCGGCACGTCGTACCCCGGCTCACGTAACTACTGCGGCACGTCGTACCCAAGTAACCATGGCTGGGTGAGATCAGTAATTATATGCCCATTAGAAGAAGGTGTTGCCGTTGCCCAGGACCTAAATTTGCTTGATTGTACTCAACTGTCCAAACATTTGCCACAATTTACCACGCTTTATTACGTGACGTGTGCCTCTGGCATCTGTGTCGCATCGCCATGCCATTCAACATGATAATGAGTACGTCACCCTTGCCCCACGTATATCATGGCCATGCGAAAGAGAAGGAATAATCTGCGAAAAGTCCAAGTCTCCCTGTGAATGCCTGACCTACAAGTTCTCAGATCATAACTGAATTTTCAAGAAATGGTTAAAAGAAAATTACCCTTGGGGAAAATATCACAGTTGTGTTGACAGTAGCTTATGAATAAAAGAAAACGATGTTCAATAGGAAATGTTTTACTCAGAAAAAAAAAGAGTAAGATTCTATTATTCTTGAGATGTCAGACAAGGAAGGATGACTTTCCATTTTGTGAACTGGTTGGCGATGATGACTGTCGGTGATGTGTGAGCAGAGTTGGCCAGCATCACAGTGAAGTACCGGTTATAACTGTATAGTTGATAGAAAACGGGTGTTATTGATTTGAAATGAAGAAAGTGTTCCACTCTTTTCCTCTTAAACTGGACACGAAAGAAACCGAATGATTATTTTGTGTTTTATACTATGTATTATGTTTAATATTACGTATTACATTAAGAAATATACCGTAACGAATTTTTAGCAGAGTTCTGAACAATCGTAATGAAATCTTGATAATCAAATCTTCACAAAGTTTGAACTTAAGTCCCGTCCTTGCCACTTCGTTCCGTTCCTCCCCTTTATCTTCCCCTTCATGGCTTCTCTCCCGCTTTTTGGTCTGTCTCAGTTCTTCCACGTTGTCTCTCACCTTTTCAATTGCCGTATTATCTCTTCTCTTACCTTGTTTCTTTTCTTCGTTGTCCCCCTTCTCTTTCCTTGGCTTCCTCTTTCGTCCTCTCTTCACTGTTCTTCCCTTTCCTTCTCTTTTTCTTCGTGGTTTCTTCTTCCTCTTCTTTTTTTTTTTCCTTTCTCGCCATTGCCCCCAACATCTTGTCTTTTTTCTCCGTCTCCCTCCCTATGGTTCTTTCCTCACCTTTCCATCTCTCTTCATGGTTCCATCGTTTGCTTCTCCTCCGTCTCCATGTTTATCACTTGTAGCTCCTTCCCTTCTTTTCTTCATTTCTGGGTGGCTTCTCCCCCTCTTCACTGCATAATCCCTTCCTCTGTCTTTCTCCTCCTTGGCTCCTCTCTTCTATAGGCTTCCCTCTTCATACTTCCGTCCCCTTCCTCTCGTCATCTCTTCCCGTCTCCCATCCCCCCCCCCCCCCCCTCTCTCTCTCTCTCTCTCTCTCTCTCTCTCTCTCTCTCTCTCTCTCTCTCTCTCTCTCTCTCTCTCTCTCTCTCTCATATAACAACTAGAGAAGATATCTTTTTTCCCTGTGAAGACCACTCGCTCGCTGAGGGGAGATGCTGGGAGGGGAAGGGGGGAGGCGGGCTATGGGGGGGGGGGCATTGTCTCAAGCGAGCGTTACCTTGGAGTGTTGTGTCCGGCTAGGCGTATTGGAGGCCCTGAATTCTCTTCTTCCCGAAGGCTGCTTCAAGTGCCATATGGACGAAACAGACGCGCCAGATGGTATTGGAATAATATTGCTCACTGGATAGGAAGTTGCCCACGTAGTATTCTTCCTCAGGGGGCCAAGGTTTCTCGCTCTCACCCCACCTCTCCACCACCCCCTTCCGTCCTTGCTGTTGCTGAGTCTTTCTCTCTCTCCTTTTCTTACTTTAGAGAAAAAAGATATTCATTTTTTTTTTTCTTTCCAAGGGAAGATCTTTACCTCGTGAGAATAGAGTGGGTTCTGTTTAAAGATATTCAGAGCCGAGGATCAGGATACTTTGTTGACATCGCAATTTCCTAAGTTTGACGGCAGATGGCGGGCGGATCGTTGCCGGGACGACACAACAGCGCCAGCGATATGTACATTTCCTGGAGAATGCTATCAGGAGTAAATCAGCAGAGACATAAAGGCGACACATTTATCAGCCGCCACAAAAGAGACAATCCCCGTCCATAGCCAGAGTTGTTCAGTATGTATAAGGGTGTGGGTGTCGCTGTCTGAAGGAGGAGGAGCCGTGTGTTGTGTCCATCCTCGTCGGCGTGTGGGGGGGTGGGGGGGTTATCCTCCACGGAGCGGACGGAGGCAGTAGCCACTTGTCGTGTGGTGGCTCGAGAGACAGTACGTAGGAGTCACAGATGAAGAGAAGAAGACTCGATGGTTTACATCAATACGTCATCTGCATGAGGACGATACAAAGGACCGTGCATTTCTAATCTATGCAGATGGAGACTGGATAGTCAAACAGAAGGAGAGCCTCCTTATATATTAATGGTATGGAGTACTCTGCTGCCTGCTGGCCATCTCCATCCCAGGTTTAAGTAAGATATTTCTGGGCTGAATGGATGTCTTTCAGATCTTGTCGCAATTGTTAGACCGAGGAACGTTCTCAGTTTACCTTCTGAATACGTTGAGTTCAGGGTACGTCGAGGTTTGGGTTCTTCGTCTCGCTGTTATGAATTCACTCACCGCTTGTCTTGAGTTCTGTGGCACTCCTCCTGGTCATCAATGGGTGTTCGGTGAGCCAGCACTTCAGTGGCGGTCAAGTGTCACTCCTTTTAGCCCAAGGTTGTTGTCTTCTCTTTCTGCCTCACCCACACTTGGGCTGCTGGCTTTCAGTCCACGCAAATAAAGGCTCTCCATCGCACACAGTAGTTCATAACACGTACCTCACAAGACTCCTGCTTCATAACTCTCCTACGGTGAACGGTGCGCGCTAGCCCTGCCTCTCCGCAAAATCTCCTCGTAGATAATCGTTGAGTACTCTCTCTCTCTCTCTCTCTCTCTCTCTCTCTCTCTCTCTCTCTCTCTCTCTCTCTCTCTCTCTCTCTCTCTCTCTCTCTCTCTCTCTCTCTCTCTCTCACGCACCTACTCTTTCTCATTCTATCTCTCCATTTTGAAACACAACATCACTAACTTCACGTTAGTGACGTTCCAAATTTGCCATGGAGGCCGGGAGAAGAGAAGAGAAGGGAGAGGAAACAGGTGTGAAAAGTCTACGCTTATCACGCTTCACATTTGAGTTATTCTTCTGCATCACCCGTCTCGATCTTGGAGGTCGTGAAGAAGCTCAGCTGGGAGAGCGACATCGAGGCCTTCCTTCTCCATAGATGACCGTGACTTCGACGGTTTAACAGTGTCTTCAGGGGATGAGGGATTTCTTCAGTCATCTTTGCCCAGCAGGTGACATCGCGCCAGAAGTAGCAGGGCTTAGGATTTTCCGCGGGGAAATTCGCAAAAGAAAAGGGAGACGGAAAGTTGATCGAAAGCCTAAGTTTATAGGAACTGCTTCAGAAGTGTCGGTACAGTACACACACACACACGTGTCGGTACAGTACACACACACACACACACACACACACATCTGCGCTTCGTAGAAGGCGACTTATAAGGGGGATGGGGGTGTGGATGGCAGGAAATCCACTCTTCCCGTATGAACATCCTGCACTGGGGTATAGAAAAAGGAGCCAAATAAGGATTTTTCTCAATTGCTCTTTTATCTGTTCTAGGCGCTACGTCACTGAAGTAAGAAAAGGCATACAATACATACAAATACTAGTCCAAAATGTGTATATTTACACGTGGATATGATGGCTTGTGAAGTTCGATATGGCCACAAAGTTACAAAATGTGTTTATATGAATCTTGAGTGTAAATGGTTTTGTATTTTCTACCGAAGTAAGCAAGTTGCTGTCCCATGTAACGTGTGTGTGTGTGTGTGTGTGTGTGTGTGTGTGTGTGTGTGTGTGTGTGTGTGTGTGTGTGTGTGTGTGATCCATGCATCGGTTGTACCCTGTCCTTCGTCTTTATATCTTATTCATTACATGATGACTCTACTTTGTCTTCGCTTTCTCCTCTCCTCTTCTTTATCCCCTCTTCCCGAGAGAGATATATCACTTTACCCCCCCCCCCCCCTTCCTCTCCTCCAACCTTTTTCTTATACCACTTTTTAGGAGAAAAAAAAAAAAGGAAGACAGCTGATAAGCTCAGCCGATTATCGGAGAAGGGAAAAAAGAAAACGCTGAGTCGAATTCTATTCAAATGCAGTTGTTAAGAATTTCTCGCTGGAACCGAAGGACACAACTTTTACTACGATTAAGCATATTTTTATCTTTTTTTCTTTTTACGTGTCTGTAAGTCCTTGAAAGTGACGCAGACTAGAGAGCTGGTAGTCGGGGGGAGGGGAGGCGTCTGCTGTTGTGGGGTCGGGGGAGGGAAGTAACTCAGCTCTGCCTGGGCGCTGCCGGCGCTGAAGAAGGACTGGTAGAACGGTCATTAGCGAGTACCCTTAGCCACAGGGGCTAGTCGGGGCTTTGGACGGGATAACAGGAGGCAAGTAGAGATTGATGAGGAAGTTCTAAGAGGCTGTTAGTAGATGAAAGTCACTACAGTGGGGAGAGGGGAGGGGCAGGCTGGCTGCTTAAGTAGGTTGAATATACATACTTCAGGAGGCTAAAGAAGGAGAAGAAGGGTTGTCTAAGGTCTGAAGAGGATCCTGCTCCTTGTGTGATTACGGGATGTAAAAGGTTGTGGAAGGGTAGTAAGAGGATCGGGAAATTGCCTTCCCTGGGTTGAGGAAGGACTGAAAGGGTGCCAGAGGACTGAGGGAGGACCCTTAGAGATCTGGGAGAGTGCTGGGATGTATGTGGATGACGAAGAGCTGTGAGAGGTCGGAGAAAGGATCACCAGGACAATGGAACTATATATATATATATATATATATATATATATATATATATATATATATATATATATATATATATATATGTATGTATGTATGTATGTATATGTATATATGTATAAAGAAGGAGCTGCATAAGGAATGTCTGAGGAGGAGCTGCTACGGGGTTAGAGAAAGTTCCACAGACGAGGGTTGGGCACGTTCGGGGTAACACACCCGTGTGGTATATTCATTTTTTCCCCCCTAAGGAAGGATGATATTTTTATGATGATATGGAGATGCTGTACAGTGGGTGACGGGTCAAGATGGGCGCTGCGGACACAGGAGAGGAGAGTAGGAGGGAGGAGAAGGGAAAGGGGAGAGTGTCCCCGGGTTACGAAGTTGTGTGAAAGGATTGAGGCAGTTATGAAAGTGTGGGGACGGCGTCTCCCCTTCACACCCTCCCGGCACAAGACTCACCAACGTCCCCAAGTCACGTAGGTCTTGAAGACAGTGACTCGCCTTTGTTTCTGGAAGTTCCAAGGTGTTCCACCCTTACACATATAAGGATTCGTCAGAGAAATATTAATAGTCATTTACTCGTTATTTTCCTATAAGGTGATGGTTGAGACTCGGAAAGCTTTGGGAATGTACGATACGTCTAATGTTATATGTCTGCGGGAGGAAAAGGTATTAGTAATGGATCTTTTTAAGTGGTCAGAAGTAAAGTGTGTGGCGGGCATCCCCGTGTGGTACATTCCAACCTTTGATCTCCGAGGGAGGAAGGTGACACAAGGTGGTCGTCGTTCGTTTTGATTTAGTAAAAGTTATCTCAACTCAAGTAACTTCTTGTGTTTCTTTGTAAAGTTGAGGCCGTAGTGCGGTGTGCTTCGCCCGGCCTGCCCTCCTCCTCCTCCTCCTACATTCCCGGCAGGAGGCGAGCATCTCGACGCTCCCTTCCACATCTGAGGAAAACTTCAAAGTGCGTACCTCTGGACGGCCGCCCACTGAGGTGAAGGGATTGTAAGAGAAGGGAGAGATGGGAAGGTGGTCAGGGAAGGGGAGCACAAGACCGGTGGAGTTTTTACCAGTATGACATATGGATATTGCTTCCTCTACATAGTGTATCTCGTATGTTGGGGACACTATTGGTGTCGTATTTATATAAACTGGTTTGTGTGTGTCTCTGTGTTTGTGTGTGTGTGTGTGTGTGTGTGTGTGTGTGTGTGTGTGTATATGTTTCTTCTGCATATATGTCCCTTCCCGAAGGGAGTCTGGAGACGATGGTGTTATTAACAGCTTCTTTTCATTCGATTTCTCGTTTGGTTTCCTGTTGTGTTTAGGATTGCTGCTTCTTCAGTTACGTGCCCGCCACCTCTCTTTTTCGAGCAGTCTCCCTTTACGTTTGTCAATCATGTTTCATCGGCCCGTGAACTACCCAGCTGCAGGAACCAGACCTCTCCAGGAGTAAACTTCTGCCACACGTCCCAGGAAAGGATGGCAAATTAAGGATAATCAGTTTACCATAAGCTGGACGCCAGGAGAGACCCTGCTCAACAGAAAGTTTTCATATTAGTTCACTGTTGTTGCAGGCCAGGCTATTATGAGTCCGAACTTGATAATCCTGGTCATCATCTAACCTGAACTCTACCCGTTTGTGTCATTACAGTAACTGTAATAATCAACCCCAGAGCGTTGTAGTAGTGGAAAGTGAATCAGATTACAGAGATGTAGGTATCAAATAAGATAAATATATTTATGAAGTGATAAGCAGTAAAACGAAAGGTAATACAGTTGTAAGCAGTTTGATAGGAAGTCAAGAAGTACACAGCCTTACATTAAGTGTTTTAAGTGATATATCTAAACGCTGTTTTTCTGTGAAACTTTTAAGTTTTCAAGGACATTGCTGTAAAACTGGGACGAAAATATGTTTCAGTAAGCACACATTGGCATTGTAAATGATTAAAATTTACCAGTAGAGTTTTTAATAATTTGTATTGCTTTAATCTGGGTAATTGCAGCTGTGAAATAATACAATTTACAATTTTTTTTTTTAATCTGAATTCTTTTAATCCGGGTATTGGATATGGTAATGAAGTTCATGATATCATGAGTAATGACGACCCAAGCTCAAGCGCAAACAAACCTCATTTATAAAGTGATATGTATATATATATATATATATATATATATATATATATATATATATATATATATATATACTATGTATATATATATATATATATATATATATATATATATATATATATATATATACTATGTATATATATATATATATATATATATATATATATATATATATATATATATATATATATATATATATAGCTCGGGGTAAGAAAAAAATATTCACATCTGTGATGCTCTATATTTACGATTTGGTAATTATTCAGCATGTCAAAATATATCGGAGGTTATGTCTTAAGGTATTTTTACTTGATATTAGAAAAGAAATGACTATAGTGGCTAAAACTTGACCTAATGGTCCAGGTACCAAAAGTGTTATTGATATTTTTGCATAAACTACATGAAGGTTGCTTGTGGAGCTTATGGGGAAGATCACTCATGTCTGGTAGTTGATGAAGTTACGATGGGAAATTATTTACTTCGATATTAGAACGACGATGGATGTTCAGGTTCTTCTATGATGTAGGGCCGAATGGCCAGTGACCAGAGAAGCAAGAATGTAACACCGCCCGAATTGCAGCTGTAACTAAGACCGAGTTAGGTTAGGACCATGGCGGCTTACATATCTCCTACAGTCACCACCACACCCTAGCCAGTAACTCCCACCACCATCACCTCCACCACAACCATTGCCACTGCATCCACCACCACCCCTCCTCGTACCTCTACCACCATCATAACCATCATCATTGTTACCTCTGCTATCACTGCCATTACCACAACCACCCCCCACCACCACAACCACCGGGGTCATTACCACCTCATCCATCAGCACGAGCAATATGCATGGACTCCCCAGGTAACACACGGCCGACAGTGTCATGCTGAATAAGTCCCGAAACCTCCTCTCGCTCCGCCTCTCCAGCATTATACGCTGTTTACACAACCAGCAGAACAACAATAAGACGAGAAAAATACACTGCACCGTTATGGAAAACGTGCCGTCTGTAGATACCGGCTCCTTTTGCAGGTCCCGGGAGCTGCCAGCCCCTTAACACAGGAAGGAGACCACAAAACCATCGTGAATAATACGTAGTGACCCGCCTGCCGGAAGCACGTCTGAACTGGGGGAGGCGGTGCGGAAACACGAGGGCGGGACCCTTGCCCAAGTCTCTCTGGTTGTATGACTGCATAGAGCCTCACACATCCCCCCACATACACCCCACACATCCCCCACATACATCTATACATTCCTCGCATACAACCGCGCATTCTCCCCTTACAGAAGATATCCAGAAATTCTTGTCTTGATGCAGTGGGATATCGACAGTGGCCGCATCTCGAAATGCCATCGTTCCCCTAGCGTAAGAACTGTATCAGGTATTTAGCCTCAAGATTACATTTCTAAGGAAACGTGAGGGCGGGGGGGGGGTTTCCGCGACTCGATCTCTTAAGGCAAAGGCCACATACCCGAGCTCTTATATAGCAATGGACTCGCTCGAGGGAGAGAACCAGCGAAAGATTGTGTATCAGCGCCCAGCTGCGACAGGAACACGAAACTAGTGAGAAGGAAGGTTGCAGGAGAACTTCCCAGTCGTTTATGTTGGAGCACGACAGGTCGTAGATGTCGTCCAAGTTGTCCATTTCCCTCCTGGGGTAAAGGGTAATTGTAAATGCTTCTTGGTTCTGGCGAGGGAAAGGAGGAGACGGTAGGGTGCAAGAGGAGAAAGAGGCAGAGTGAGGGAGGAAGAGACGTGTGTATGTGTGTGTGTGATGTGAGAGAATTGAGGAAAGAGAGGAGAGGGAAATAGAGAGAAATAAGCTAGTGAGAGAGTGGGGAATAGAAAGACAGAGAAACAGAAGACTGTACGAAAGATTGGAAATAGAAATTAGGGAAAGAGAGAGAGAGAGAGAGAGAGAGAGAGAGAGAGAGAGAGAGAGAGAGAGAGAGAGAGAGAGAGAGAGAGGGAGAGAGAGAGAGAGGCAAGAAATGGAGGGAGATAAAAAGAGATGTCTGGAAAGAGAATCTGGATGGTCTTAAGAGTGGATGGCAACAGACGTATTACAAATAATGGTAAGTGGAGAGGAAGGAACAAGATGGTGTCATTCTGATAAAAAGTTCTGTTCGAGTCAAAAACATTGTTCTTCTCAAATAACGATAAGTGGAGAGGAAGGAACAAGATGGCGTCATTCAGATAAACACTTCTGTTCGAGTCAAAAACATTGTGTTTCTCAAATTCTCAGACCGTTGATATAAGTTTGTCTTAATGCTCAGGACTTTAACTCGTTATGAGTAACTTAGGTTGAAAGATGATGGCCTGGCCTTTGACTCAACTCGTAAGAGACATGTCAAAGGTCATCGAAATCATTCCCAGGGGTCGTGCATTTGTCCTTTACGGTAGTATCTGTTTTCCTCAGAAGTCGTACCGTCGTATTCACAGAGGTTAGTTAGATTATGTCCTTAATGTACACAATACATGTGAATGTCCAATATATGTCAGAACTCCATGTTTGTAAACCAGACTCCTATACAACATAGCTTTTTCACTTTGTACACCACCGCTTATGCACTACACAACGTTTTCTATATGATTCAGAGCCCTGCTGTTATGTATAGACCTTTTTGATTTTTATAGTATTTTGTAAAGGAACTTAAGAATGTGACGGTAGAGGAACGCAATGCCATCAGTATGATGTTAAAGGAACATAACGTAAGAATGTGACGTTAGAGTAACGTGGCGTAAGAATATAACGTCAGAGGAGCGTGATTCGAAGAATATGACGTTAGAGGTACTTAACGTAAGAATATGACGTAAGACGATCGTATTCAAGTATATGACGTCAGATGATCACATTGTATGAATATGACGTCCGAGGATCACAGTGTAAGAATATGGTTTGAATACCCAGCGCGATCACCGGTGATTGGGTAATTGGGGTCGCCAGCAGACTCGAGGATGGCGGGATGATCTCTGATTGGTCCATCAGGTGGGAATGACGTTAAGCCACATAGAGCGACAGCGCCGCGATGATTGGTTCACCAGGTAAGGTCGTGGTGGCGGCTCTCGCCTTGCTATTGGTCAGCTGGAGATCATATAAATTCCAATGTCGATAGGATGTTTATGTCTAGGGATGGAAGGGAGACCGTCCTCGTTTGAGCAAATATATATATATATATATATGTATGTTTTTTTTTTTTTTTTTCTCTCTCCCTCGCCTGTGAGAAAATCTTGAGTTTCCCGCTAGGTCGTTGCGGATCGCAAGGTAAAGATGGGTTCCCTTCTTTATTGCTCAGCCATTCTTCTTCTCTCTTCTTCTTCTTCTTCGAGGGAGCGGAGTTTCCGTAATCGATCGGCAGACGAAGATACGGGTCCTTGTGGTTCTTTTGAATGGTCGCGCGGCCGGGGTTTCACCGGGTTCCATCTTCAACGTCGACGTGTCGCCGAGAGGGTTTGGATTCTCTGTTCAGCACCACCACTCGGATGAAGGTGGGGATTCCTCCCACTCAGCATCTCTTTCTTGTATGGATGGTCTGCCCGTTTGACACTACCTGTCGTATGGGGAGTATTTCCTACTCAACATCACCTTTAGTATGTACGGGGGCCTCTTGACGTGACGTTTTTTTTTTTTTGCACTCAATAGTCAAGAAGGAAATGATATATAGTAATTGTTGAGTGATATAGAGGGACGAAATTATGTAGTTTCGTACCTGGCATGACCAGTGCGTCGGTGATTCCCCGGTAAACACAAGGCCTGTGGCATCTGAACACAACCGTATTATTCACCCCAAGGCTCCGTCGCTTGTCTTCTCATGAAAAGGCAAAGTTCACCAGCACATCGGCTAAGGAAGAAAAAAAAAAAAAAGCAAGTTCCGGGACTTTAATTTGTTAGCCCCCGTGCCTCATGGGCCACAGGTAAATGTTGACACACCTGGATTATGGGACGGGAGCCGAGGTCACTTTCTTCAGCCTCCTGGAAGAGGTGCTAGTGGGACGGGCGGGACGGAGGAGGAGGAGGGAGGCTGGTGCTGGGAGGGAGGATGGAGAGAGAGAGAGAGAGAGAGAGGGGGGGGGGGTGCATGATAGGAGATAGGATGTGAAGGAGGGAAGATGTGAACTGAAGATACGGGGGGGCTTAGGAGGTAAGGTGGAGGTTGCGAGGTTGTGCGGGTTTTGCTGGGTTGTGGGTTAGGTTAGGTGTGTGTGTGTGCGTGCGGGATAGAGAGTATCCTTTTGTGATAATGATATGGGGTAAGTGAGAGAAAGAGAGAGGGAGCTACAAAGAAAAGTTTCTCTGGAATTTATGATTCTCTCTCTCTCTCTCTCTCTCTCTCTCTCTCTCTCTCTCTCTCTCTCTCTCTCTCTCTCTCTCTCTCTCTCTCTCTCTCTCTCTCTCCATATTTATCTATCATTGTCTATCTCTTTATATGGATCAATCATTCAGCAAGTATGATAATCCGTCACGTCATCATTGTCACAAGCCAGGACGAAATTTCAAAAAGTCCCTCGGGTCGATATTTAACAGACACAGAACGACACAGAAAAAGCCGACTGTGTCAAGCCACGACGAGGAACACTAAAGAGAAGGCAAAGAAATAAAAAAGAAAAAAAAGAAATGTTAAAAGTATTGTTCTTGGGATACAGATTATCTGGTCATTAGGAGAAGAGAATGTATGATGATAGTGTCTTTGTCTTCGGCTGTTCGATACCCAGAGGTTCACCTCCCTGACGTCAATCGTCCCATGATGGGTGACAGCGAGGGGCAGATATTGTCTTGTTGGTGTGGGCATATCAGTCAGTAGTAAGACCTATACTGCTCGCTGGGGACGCTCACTGTATTTGTACAAGTGTTGAATATATATATATATATATATATATATATATATATATATATATATATATATATATATATATATATATATATATATATATATATTCGCCATTTCCCGCGTTAGCGAGGAAGCATTAAGGACAGAGGACCGAGCCTTAGAGGGAATATCCTCACTTGGCCCCCTTCTCTGTTCCTTCTTTTGGAAAATCAAAAACGGCAGGGGAGGATTTCCAGCCCCCTGCTCCCCCGCTCCCTACCCTTTTAGTCGCCTTCTACGACACGCAGGGAATACCTGTGTGTGTGTGTGTGTGTGTGTGTGTGTGTGTACACTATTTTTACTTGCAAGCAGCTTCTACAACTCTGGTACCGACCATTATCCTCACAGTGTCAGTAAATGTTAATCTCTTTTTGTTCCTGTATTAACTAATTTAACTTGTTGTGTTATCTCGCTCTTAAACTCGAGCCTGACACGGAAACTTTACTCATTATCCTTTGTTAACTTCGTTTTGTTTTGTCTGTGATTACTGGGATTATATCAAGTTTAGCTCTTCATTTTTCTCTTGTGTGTGTGTGTGTGTGTGTGTGTGTGTGTGTGTGGTGTGTGTGTGTGTGTTCGTGCCTTACGTTAGGCACAGAAATGTTATTCAGCGAGCGTCACCCTCAAGCCTCAGAGTAATATTCAAAACTAAAGCTACGACCAAAAGTTTATTTAGAATTAAGACACACTCCGCCCTGAGGTGTACAAGTGGTCCGGTCCCCTTGTAAACAAATGAATTTACAACGGCCCTGAAGACTTCGGTGTGCTGGCGAGGCGGAGACACAAGTGGGGGTCGTCTCAAAGTATGAAATATTATTATTATTTTCTTTTATTTGCTTCTCATCGGCGGCTCGCACAGTTACCTTGCACCGCCTAGAGTTCCAGGCCATGTAGAGTATAACTCGTGGGTGATCGATTAACGTGTGTCGGAGCCAGGGGGGAGCAGGGCCTCCTGTGAGTGGAGTCGATGATGTATTGGAACAAAGAAAGGAATAACCTTAGTGGGTTTCTGTGTATCGTCTCTTCAACCTGTTATTGAGAAGAATTTGTGTTAATGAGGAAAACGTTGCTTTGAGAAATAATATATATGTTTATATATATATATATATATATATATATATATATATATATATATATATATATATATATATATATTATTTTGATTAAAAGTTTTCTTTTAACTAAGACTCTTATAGACTAGTTTCAACATTTTAGAATTCAGTGCTTAACCTAATTTCGTGTCAGAACTGTTGTGATGAAGACGTGGGTTGGTAGGTTCAGAGAATAGCCCCATCGGTTTATATATTCATATTTACTGTCTTGGTGACGTGTGAATTTCAGATGTTTGCCATTCAATTCATTTTTGTACTTGATGTGTGAATATTTTCATTGCGTTATGCATACTCTTAACCTAACCTCACCTAACCTAACCTCATCAGTTAGCGGACTCACCACCTGCATGTGGTAACACCTGGAGCGAGAAGCCACCATGGGTCCAGGCTGTATCATCGTCACTAGACGAGGAAGAATACAGCATCGTCGCGGGCCCCTCTCACTCAAAAGGAGCCCCACCTTACCTCGCTCCTGCGTGGAGAGCTGCCTAGAAAACACAGTGGCCCCATGAGAGTGGTACTAGTGATGTGTGATGATATATGTATAGTGTGGTTGTGTGTGTGTGTGTGTGTGTGTGTGTGTGTGTTCGTGAAGGAAGGTGTATAGTGTGTGGCTGCCGGATGGGATCATCCGGGTAACATGAAAGCAATAACACGGGCCGTATTTTTAGCCCTGCCCAAAAACGTCACACTAAATCGGTTTAATTGTCCATTACACGTTTAATAGAAAATTTATTGTGGATGTAATTTGTCTAACTGTGTGTGTGTGTGTGTGTGTGTGTGCGCGCGCGTGTGTGTATGTGCGTCTGTGTGTGTGTGTGTGTGTGTGTGTGTGTGTGTGTGTGTGTGTGTGTGTGTGTGTGTGTGTGTGTGTATCATTACTATTTCTGATTACTATTTGTATGTTACAGGGAGAGGGTTGTACACTCGTGTATATTTACTTTTATGTGCACACACACACACACACACACACACACACACACACACACACACACACACACACCTCATGCATAGCATTCTGATCTTTTCTGATTCGTGTGTTAACCCTGACTGTGTGACGTGTCTGCCGCAGACGGGCTGGTCGACTGCTCCGACTCTGAGTGCTGCTCGACCGACGCCTGCATCGACCACGTCATGTGCATGGTGTCCAGTGATCCCGTCGAGGTCCTCCTGAGGAAGCAGCCGCCCGCCGTCACCGCCTCCTTCTACCAGCGCGTCAAGTTCATCATCGAGGACTCCAGCGTGCAGAGCTTCGCCCAGAAAGACGAGTATAGCGAAAGGTAATGTAGGCAGTGCGTTGCTCTCGTAGACCCTTCTAGTTGGTGTATGTGTGCCTGTGTGTATGTATCTGTCTGTGTAGGTGTATGCATACGTGTGTGTGTGTGTGTGTGTGGGTGGGTGGGTGTGTGTGTGTGTGTGTGTCTTTGTCATATGTGGTCAGTTTGAGTCACTGGTCACATCCCAATTTGAGGATAGTCTAGTAAGTGATTTAAATCGACTGTAGTTAGATACTCACGTATGTCATAACGTCTGTGAATGGCTCAGAGACAGCAAAGCCTCTGGGATGTGTCCAGTAACCTCACCATAGCTCTCCTGGGGGTTATCTTGAAAATCATAACCTTTTCAAGTAGGCCAAAAAAAAAAAAAGATAAAAGGTGTAAATGTAACATTGATACAGAAAACGGGTGAGGTATGTTCTCTTTATATCTTCCCTCCTAGGTGCAGGTCTTCCTTATAAACAGACCCAGGGTGAGGCGTGAGCTCAGCGCCTGGCCAGTATTATTGTAGTAATCATACTAGAAGACGTTCAGCCAGAAGTGAGATTTGTTTTGATATTCTGTTCCTCTAGGTATATCCTTCCCGCTCTGTTGGTGCCCTCCCGTCCCCTCCCGTCACACCCAAGTCCTCCTCCCTCCCGTCTGTCCCTCTGTTCCTCTCCTCCCGTCTCCCATCACATCCTCTCTCTCTCTCTCTCTCTCTCTCTCTCTCTCTCTCTCTCTCTCTCTCTCTCTCTCTCTCTCTCTCTCTCTCTCTCTCTCTCTCTCTCTCTCTCTCTCTCTCATCACCTTCCTCCTCCGTATGACACCCCTTATCGTCTCTCTCCTCGTGTCTTTCTCACTTCCCCTCCTGAAAACATTGTTAAGACCTTGAAGCCTGTGACTTCCCCCAAGGCAGAAGTCTTTGTCCATCTTGGTTCCTTTTTCCTTCGTCCTCGGCAGCCCATCTTCTCTCCCACCTTTTCCTACTTCATATGTCCCTTCCTTCTTTACCTTCGTTTCCTCCTGCCAGCTTTCACATGGAACCCGCGAACTCATCTCTACCGGTAAGCCCAAGGCCACCAAGTTTACGATCTTCTACTCAAGAATTCGCGTCCGCCAAGCTTGGATTCCACTACACGCCAAAAGTATTACTTCTACTTGGCTTCGAGTCGTCAGAGCGCTGTTGAAAATGCTGTCCATACAGCTTTTAGTGGTCGGTTCACAGCATAGTATTAGTTTACAGACAAGGCGGAACTTTCGGACGTTTGGGATGAACAGAGTAATGAAGTGATTGTTCGATTTGACCGTAAATAACTCAGCGATCGTCTGTTCATCGTCATCTCCACATCAGCTATTCTGTACATGTCATGTGTCATATGTCATGTCGTACAGTATGTTTTGTAGCGACGGCATTTCATAACTCTAAACCACACGCATGGGAGACCCAGTAAGATAATTGCTCGTAGAATCTTGTTGTACGTGTCTCACGACACCATTAATGTTCATTGTACTTTTTCTTTTTATCAGTCTCTTGAGGGTAATAAACCAATAAAGTATACACTCTGTCTTCACGAAACTGAGTGACAGTATGAGTGTGGATATGAGTAATATTCACTGAATACCAGACTGTGGTTGTTTATACAAGCGCGAACTACCAGAAAGACATTATTTGCTTGGTTGTTGTGGTCAGCGAAGCAAACACTCTTATTCAACCCCAGCCTCCCGTTGTACTTCCTACCCATAATCGTCATGTCCCGAAGGTTCAACGTAGAGGCAGTGAAAACCCAAAGAACGTCTGTAATGTTCTGCTTTAAGACAAGTTCTCGACGACGGAGGAAATTATGAGTGCGGCGTCAGAGTCAGGCGTGTCACCTGCCACAGCTAATTACCGGTAAAACCATAGACGAAATGCGAGTAAAGCTACCAAGAGCTGAAGGTCGCCGACCATCTGACAGAACCACACGTTCCTCAGCCCCAGAGGGAGTACGACGCTGACGTTCGTTACCTTCTGTCCCCACTACTCCTTACTTTCTCACAGCTCCTTTTTCTCCTTGCTCAACATCTCGCTTGATTCTCTGCCACTCACTCCTCACACCTCCCCTTACTCATTCCCCGCTTCCCTACCCTCCCGGGAACCTCCCTCCCTAAAGACCATCCCCTCCAACCCCCAGGAGAGCCTAACGAAAAGGAAAACCTAACCACCTCCTCCTCCTCCTCCTCCTCCTCTGTCTGTGTATTTCTCTCTCCTCCCTCCCACCCTCTCCTTCCTCCTACTCCACCTCCCAGACTCTTTTAAGTTTGTCTAATACTCCTCCTCCTACTCCTACTCCTACTCCTACTCCTACTCCTCCTTCTCCTCCTCCTCCTCATCCCCTTTCTTTTGTATTACTATTTTAAGACCAAATTCTGGAGGGGTATTTATGTTGCTGTTTCTCATGAGTTCAAAACAAGTTATTTAATTTCATTAGTGATTTTTTTTTTCTAATTTACATCCTTTGTAATTCATTGTGTAAAATATCACTCTGTGAATGAAATGAATAAATGAAAGTGTGGATTCCATTGATCAATTGTCCAGTAAGGCTTTATCCCTCCAGACCATGGTTCCGCCACAGTCGCCCTTTATGACCAATGTCCCCAACCCTCAAAAAAAAAAAAAGAAAGGTCATGTATGTACGACTTTGGGCAGTTACAGCAATGTCATTTGTTTTCTTTCAGCAAGTGGTTTTTGATGGTCACTGAAGAGGTTAAGAGTCATAGTAACGATGTAATGGTTACCAGATGTTTGTGTGGTGATCACAGTGTCTATTGTGGAGACAAACGTTGTACAAACGTTGCTACTGTGTGACGTCACTCGCCTCCCATACCCAGGCTCGCCCTCCTGTGTCCCCGCATCACACACACACACACACACACACACACACACACACACACACACACAGGAAGTATACATACGATAGGTACAGTTTACCAAGTGTATGTTAAGGATGTGATATAGACACAACTGTTCCTGGTGATGAGTAGGTTATCTTCGTCATGTGGATGTTCAAAGACTCTCTGCAATAAAGGGAAAGCGCGGATGGTGGAAGTTGCAACGCTTTGATGAATGAGAGTATGAAGTCGGGTTTGACGCAAGTTGGATGAAAGCTGAGGAATGCTGGCGACGCGGTATGTAATGAAGTCGAGGTGTTGTGTATACCTTACCTCACCATGCATTTTGAGGTCTTCTACCCCAACAGCTCGGTGTGGGACCTTAAACCTAACCTTACCTTACGTTTACCCTACGATGGTTTCGGAGGGCTTCTACCTCAAACCACAGCTCTGCCTAGGACTGATATGTCTTATCAAGAATGCCACAGGTGAGGCGTCCACAGAGACATGTGGAAGTGTAAGGTTGATGTGGGTTGAGAGAAACAGCATGATGGAATGAAGACGTGAGGGAGTTCGTTTGTATGACGAAAAAATTTTGGATGTAGGAAATTAGTTTTCCAGAAATAATGTCAAGGGGTGAAGAATACATGGCCTTGTGTACAACATGATGGCCACATGAAATAATTCTGAAGCAGTCTTGAAATGTGAAAACTTAAAAATTTTTGAAAAAAGTAAGTAATGTCGAGAGGAGGTGAGTAGGTAGGTGTTCAGGTGGAGAATAACGATATGCCAGACGAGAGTGACTGTTCGCTGTAGGAGAGGTGCACTTAGATGTCAGGTCATCATTATTATGGACTAGAGGGATGTGTGAGGTACGTATGGGGCGTATGTATGGGGCTTTGTGGTGTAGTGATACACCTAGAGACTGGAAGAGCCGAAGGATATGGCTGGTTTGGTGAATAGTAGATGAGATTGAAGGTCCTACTAATTGAATGGGAGAGTGGGAATGAACAAGACTGGAGATATGGTCGTGTTCCAGACACCGGATGAAGGATGTGAGTGATCAGTCGTCAATGTAAGACAAGCAAACAATGCTCCGAGAGTTGCAAAGGAATAAGTTTTCTCAGCATTGCAGGTGAGACTTCATAATCGCGTTGAGACAACCACGGAACCCTTTGTAGCCGGGTAGTAAAGAGAACTTAGTGAGCAGGAGGCTGTGTGCACAAAGGATTTCTGCACCTCAGCAGATTGTGGAAAATGGTGTGTGCTTTAATGGATTTAAAAGAAGCCTGGTTATGAAGTGAATAGATAAGGACCTGAGGAAGTTTTGACGCCTTAATGACGTGTGAAGGAGATTCGTACTTGGCATATAGATGCCTCTAACGGAAGCAGGCACTACATTTGTGTAAAGAAAACGACGTGAATAGTTTGGATGCGGAAGTGCGTCAGTGATGCGTAACGTGTTATTACAGTAATGGACGGAGGAAACCAAGTAGAGAAGAATGAGGTGCGGGAGTGTGCGGTACCACAGCACAGTTTTAGAGCAGAGTGAAAGTTACAGTAGTTGATCACAGCAGACGTTGCTGCTTCTCTGCTAACAGAGGCAGAGTAGAAGCCGGACGGAATCGCGGGGAGCTTGTTGTGATGTGTGTGTAAGAGCAGGATGTTGAAAGGAATACAAGTTTAAGGATGTTGCTTTTAAAGAAAAGTGACGCTTATTTTCGTTCAAGGTGAAGGATCTCGCTCATGAAGAAAAGTGACGCTTATTTTCGTTATCAGTTTTTTAGGAAGGAATTACAAATTATGATAGTTTAGGCGTTTGGTAAATAATGTCTTGTATGGAGGGCATAAATAAAGCCGAATTTGAAAATAAGAGTAGTTGTAGGGAAGAGCTGGAAATCTCTTGAGAGAAAACATATGGAAATTCTTTTTTAGAGTTATAGATTCTTCCTTAATGGATTTTCCCCTCTGATTCTTGTTTATGGATGTGAAGGTGGCATTTTCATATGGAGAAACGGCGAGAGATGAGAGCATTGCTGAATGACTTGTGTGTATTGGGAAGCAATGAGAAACTGGCGTAAAGACTCAAGATGCGACAAACGAATGTCTCGGGTGTGACGAAAGGCATGTACAGGAAAGCCTTTTTAAGAGATGTGACGTCCATGTTGGTCATAAGGCAGGTGAAACTGGTGAAGGTCGGCGCTGGTGTGGCTCGAAGCTTCGAAGCTTCAGTGGGGGTTAAAGAATGAATGGATGCTTAGAGAGTGTATGGTCGTCGATCCTCTTTGTAGTGCGAGGTGATTCGGAGGGGTTCATGAAACAGTCATTTTCGCTGAAAGAAAAAAAAATAGAAAAGGTAGCTGAATGTGAGAAATGAAAGATCATGATATATATATATATATATATATATATATATATATATATATATATATATATATATATATATATATATATATATATACTGAGCACAGTCACATACATATACATTCTTAGAGCCCACTCAATCAGTCAGTCGGTGCGAGCGGAGGTAGGTAGGACGAGCCGGGTCCGGATCAGGCGCTCAGGCTTGTAGTTTGGTCTGCAGAAGAGTTGCACTGAAGCCTTTGTACCATGATACATAGATCAGCCCTTGGGAGCTTGGTGCGGGCGTGTCGATAAGGCCAGATGCTCAGGGTTAACGAGGGGCAGAGGCGAGATGAGAGAGCCTTATGGACACGCGTGACCAGGCTTCGCAATGGATGATCTCTTTTAGCAATTAAGAATCTCTGTCTTACCTATAATGTAATGTTGAGGCATATGCTAGAAACACCGACATCTCTATCACATTTCATGTCACAAAGTAGATCAAGGATAGAAAAAAAAAAATATTTAATCGCACATTTTTGACATTTAAACGTTTTTTTTTTTGTTTTGTTTTATAAACGGATAATTGCCTTCCCTTTTCGATTATAACGGGAAAGAGAATTAGCACCTAAGAGGAAAGACTTCCCCATATGTTGTGTAGATGAAGGACTTGGCGAGGAAAAGAACATTTGCAGTGATGGTCATTGCCGCGTCAACGGTAGTGCACTCACCACACGAACCCACCACCCCACGTCAACAGTAGTGCAATCACCACACCAACCTCCCCCCCTCAACTGTCATGTGTAATTCCCGGGTTCACCACAACAGTATCGGACGATCTAAAGTACTTGTTTTCCCCCCCGAAGTCCCCCCCCCCCCCCCTCCAGAGACTTTTGACACCATTGTTAAACAGTTTACATATATATATTTTCTTTTTTCTTAGCCACATGAGAAGTTAAAAGATAAATTGTCCCCCCATCACTGTTTTGAGATCAGGCTAATGATGTAGAGTTTATTCCATCCTTTTGTCATAAGTTTAAAGCTGAATTTTTCATATATATATATATATATATATATATATATATATATATATATATATATATATATATATATATATATTCTTGACATCATTAAACACAGATTGAGAGAGAAAAAAAAAGAAGGCCTCGTATAAGATAAGACTGGCATTTTAAGAAACCCATGATTAAACCCAGATATTGCTCATTGGCAGTAGAGACGAGAGGAGGAGAGAGAGAAAGCGAGTCTCTCACTCTCACTCTCTCTCACAGTTACTTTAGAAATCATCCGTCGATTGAGCAGGTCTTCCCTGCCGTTTGGTCTGAATGCCAAATCTCCATTAATGGCAGACATTATCTTCCCTTAGCAGATCCCTATTTGCTCGGCGTTCATATCTTCAGATATTTTTTTTTTCCCCAGATCACATAATGCCAGGAGCAACCTGGGTGAGGGTCATGTGTTTCATCAGATGCCAGACCCATCATCCTAGAGTAGTATGTGTGTGAATGCCAAAAAAAAAAAAAAAAGAATAAAAAAGATCAGTAGTTTTCTTGACGTAGAGTAATATCTTTAGTGGTTGCTTCATAGCTGGGCAGCCGATCCACTGGTGGTTGGGTGTCAGTGCCTTGCATCACTCTCTGACTTAAAACAACAAGAGCTAACTTGGAGCCCCTCACAACAAACCTTGTAGAATATGTTGGTTTGTGTTCACGCCTTGTATACTACTGTTACTACTGCTACTATTACTACTACTACTACTGCTGCTACAGCTACTACTGCCAAAGCCTATCTGTACTACCTTCACAGATGTTGTGTTTTTGATGTGTAGAACCTGTAGTGGAAAGTCTGACTTAATCTCCTTTTCTTCATATAATCATAGATGTATAATTAATTACTAATCTCTCGTGTCTCTTAATGTCATTAAAGAAATTGGTAAAAGTGTAAGTTTCCTCACAGAGAGAAAGAGAGACATATATGTATATATATGAACATATATATATATATATATATAGCTCATGAAAAAAAAAGAATAAGAATTGGAATTTTTGTGATTTAGTCTGACCAGAAGGATGTGAGTTCGGCCCAGCTGTAAAGTTAGCATTTGACTTAATTGCAAGCACCATTTGATACCGTAGATCGGTTGCTAATGGAACTGCAAGTTTGTAGCGCGTGTTGCAAGTGTGGCACCAGTTGAACCTTGTGCAGGTTGCAAAAGAAGAGTGCGAGCCGAGGAAGGAGCTGTCCCGCGACATCTCTCAAGGCTGGAGTTCCACCAGTCTGTTTTGTGAGGTTCTCGGCTTAGGAGATGTAGGCGGTGAAGTCCGGCCGTGGCTGTGCCCCTTAGCTGTTGTGACACAAGTGTGAGATGTGTTATTGGTGACCTGGTCCGTGTTCTAGCGTATGGCTCCAGCCTCCACTTGTATATTAGACCATTTATATCCCCCGACGCCGCCGTCTCCTCCTCTACCACCACCACCAACACCACCACCACCACCACCACCACCATCATCACCACCAGGGCACTCCCCCCGCCACCCCGTTTCTCCCCGTCCCCCACCGAATAAAAGCCAGTTCTCAACACGTTGTAGTCTTGTCCACCACACCGTTACACACCAGGCACGGTAGGTTGGGTTAACCACTCTGCCAATCAGCTACTTCCAGCGTGAGGCCCCGCAAGGGTCCTCTCCGCCCGCGTGAGCGTGAGGACATGGTTCTCTGATGCACGGTATATTCCTGTTTTCCTCCGACCAGTGGAAATGATTTTCATGACGTTGCGTAATTTCACTGCGTTAATGACTGTTCTTTGCTTGAGATTTTCCCGAATTCCCATGGTCAGTACAGTACCACCTGGCATACATTAGGTTACGTTGAGACCGAAAGTGTTCGGATCGAAATAAAAAGAAACCCGTAGCATTACTCATGATTTGGTCATCCCATCCTGTAAAACGTTGATCTCCACAAGATCTGCCGGTAAAGTCAGCGCTGGTCTCATTCAGAAGCATTGCACGTGTTTAGTATAGTTCATACGCTCACTTGTCCCTTTCCCCATTCACATAGTGCGTGTGTGAAAGGCCTCACGAAGCCCAGTGTCACAGACCCCTGAGTAACAGTAGTAGCGGCGATATTCGCGTACGTCGTCACCTCAAGTAGGGCGCCGCCCCCTGGTAACAACAGCGGAGGCTCATGGTCGGGCCTGGTTGTCACTGTGGTATGATTCCAGTGAGTGAGGTGGGGCGGGCGTTTCCTGGTGGACTGTGGACTGGGAGTTGTGGAGTTGATCATGCAGTGTGCTGCTTAATGGCTGCTTTCTTACACTTGGAGACTGATGACTGTGTATGTGTGTGTTTGTTGGTATTCAGGCCTTCTGCTTCATTAGGAACAGCCTGTAAGGGTGTTGAGTCCAGTCGGTGGTGCCTCGTGAAAGAATATATATATATATATATATATATATATATATATATATATATATATATATACGACCAGAGAAAATATTAGTGCTAGTTTTTCTCCCTGTATAGTCTTTATTCCTTCCACGACAGATTTATCTGTGCATATAAGTTTTTTCCCTCTTCAAAAACTTGAGTCTTTCCCTTTCCATGAATAGGAGGATTTTAAGATTGCGAATGATTCGGCTCTGAGCCGTGATATGGTTGGTTTAGAGAGGCTGACTTTTCTTCTACCCTCTCCGCAGTCATGTATAGAAGTGCATCTAGAGGGATTTACTTTTTTTTCCCATCTTGAGATCAGACTTTTATCTTATAATTTCCAGTAATTTTCTACTTCTAAGAAGAGGGGTAAACCTTACATTGAGAACAATAGGTAACTGTCCAATTAGATTTGCTTAAGATTCTGGGATTCATTGTTGATGTTATTTCGTCCCATGAGTTCGATTCTTGTGTCGCTGTCTGTTGACACACCTTCACTCACCGGTCTGCTGATGTTTCCGTATGAAGTTATTCCACACCAGCAACTTGGTTAAGTTTACGTTCATTAGTTCATTCGTCGGTGAGATGTGAGCTGGGGATGTTGAATGCCGGTGGTGAGGTAGCTGGAAGTCTTACTGTTGGCAGGGATTACCCAGGCGGCTGCATGCTTGGGGGTGCTTGAAGGGGAGTCACCCTTGTGTTCGGATACTGATAGTGTTGGTAGCTGACTTGATGCCAGCTGACTGGAAATTAGTGCTGGCAGTGACTGACTACCTAGATAATAGGGTACTGGAAGTTAGTGCTGGTAGAGGCTACCCAGGTGTCAGGGTACGGTAAATATGTGTTGGCAGTGGTTACCCAGGTGGTAAGGTACTGGAAGTAAGTGTTGGAAGGGGTTATCCAGGTGGCAGGGTATTGGAAGTATGTGAAAGTAAGTGTTGTCATGTTAGCAGTGGCTTAATCCTTCTGACGACTCTACAGAATCTGAATGATTTCCATGACGTTTATTATTCCATGAAATGTTTGACTTGTGACTTTTATTATTACTCTTTGCCAGTCGCGGCGCACGCTGGAAGTAGCAGTAGACGACTCGTGCACACAGCTGGGCACGAACACTTTTCACTTGATGTTAAAGAAGCTCACGGAAGCCTCGTTAGAAACCAGTTTATCCCCGTAGAATCGTAGAGGCTCTCGTATCATTCCTTAAGGGTTGGATTATGACCCTTCGTTGCGAGGCTCGGTAATAAGGATCGGTCAGTTTTACTGTACAGTGTGTGTGAGGCAAAGTCATTACATTCGCGAACTACGGAGAGCTTGTTAATGCACAGAGTTCAGACTTACTGGACCAGTTGATAAGAGCTAGAAGCTCTTGTCGCAGCGGCTAATCACACTATTACGGTGATGCAGAGGGTTACTAGGCCCTCTGTCAGGTGCCAGGCACACTACAGTCTTCATTTCCTTGACGCCCGTCGCCTCATGTCACTCGCTTGGCCATAACGTAGATGACTCACAGGTGTTGTCATAACGTGATAACGAGAGCCGTATTTGACCCTACCCTCCTTCCCTCTTCCTCAAGAAAGCCCCCGCAGGTGATGCAGGTGCTCCTCCTCTCCCCCCTTTCCCAGAGGGGAGGGGAGGGAGCTTCCTGCAGATGGGTGCAGGTGGGGGGTGTTAGAGAGAGGTGTGGCGAGCCCGGGTTGATGAACATGGCCACCGTTCTAAAGCCCCCTGTGTCCCCCATGTCTGTCCTCTGTGGCGTCTCCTCCTGTCCGTGTGATGTACGCGTTCTGCATCTGTTGCGCTATCCGTACCGTACTGTACCCAAACGTACCGTACCGTACCGTCTCTCTGCAACGCCCACCACCAACCAACCACTACCACAACCCACTGTCTGTATAATGTCATATTGTAGTCAGTTTTGGAGCTCCTACAATCCCCGGTAAGTAGACTATCACCCCGGCCAGGCTTCGCTATGCCTTAGTTTCATATTCCAAGTTTTCATTATGGCCTTGAGTATTCCTGTTAATGGCTCACTCAGTTAGTTATTCCTTTTATTTTTTCTGTTATGGATCTTATATATGACTGGGCAGGGTACAGATCACCCGCCTGTTGTAAAAAAAAAAAGAGAAAGTTATTTTTTCCTTCTGCCTATAATTTCCGCTTGGTTATGTTCCTAGTTGTCTATGATTTACCCTACCGGTTTGTTTTAATGGATGTATAACTTGGTATAAGAAGGAGGAAAACAAAAACAAAACAAAAAAAAAATATGATTTTTAAGACATCATTATTATAAATATGATTTACTTCTCTCCTTCCTGGACGAATCAAGACAGTTATAATTTCTGGCTTCCTCTGGTCGAATGAAGACCTTTCAGTTCCACAGTTTGGTTGGTCGACCACATTTCTCACAGTTCTTGTAAATTATGTTGGTATATTCTGTTTTTTAAACGCAGTGAATTGATAACTCACTTCCCTTAAAACATTCCTGGTTGATTCCAATTTTTTTTTTTCTCGTGCATGGAGAGTTTGTTTCTCATTACCTTCGGTACCAATATGCATAGATTCTTTCATTTATTATTATATATATTTTTTTCCCCTTTTTTCCCCTCATTTTTGAAAAATCATTTTTTCATTATCATTATGACTGTCTGATTCGGTTATGACAAGTTGAGAATCGATGAACAAAATTTCTTGGATAAATCGCACCACAGTGATATCTGCCTGGGCTGAGATGTGGCCCCAACCCTCCTGCTGGTGCAGGGTATGGGCGTGGGTGGGCGCTCCCTCCACACCCCGCCCCATGACCACCACGCCCGCTCTGGGAGACCTGAAGGACTGCTCAACACGCAGCGAGTATTAACATTATCATTTAGGTGTTTGTTCATGTATATTTGTATAATACATACGTATACTACATAATACACACACACACACACACACACACACACACACACACACACACACACACACACACACACATACACACATAACACACACACACACACACACACACACACACACACACACACACAATGTACACAGCTTCACAGGTACTTGGACAACTTCATCTCGTAATTTACGCATCTGGTATTCAAACTTTTATTATTCTGTTTCTAGTGCCGAGAGAGAGAGAGAGAAAGAGAGAGAGAGAGAGAGAGAGAGAGAGAGAGAGAGAGAGAGAGAGAGAGAGAGAGAGAGAGAGAGAGCCGGGACACAGGTAAAGAAGGAAGAAAAAAAAAGACGGGGAGGAGGGGTAGGGCCACCACGGCCAAAGGCATCCATTAATTAATTAACATTTGGAAACTTGCATTGAGGGCCATCAACACAACTGCTAAGTTTTGGGCGACGGTTCTGTCTGGCAAAGTTTAATGACTTGCCATACTATAATTAAGGACTTTACTGAAGAGAAAATAGAAAATAAAGAACTTAGGTGTGAGTGCTGTTGGGATTTCTGCCATGGTGAGGGTAGAGGAGGAGGAGGAAGGAGGAAGGAGGAGTGGCTTTGTCAAGTCGATGAGTAAATAGAGAGTAGCGAAATAAGCCCTGGCTTATTCGACACTAAAGTTTACGGAACGATGTCGTAATTGGGGGAGGTACGATGTGATGTGGTGTAAACTGGAGTTGGGGGGTGAAATAATCTGGAGGACGTGGAAAAGGAAACGAGGGAGTGTTGAATGGCCCGGGGGGGAAGTTGGGCATTTGGGACAAGTACGACTTTGTTTTGGTACTGCGAAGGGAGTTGCTGAGATAGAGGGAGTGAGAATAAAGGGTTGGGGTGTTTTCATGAAAATAATACTTTCAACTCTTTGAGTGATATATATATATATATATATATATATATATATATATATATATATATATATATATATATATATATATATATATATATATATATATATATACATATATATATATATATATACATATATATATGCATGTATGCCTTAATGCCTTTCCCACCTTAGCGAGGTAGCATCAGGAACAAACGAGCAATGGCTTCATTTGCACACATCCAGAGTCTAGATGTAGTGTATAATTCACCGAAACCAGAGCCCAAGATCCACTTCCAAGCTCCACAGACCACTCCATCGTTTATATTCATTGCTTCATCTGCCCTGGTTCAGCTGGTGAACAGCCCCTAACCCCTTATATGCTACATCGATCCAATTCATCACGCCTTTCCAATCCTGAATGTTTCAGATCCTAATCCCCTCCCGCCTCAAAATAAATCTCCTTCACTCCATCTTGTCATCTTCTCGGCCTCCCATTTCTTCTTGTACGCTACACTTGGGACACATACATCCTTACAGTCAGTTAGTCTTCACCTAACCTTTCCATTTGTCCCAACCGCTTCAACAGGCCTCGATCGGCCCATTTCAGTCATATTGCATTTACTACCGCACCTTTCTAACACGGTCAGTCCGTCTCACACACACACACAGAAATTTCTCTCCCAACACATCGACCATCTTCATTCCCTTTGCATTCACTGCCCAAGACTCGCGTCCAGAGAGCATTCTCAAGGCTTCTGGACCTTCAGACATGCCCATCTTTACCCTTGCAGACAATGACCACTGTTTCCAGATGTTACGTAGTGCACCCAGGACCTTAGTCCCTTCTTTCACTCTTTGACTCACCATTGCCCCTGTGGTTCCATCTGTTGCCTCGTTCTTTTGGTGTTACCTTCCCCCTAGTCTTCGTAACTAGTCTCAAATCATCCTTTCTCGTCCCTCCCTCCTTCATGCTACACCTCACTGTTTACCACCAGAGGCGTGTCATCAGCAAACAGCAAAGGACTCGTGTACCAAGCCCCCGCCTCCTCCGCCTGCCCGCCCACTTGTATCTACCTTCTTCACCTCCCCATCCACATATAGCTTAAACAGCCATGGTGACACCACGCATTCTTGACACAGACTCCACCTTCGTGGAGAACCACTCACTCTCCTCCTTTCTTACTAGCACACACGCCTCATTACTATCCCAGTGAAAACTCATCACTGCATTTAATAGTTTACCTATCACTCCATATATTTGTAACAACTTCCTTCTATTATGTGTTTTCGTCGATACCGTAAAAGCCACATACAGATCTCTCAGTTCCTTCAGGTTTTTCTAACACAAATTACCTAAAGGAAACATGGTTCACACGTCGTCTACCACTCTTAAAACCACTCTGCACCACTCCTCTCTCGGGCACACAGTTCAACAAGTTTTTCTTATTCTTATCTATACCCATGTCTCTTAATTATTCCCTCAATCGCTACATTTCCCGTCCTTGCGCTGGGTTTGGTACTTTGCGTCAACATTGTTAGAGCGCTCACCCAGTTCCTTCCAAAGTAAACATCTTTCATCTTCATCTCTCGCACTTCTAAATGCAATGTCACCCACCTCCCATAACCTGCTTTCATTATAACCCACATTAATCTTGACCTCTTTTTTTTTACATTCTTTCGCACAGTCCCACAGTGCATCTCTCTCTCTCTCTCTCTCTCTCTCTCTCTCTCTCTCTCTCTCTCTCTCTCTCTCTCTCTCTCTCTCTCTCTCTCTCTCTCTCTCTCTCTCCACTAAGCCTAGACTTCGCCCCTTTGACATTCCCCAACCATTATTCTCCTTCCCGTTCAACTTTCTGTAAGTCACATCCAGAATACCCAGGTTTTTCACAGCATACATAGCACATATGTCTCCCTTTCCATTCTTGCTATAACCACACACATTCAGACACCCCAGCCTGAGGCTAGGAGACTGTGTCCTCGTCTGGCTCCTTTTTCTGTTCCTGTCTTTGGAAAGTCGAAACAAGGGGGTGGGGGTTACTGTTTCCAGGCCTCCAGTACCTTCCAGTGTTAGTCATCATATACGCCACGTAGGAGAAACAGACTAGTATTCTTAATCCTCTACTCCTAGGGAAAAAAGATATATATATATATATATATATATATATATATATATATATATATATATATATATATATATATATATATATAATAAACCTCTGTGGTGTAGTGGTTATCGTTGCTAATCGTATTAGATTTACATGCCGCCCGGTTTCGAGTATATGGGTTCAAATTTTGGTTGTGGCAGTCGGTCCACAATCCATCCGGCTGTTCATGCTCCCCAAGGGGTTGGTTTGTAAATTGGGTACCTGTCTTACGGTAGGATATATATATATATATATATATATATATATATATATATATATATATATATATATATATATATATATATATATTTATATATATATATAAATAAAGTTTTATCACCAGAAGTAGGGAAGGAGACATCGGCGCTTGCTCCTTTGTTGCACTCAAGTCTTCCCTTCTTTGTTGGAGCTGCTGGCTTGAAAAATGGATCCCATATCACTGATGCCAAAGTCTAGAAGCGAAAACATATTTTCGTCGGGCCGATAACAGCTGCAGGTTGTGCTTAAGGAAACCCATCACCCCTTCCACCCCATCACCACCACCAGACTCCCAGTATTAGCTCCGGGCTGGTAACAGAATCAAGGTATATTCGGGTGTGCAGACTGAGGGGGGACTTGGGGGTTGTGAGAGACTGGATTTCGTCTGTTCTGGAAGTGGGCTGGACCCTTTTGTACCTCAAGGCCCATCCCTGTCTCATCAGGCAGACATCTGGCTATGTTGTTAAGAGTTTTATCGTGTAATCAACAGAGTTATGGCTCTCAGAGGATTCATATTGGAACGAAACGACTAGCATCAGGTTCGTATGTGTGTGTGTGTGTGTGTGTGTGTATTAGCAGAGTGGCTCGCTCTGCCACATCTACACGAATGACGGTTCTGAGTTTTAATGTTGCTAGTATGACTGTTTAACAAGGTATCTCTGTCCTGTCTGTTCTTCACAAGGGGCGAAAAGGGGGGTCGGCTAGGCAGTCTATAAAGACTAGCTCGTGGCTGACCAAGGCGAAAGCTGGACGAATCTTTCAATATGTTCTTTGCATTGTCATGCATGAAGAGAGACAGCCGGATCTCTTCTCTCCAAAGATCATAACGGATATTCCCGTCCCGTGTGTTCCAAACCTACTACCTCTTTCGAAAATGATACTGGAATGGATTTAATCGTTCTTTTGAGGATGTGTTTAGCATTTTCTTAGGTAAAGTCGTAAAGGTCGGCTTTTAGCACTGATGGTTATTTGATCGTGTGGGATCTCTCCTTCCAAACATCCACCTCTTCCGGTCATGTGGACACCCCATGCTTCAAGTACATTAATCAACAGACTTATGATTACGTAAATGATAACTTCGTACACCAGATACATTAACAAAATTGTCGTCAACATTTATGTGTTCATATTTAACGATAGTATTAACATCTATTTGTTTCAAGGTCAACTCATAATCCTATTGTCTAGCAGTTTAGTAACACTTTTCAGGTTCTTTGATTCAGTTTGTGTTGTTCATAGTGACTTATAAGACACAGTCACAAAAGATCCTAGTGATGAGGCGTACATTTGTATGGCACGTGCCCTCGCCCCCAAAGCACATGTGCGTGAGTACGTACAGTGAGCACTTTTCGAAATGGCTTTATGAAGGCTGTGTGCACGGGGAGCGACGCCGACGGAAGATATTGTTTTCGGTAGTGTGTGCCTATTGCTCTTAAAAATGTACACTCACATTGCACAAGAAATTAAAGTAAAGGAAAGTTTAAGAAATTACAGAAAGGAAGAAAAGAATATATAGATGTGGAAGATATGACAGGGTGAATAGTGGTCAAAGAAAACGCAGTGTGTAGTAAAGATATACAGAAGAACAGAACAGAATAAACTGAAAATGAAAAAATAGAAAATGATTCGTCAGTTTCCAGGGACCTCGTCCTTTGTGAGCCAGATCATCATTTTGGCCGTTTCTGTTGTTGTTTTGTTTTTCTTTTGCTCTAGGTTGGTTTTCATTAGCCCAGAACTCACGTTTGTTTCCATATTTCGGTAAATAGTGCTTCATGGGGAGCGGTATACGAGCTGCATTCTTTATGTCTTTATGGTGACTGAGTATTAGGACGTGTCCACATTCCGTACATGACATTGAGTTGGCCTCCTATTTCGTATCCTGTCAGTGATCCAGAATTTGGTATTAGATTTTGTCATTGATTTAGTATGAATATTATCTTTCCTTCGTATGTTCACGAGGTCCTCCTCTTCGTCATTCCTGCATCATCAAACATATTGAGCAAAACGCTGGTCCTCACGCTTCTGTATATGTTAGCGTAACAACACCAACGATTAATGTGTGACAGTCGATGACAGTGGTTTAGGTAGTTAGGTTGATCGTCCACGAACTAACACCGTAAATCATAGATCTACATAGAAGTAGCAGCTGCTTAGGTTACGTTAGTGTTCTCTGTATGTTAGACAGCTCGCATCCTAACGCTACTGTAAATCATAGATCTAGAAGCAATATATCACACGCGGCCGCCGGCCAAATCCCAGTCATCGCCGAGAGAGATTTGTACCCCACATCACGGAGAAAGACGAGGATCGGAGCGCTTCCTCCTTCCTGCTCCCACCTGGATAAGGGATCCGATCGGATGCTCGAGCAGATGGGACTGCATAGATTTAAGGCTTACACTTTTTGGGAGGGGAAAGTGTTCAGATTCTCGCTGGCGTGGGTTTAGCAGTCGACGCCATATGGTAACTGCAGGAAGATGGGATGGGGGATTTGATCCTCTCTGAGTCGATTTAATATCGCAGCGGGCTAGATGTTGCCGGAGCTAAATCACTTGTGTTGGTAGTTACTAGGAATATTGCCACGCCAGCGTCCTACGCGTTTATTTCTTCATGACTTATACGTATTTATGTACCTGTGTGAATGAGACGTAACAGCTTGTGATGAGACATATGAAATTGTTTCTCTTATAATAGACGATGCAGATGAAGGTTAGGTATTTCATTCTGCATCATAGCGCCCTGTTATATAGTTTGCTTTGGCTTGGTGACCAGAGAATACTGAGAGGACACTTGGATATCATGAGAAAATTATTCTTCCATGCTGTTCTTTTTTTTAAGTATGGATCGCGTCTCGTTCTCAGCTCGATTTAAGTTTCCGTCTCGAGTTTTGTTTGTGAGTTTTTTTTTTTTGTTTTGTTTTTTTTAGCCCTTTTCTCCGGTTCGTGGTTTCCATTTCCAGGAAGATACGTCTCCGCTTCCAGGTTAATCTCCAAGTCCGACTTGCTCATGTCCTAGGCCGATGCGTGTTCAAGTCCGATTGTGGTTGCAAGTCCGACTGATATTCCATTTCGTATCTTGCTCCAAATACGACACATGTTTCAGGTCTCTGGTGCTGGTGAAACATTTAAACGCTTTCCACCCGAACCCCTGACTTGTAGGCGATATTGGTGGTGGCCTTCAGTGCGATTTCAGTTTCTGTACATATATTATGGATGTTCCAGGTGGGCAGTGGACTCCAGAGGTGTTCGGAATTTATCAGGAAAGCGAAGCCTTGAATGGGAGACGAGTATCCTCGTTGCCCTGGGGAGTGGCGGTGTGGAAATGAATACACAGACCTTGTCGGTGCCTCTCCTGATGGATTCTAACACCACGTGAACCCTAGTCTACAATATCTTTAGATTTTTTTTTCTTTTCATCACATTTGTCTTACATATTTTACATGAAAAATATTAGAGTTTTCGCATAGGTTTGTGCCCGGGTAGACTAGACTTCATTGTCGATATTTCTTCATTTCAGGCAGGGAAATGTTACTTTTTTTCCCTCACGTTTTTTTTCTTTGAAGTTTTGAATTTACATTTATCGTGCAGTGATGATGTAAGTGGGTGGGCTTCTGTCCATCTAGGGGGGAGAATGTTTACGTTGAAGAACGAGGTTCTCGCTTGTAATCAGCTGGGAATCCTATTTTGATCACTGACAGTCGCTGAGCGTTGCCCAACACTCACTTATTAAGAAATCATCAAGACGTATGATGATAACCCAGCGGTCTTTTTGAAAGAGAGAGATGAACGACTTAAGGTCAAAGAATGGACAAACGCTCCGTCAGGACCCTGTAATGTAATGTCGATCTTTTTGAACGTGACGGTACGGCCATCTGGTTATAATGACGTGACCTCTGATTCGACCCCTAAGGGTCAGGTCACAAACATCACGTCGTTGCGCCCTTGGGCCTTACAGGAGTGCTCAAAATGGGTCGACATCCACCTACGTACGTAAGACGTAACCAACTCACAACGTAACATTCCGTGCATTTTACAACTTCTGTTACGTTGATTGAACGAATGATTGCGACACGTGTTATACCTTAACTATAGCTGGTCATTGAGGCAGCTAAGAATTAAAGAACATGCAAGCAGTTCGCAGAAGAACAGTAGAATGATGTATAAATCTGTTCATAGTTTCCGTAATGGTGTTCTTTTCTGGTCTTAATGAACAAGTCAGGCACGAAAGACGTAACTGCATCGCCGTTGTTGTAATGCACAGTTAAAAACCAGGAGAAGCAGCTCGATGGAACTGTCCCCACAAACGAGTGTATAATTTCCAGCACATAATCGGCACACAGGTGAACGAGATTCATAAGGTCTTCCCGACCCTGTCCTGCTCGGTTAAAGAGCAGACCGACCACCTCCCTCACTAAGACTATGACAGGTTGTGAGTCCTCAAGCATTCCACTGCGTTTCTTTAATTATAGTGTGAGGTATAAACTGCTTCACACCTGATGTGGCAAAAGAAAAAAAAATGACTGAAGTGTCGTGCTTTATGCTTGTACTTATCGCCCTGGACTGCTGGCATTCATGCGAAGTACTCGGGGGGGAACTCAACCGTAATATCATTCCCTCATCACGTGTAATAAGAGGGTAAAAAGCGGTTACATGCAGTACAAGCTTGTACTGAAACTCGGCTGTATTACTGTACCCCTGTACCTGGGCCCAGGGAGGACGCTTTAAGCGGTAAATTGGTGAAAGGAAGATGTTTCTTTGCCTTGGCGGTCGTCCCCGCGAAGGGGGCGGGCGGCAGGGAAGCGATACCTGCGCCAACTTTAACGATAGCGGTGGTGGAGGACTCAATATTTCACGAGGTCTGGCCCCCTCCGCCTGCAACAACAGGACAATATTAAGGCAGTATACGAGCCACTAGGTTCCTCTCCCCGCCAGGGGGAAAGGGCTTCTTCCACCTCCTACCCCCGAGGGCGCCGCCCCCTGCTGACTGTAAGGGATGATTCCACGTCTTTTTAAAAATGACATAATTCGTGGATGTATTGTAGCGACCGGGGAAGAGATCGTGGGGAGAACCGTCATGTAAGTGCATAAAATGTGTAAAGGTGAGATATATCAGGCTTCTTATCATATATGGGGTACATTCTAAGACAATAGAATTACGATAAGAGTAGACGCACTGTCGTATAATTGCGACTGTTGGTTGTAAGATGCGACATGAAGGGATGGAGTAAGAGCCCGCATGTTGGTTAAGTGTCGTTTACAGTTAAAGTATTTGTCATCGTGTTGAAGACGATGCGTGTAAGCGGATGATGGTAGAGTAGCTGTTGAGGACACCGACACTCGCAAGAGTCGACGCAGTGAGGTCGCGACCGTTAGCACCAGGCCAAGTGTGGGTCGTGTCGTAACCTCGTTCACGATAAGTCATGGTGGGTCGCGTCGCGAGATCCCTCTTCGAGGAAATTCACTATACAGAAGTGTCTTGTTTCCATCGTAACGAAACAGGAAGCAAATCGCTGGTTCAGTAACAAAAAGGACCAAATATAAATGAAAATCCTGAGAAAAAAGTATATATATATATATATATATATATATATATATATATATATATATATATATATATATATATATATATATATATATATAATCAACCATATAATGTATACATGTCTGATATCACATATTTAGACTTGGCTGCCATACATATGGTCCGGGTTCGGTTCTCGGGGTAAGGTGGAAGATGGTTTACATTACATCATATATATCTAAACATGATCCCTGGGCCTTAGATCTACTGAGCATTATAAAGCAGATTCTTGAACTTATGAAATAAGACAATATTAGATTGTTGTAATTATATTGATATGTAAAAAAAAAAGTGGTCTAGAATATATATATGAAGATAGTGTGTGAATCCAGAATAAAAAGGAAATTATCAGTACTAGAATTATCATATTATATCGAGGAAAAAGTGTGGATGAAGAGTAGATCTTAAGGCAACTCATGATGATTATATCCTTGGGTAACATTGTAAAATGTAGATTCCAGGTCAATAATGTAAAAAGTATACCTTAGGACAAAAGTGTAAGGAAAACATCATAGAGAAGTGGTTTAAAGAATTTATCTTAAGAGGGATTTGGTAAAGAAAAAAAAAGAATGATATAAAAGTCACTTTATATTGAAATTGATAATTGCATTAGTTCTGACGTCAGAATAAAAACGAAGATTAATGATCAGCTAGTTAGCTGGTCTTAGGAGGGGCGACAAGTCATTAGACGCCAGCAGGGGAAGGCCTGGCAATTAGAGTTAACAGACGATCGTTAATATAACAAAGGAAACAGTATAAGTAGGGGCAGGGAACATTAACTGCCCCACTACACTAATTGCTGTCTGAGCACGTTGGTTGCAACCTATTCCCCAACCCCTTTCCCCATTAACTTGGGCGGGTGGGGAGATAAATACCCAACTCTCTCCACCCCTTCCCCCCGTAAACCCCCCACCACAGGAGTCTCCCTTCTACCCGTTAACTCCCCAATACAGGAGCACCCGAACCCCCCCTCTTCTTCCATCCACCCTCAGCTATTGAGATAGTGCGTCACTGCGTCGTCTTAATACGGATAAAAGTATTAGCAGAGCTCATCTCCAACTAAGTTGCGAGGGATGAAGGCGTCGGAAATGATTTTCTGCGATTTCATCATCATTGCAGATAAGAAAGAGCCTTAAGAATGAACTGCAGGGGATCGTGTTATCTGGGTGTGACCGTGTAACATCGAGCTCTGTCGTTCTTTGTACTTTAACTAACTCCTCGACCACGACTTAGGTAAGACCCGAAAGCGCATCTGGACGACTGCTGGGTCTAATGACCTGTAGACCGTGCTTTTAGAAACCAGGGTCATGACCGTCGTCCTCAAGGGTCATACAGTCGTGCTCCGTCGTTGTGCGCCACAGGAGTCGTACCATCGTGCTGAAAGTTCGTACGACCGTGTTCAAGGGTTTTACAGTCGTGCTCACTGGTCCTGTCGTTGTTGCCAGAAGTCGGGCCATCGTGCTGAAAGGTCGCACCGCCGTGCTCAACAGTCGTGCTCAGTCGCGTTGAAGGTGTCTTACCGTCGTGCTCGAGGGGCGGCGGGTAACGGAATGTCCACCAATGAAAAGTTCTCGTTGATCAGGACTTTCAAGTCTCACTTTTCAGGAGAATAAGATTGGAACTTGGGATGTCATCGTTTATGTTAAGAGTTGTGGGAGGGTATGTTTAGGAAGCCCGTCACGTCATCATAGATACTGATGTGAAACATATCTGATCTAAGTGAAATCCTAGTGGATTGGACTCATAAGTAAGCCCGGATGAAAAAGTAAGTGCGAATATAAGTTGTAAATATGCCAAAAATGTATGTCTCCTAAGGTGACTGTCGAATTGTGAGTGATAAAAGTTCTTGATAATAAGTTAACCAGTAAAGAGAATAAGAATTTGCACTGGAATATAAGGCTGGTGACAGTGGATTGCAAGTGAATAGGGATCAGCCTCGGTAGAGTGCGGTTGAATATGGTTCTGTATCGGTAGAATTTGACTGAATGGAGTTCAGGACGGTAGATTGCAACTGAGCAGGTTTCAGATTGGTAGATTCATGAACCTGACGTTACCGGAGATTACGTTAAAAAAAAAGGAAAGCAAAGAAAAAAAATAGATTTTTATACATGTATGAAATATCCGATTGTACCCGAAATGAAAAAAAGAAATTATAATTAGAGGACTTTGTCAAGTTTTACAATAGATCTTTGACGAATAGATTAGAATCCCCGGGAAACGATATCGAAATATGTAGCAGAATAATAGACAGACTGACTAACAGAACGAGTAATTACTAGATGGGGGAAAAAAAGACAGGAATTCTGAAGTGTGAATGTCATTTATGAAGATCATAAGGGTAGTCCTTGGCTAAGTTCATCTGAGCGATACAGAACAGACGTTTAACTTGCAAACTCTCTTAAGTTTGCCTTTAACGTCACTACTACGCAGGTAGGTAGGTAGATACGCAGCAGAATGACTAGACGAATTATGATTACCAGTCTGGTTCGAAAAACAAAAAAGAAATGGTAAATGAGCTTCAGCCTTAGAATAATAGAAAGTATTCCATTCTGAAGATCGAAATTCGAACTGAGAAACTCTGGTTATTTGGAAAAGTGATTGAGGAGTTTCAACAAGTAAAGGATATCGGGGAGTTATTATTAGCAGTGATTTGAAATTCGCGAAACAATACATGGAAGCCGCTCGGAAATCAGCATAAGGAGTGATCACAAGAAACCTCCATCAGAAAACGTCAAAACCTTCATCAGTACCTCGCTAGTCACAACAGCTCGAGTTGGTGGTATAGGTCTGGTCTCCAGGTTATCAGAAGAACGAAGAAAGGACCGAAATACAACATAGGACCAAGGAACATGCCGCACGAGGAGAAGTTCAAATTACTGAACGTTTCTCGATTACGTGAGAGAAGTTTGCAAAGTACTCAATCTTAACTAACTAACAGTGGAGATAATGAGTTTGAAGTGTACAGGGATTAAGGAACAAGGATCAGTGGTCCATGGCTTTAAGGAACTTTCTTCTTGATACAGGGCCACTGGACTTTGGAATATGTCGCATTGAATTATCATAAACATCAATAGAATCCATCCAGACGATACGATTGTTTTTACTTGGTAAATCATTACGGGGTAGAAATGGAAAAGGATTGTTGCGTCGCGAACATCAGTTTAAGACCATTTGGTCTTTTGTATCGTGTGTAGTCGGAGCTGTATATATATATATTTTTTCAGTCGTCTTATTCTATATAATAATTTTCGGTCGGTTATCCTTCGTTCGGGTGGTGGAGCTTCAGCATGGTGGCAGGTATTGAGCCGATGTTGGCAGGTGCTTGATCCTCTTGCCCAGGCAAGCATTCCCCTCGGGCATCTAACCCTCACGTCTCTCTACCTGGTCAGCCTGCTTATCTGGAGTCCCCGTTGTTATTTTTGTTTGAGATCATATTCATTCTTGTCCGTCTTTATCTTGTTTTCCACTGTCGTGTGTATTTTTATTACCGCCTCTCCCCATACACAAGCAACAATGTTGTAGGTTTTTCTTTTATGTTGGAGGATCCCGTAAATATGGTAAGCGTTGCAGACACGAGGAAATGAAAAGGGAAAACTTCTTTGGAGAGTTTTGAAGACATTGCAAAACCTGCCTTTAAAATAGAGGGTCAGGTCGTAGTTTGTGGGAAGGACATGAGGGGGTAAAGAGTTCCCAAGCTTTGCGGTGTTTGGAAAAGAAACAGTTATCACAGCGGCCCACGCTTGAGTTGCCAGGGGCCCCATGGTAATCTCATGACACACTTACACACGTGTTAAACCTTTGAGCACGACTGAATCGGTTTTAGGTGTGATAGTCTGACATTTGATCTAGTCCTGGAGGGTCAGGTTAAAGGCTACACCGTCATAGTTTGGTTTGGCTTTTACTCATGTCAACCTTGAGCGTGAGGTGGCTTCGGTTCCTGGCCAGGTGTGTCTTGAGAGTATCTTACGTATTAGTATCTCTGTATAAATATTGCTTGGGGACTTCATCTTGTATTCAACCAGGTATACATTTTCTTCGTCGACAGATATGTCACACACTTCCTTGAATCGATGGCAGACATTTTGGCACGTTTT
Source organism: Panulirus ornatus (assembly GCF_036320965.1). Classification (NCBI taxonomy): domain Eukaryota; kingdom Metazoa; phylum Arthropoda; class Malacostraca; order Decapoda; family Palinuridae; genus Panulirus; species Panulirus ornatus. The sequence goes on along the minus strand of NC_092235.1, from coordinate 54,390,098 downwards.
TTTTTTTCTTTCGAGCGACATTGATTCCCTGGCTGAACAGACCTCGTTTGTTTTGAATTTCTCTCTCAACCAAAACCCGGCCGCCATACTCCATCAGCTATTTTACACTTATTGGGGCGTATGGACTGGAATATTTACCATTTTACGTCCTCTCTCCGTTTTCTGCGTATTGCCCCAAAGGGTTTTCATGCCCCGTATCTGCGTCCATCAAGACAGAAGTCAATTGCTAGAGTTGATGGCACGGGTGATTGCATGTGAAGAGGTTCATACCCAACAGGATGACCAAGAGAATGTTAAAAATCCTCTTAAAACTCCGGCGGGCAACACCCATCTGTCGGAGGCTCGCCCAGATTGCCAATCCTCTCTGAAATTTTTGTGAGAGGCCGACGGGCCCTTAAATCCCGATGTGCGGAGGAGGCACAAGGAAGGGTAGGTAGAGGTGGCGCTGAAGAACCGAGCACCATAACTCCGTGGGGAAAAGTGCGTAAAATCGGGTCATGTTGGGAGAAGGAATACTTATCTTTTAAGTAGAAAGTGCTCGCGTCTGAGACGATTCTGTGAGACCATTTATGAATCATTCGCTTACTAAAAGGAGAGTACAGAGGAGGTGAAGCAGCGATAGATAATTCATTGGGAGGTCCTAACAAGGCTGGTTGTGAGAGATGAGGAGATCTGGAACCCACAGTTTGTTGTGGTGAGAGGAGAAAGACAGACAGATTTTGTTTCAAAGAGAGAAACCTTGAGTACTGAAGGCAATGCTGGGGCGCAAATTTTGCATCGTGTAACACCGCAAAACCCTCAGCCACGGGTGTTAAGGCAACGCATCAGACGTCCTGGTGGCGAGGGAAAGGACGCTACCGCTACCTGCGTGTTATGGGAAACGAAACCACACAATGTTAATGTGTGATTCTCCCACCATCAGCACCGGAATACAGCATTCGTGAGACATAATTGCATGAACAGAAACTGTATTCCCTACTTTGTACTGTATGAATATAGTTGGAGTCGAAATACATTAAAAAGGAATTTTTTTTTTAATAACGGAGCCTCGTAAAATTCTTCAGATTTAATTCAGTCATGCAATTTTCAGAAAATGGAATATTTTGATGTAGCTGACACCTCCAACAAACAGACGCACACACACACACAAACGCGCGCGCGCGCAAGAGAATTTAAGTAGGAGTTAAGGACATTGGGAAGTGTGTGTGTGTGTGTGTGTGTGTGTGTGTGTGTGTGTGTGTGTGGCTGTTTGACAGAATCACGAAATACAACAATCAGATTGGGGAAGAATTTCTCCCACTGAATATCGAGTCGTGAACTCTTGAGCTGATGAATAAATCCCGTCTGTCTTTTGTCTCGTGTACTTCCCAGCATTTGATGACTGTGGTTGAAATACTTTGCGTCTCCCTTTATCAGTGGACAGTTTATAGGCTATGATGGTGTTGAACCTGCTTAAAGGTGACCAAGAAAAATGGTGTACTAGGCTGTGAGCTGACCTGCAGAGGAATGCAGAGAACAAGGGTCTGTTGGATAATTTATATAATTGTTGGTTGTTGTTGTCCGATATGGTCTGCTAAAATCCTAATTGAAATACCAGTCGGTAGTCACGCATATGCTCTGTCCACCCCCACCTACCCACCCAAGCGCTCTGGACTGGTGGTGACATTTTGCTGGAACCACTCGGGTCGCTGGATTTAAAGTTGGGTACGAGCATCGCTGGGCATGGTGAGCCAACTCCTCTCTACTTCTCCTGTTGTACAGAATTGAAGTTAAAATGGTTTTGCCTGGGAACATTGGATAGGAAAGAAGTTAATGTAGAAAAGTAGAGTCGAAGTTACCTTGAATTGTAAAGTAGGGCATATATATATAACTATCCCTCAGCCTTCACAGAGAAATATGAGGCATACCCTCGCCTCACACTTCAGCCACTGCACTCACACATCCCCCAATCACAAAACTCATTCACACAGTAATGGACCAACAAACATTATGCAGCCTTTCCACTAGCCCAATCCTGAACTCTACACGCGACGTACGCACTTCTGGAACTACACTTCCCAGACAAACAAGGGTCTGTGCTGCGGACACCACCTATCTCCTCTTCACGTGTTACAAACATTGATTCTGCATAACACGGGACTCCTCTTAAGGTACAGCTAGCTCACTAAAGACACAGAACACTTACTCCTCAGCTGCCCAGCACTTACCCTACTCAAACATACGGCACTATACTTCATGACCAGTGGTTCCAACCAGGTGAAATTAGCTGACCTACTGGAGGGCTACGGGAGTCCAATAAAAGGGTTCCTGGGGTGAGGCGGGACGTCCCAGCTCTAGACCAGTAACTCGTGCACGCAAGTATATCTTTGGAACGCTTCCTCCCCGGCCTCACTCACCCACTGAGTAAGGTATCTATCCCCTCCCCCTGCAAGCTACCCTCGTCATATCAGTCGGGCTCTGACTCATAATGGGAATTTTTGAGAAATTTGCGGCGTCTCTCGCTCACTTCATCCACGAACACTGTGTTGTGTTGTAACAATTAGCGCCATCTGTTGAATATGGCGGCTTAAAGTACTGATACGCAGGTCTCAGATCACCTCACGAAAAGAGGAACTTTTGTTAAGTTAAATATATCTTGTCTCGGTTCTTCGGACCCTAAAGAACTTCACGAAATCTTCCTTTAAGAAAAGAAATATATATATATATATATATATATATATATATATATATATATATATATATATATATATATATATATATATATATATATGTATATATATATATATAACCATGTCTGGCGCCCCCGCTCCCGGGAAGGAATCCATAGGGCAGAATACGAACCGGATTCGTAACGTTACGCCTTCGATAGAAAAAAAAAGGCAGGATTGTGGAGGAGGGAGGGATGGAGGTGGTGGGAGTGAGAAGGGAGAGGAGAGGAGCAGGTATTCTCAGAGACAAGCTCGTAGGTAAGCCACTCCTTAAAACAAAAGCCCCCCTCCCCTCCCCTCCCCTCCCCTCCCCTCCCCTCCCCATCATGTGTAATATGGCGTAAGGAGAAGGGAGGAACGTCTCCCCTCTCCCCTTCTCCTACCCCTCGTGTGGTATAGGATATGGGATGGGGGACGCCTCTCCCTTACCCACCTCCCTCTCACCGACCCCCTCGCCCCGTCATCTACCCCAGGCTGGGCCAGGCTGGGGGAACTAAGGCAATTTCGCAGGATTACAAAAGTTCGTATGCAAATAGCCTTTTAATTATTCATTAGTGCGCTTAAGTCAACACAGGGATCCGAGTTTCTCCTTCATATTGGCCTGCTGGAGTTATACACTGGGGAGGTCTCTCTCTCTCTCTCTCTCTCTCTCTCTCTCTCTCTCTCTCTCTCTCTCTCTCTCTCTCTCTCTCTCTCTCTCTCTCTCTCTCTCTCTCTTGTTCGTTAAGTGTTTGCGAGAAATTACGACCAAGAATTTCACCAGCATTTCCCCCCCCCCCCCCTTTTTTTTTTAACCCCGAAAGATCCACTTCCTTGAGTGTATGTAAATCTAAAGCCCAAATACGCCGTATGGATGTTGATGACTGTGGGATCCAGAGGTGGTTATGCGATTTTAGGGTTCAGGAGGTAGTAGAACCATTGTATGTGTACATATACACGAGAGATGACGGTGACCAGGGTTCGAAACCGACGCTGGCCGTGTTGCGTTCCTGCGCGTATCGCTCCCCAAGTGTCGTAAGCATTGATGTTTTGCCACGGTAAACAAATAGAACACACTGATGCTGTTTTAGAAGATTATTTGAATCTACTCCACTCACAGTGTCATATTAAGGAGGACAATTAAACTCGACAAACGTTTCTCTTTAAAGACATTAGAGAAGATTTGAAATATCACAAACGTCTTTTGTGTTGCCTTTTTTTGAAATGAACATTTCCCACCTTGGTTCTCAGATAGAAAACGTCTCGAGTCGAAAAATATAAGTAGTCATATTTTTGGAAACCTGAGTTGATTATGATGGTATAAGGAATGAGATCTGCCCAGCGTGTATCGCTCTAACGATCACGGGTGTACCTTTATATTGTTTTCGTATTGGATTCCATATTAAGGGTGTCAATTTGAACATACTCACCCCCGCCCTACCACTCCTCCTTTTAGAGATCTATTCTTTAATGGAAGAAGGATGATTCTACTCGGTCATAAAAAGGCTGAACCCCTTGAAATAAAGGATTGGAGACCTACTTCTCCCTCTGACGATTCTATTCTATTAACTCAGATTTCCCCCCCCCCCCCCATCAAAGGGATTCTCTGTTGACAGAAGAGATTCTCCTACGTCAAAAGATTTTCTTTTTCTCTCTCTCTCTCTTTATCATAAAAGGAAGTACATCTTTTGAAGATATTCTGCTACAATGAAATAGATTCTGGTCTCTTGAAATGCGTTTCACCTTGTCCAAGTACATGTTGTTTACATTGCCTATGATTACGTTTCGTCAGTACTCATTGTAATTGCTACTGAAACATTTCAAGTTGTGCTTAGAATTGCGCTTCGTCTTTAGTCTTTGTAATTACTGAGTCGTTTAAAAGTTAGTATCAGTCTTACTTTCACTTCAAGACACATATAAATCTTCACGAAAGAAAATAAGCAATTTCAAACGAAAATGTAATTTGGTCCTTTGAAATGAAACCGTTCGTCTCGAAATCTGTTTGTAATCATCAGACTTTGTCTCGACACATTATATTTGAATATGTCATCAAGATCAACCTATGTCAAATTTAATTCCATTCCTTGAGACTGCTAGAACTCATCAAAATTATTAGAATATATAAATTATAGATAAATTATATGAATGAATAAATTTTTATATATATATATATATATATATATATATATATATATATATATATATATATATATATAAATATATTTGGGGATAGGGGAGAAGGAATACTTCCCCGTGTATTCCCTTCGTGTCGTAGAAGGCGACTAAAAGAGGAGGGAGCGCGGGGGCTGGAAATCCTCTCCTCTCGTTTTCAGTTTTCCAAAAGACAGAAAAGGGGAGGCCAAGTGAAGGTATCCCCTGTAAGGCTCATTCCTCTGTTCTTTACGCGGGAAATGGCGAGTATGTATGAAAAGAGATATTGATACGATGATTAAACTAGTTTGCGATGATATATAATGTTATGAAGGTGTAGTCACAATTCAGTACGAGCTTAGATAATTATATTTAAACTGTAATTTTTCCATACATGAAGCATGACAGTGTTTCATGAGGCAGATTGTCTCCGTGAAACATGTGCTGCATGTATGGAAATACATTACATGTTAAATGAAATTATCTTCATTACTGAATCGCAATTTCACCTTCATACATACATATATATATATATATATATATATATATATATATATATATATATATATATATATATATATATATATATATATATATATATATATAGAGTTGTGCGCAGGAGGATGGATGTGCTGGAAATGAGATGTTTGAGGACAATGTGTGGTGTGAGGTGGTTTGATCGAGTAAGTAACGTAAGGGTAAGAGAGATGTGTGGAAATAAAAAGAGCGTGGTTGAGAGAGCAGAAGAGGGTGTTTTGAAATGGTTTGGGCACATGGAGAGAATGAGTGAGGAAAGATTGACCAAGAGGATATATGTGTCGGAGGTGGAGGGAACGAGGAGAAGAGGGAGACCAAATTGGAGGTGGAAAGATGGAGTGAAAAAGATTTTGTGTGATCGGGGCCTGAACATGCAGGAGGGTGAAAGGAGGGCAAGGAATAGAGTGAATTGGAGCGATGTGGTATACAGGGTTTGACGTGCTGTCAGTGGATTGAATCAAGGCATGTGAAGCGTCTGGGGTAAACCATGGAAAGCTGTGTAGGTATGTATATTTGCGTGTGTGGACGTGTGTATGTACATGTGTATGGGGGGGGGGGTTGGGCCATTTCTTTCGTCTGTTTCCTTGCGCTACCTCGCAAACGCGGGAGACAGCGACAAAGTATAAAAAAAAAAAAAAAATATATATATATATATATATATATATATATATATATATATATATATGTGTGTGTGTGTGTGTGTGTGTGTGTGTGTGTGTGTGTGTGTGTGTGTATAAAGCTATGGGTATCCTCTTATGTTTCCTGAAGTGTCCCAGAATCTCAGTACGTTTGATATTTCTCACATTTCCTTTCTATTTCCTCGTGTGTTGGGTTACCTCGTCTTCTCTTTGTTATGTGTATATTTCTGGCCATTTTGATTTCTTTTCACCTATGATTGCTGAGACGGCAGAGGCAAGCGAGCGCCCTGATTAAGGCCATCTCGTTAACGCTATATACCCCAGAGCCGAAATCAGGTACCCAGTTTATCGACCCACCTCGCGGGGAGGATGAACAGCTGGGTGACAATTGCATGCCGACTGCCCCGTCCATGGCTCGAGACTCCATACGTGCCCGTGCATGCGTCATGGTCCGCAACGCCAACCACCACACCCCACACAGTTCCTCGTAATGTTCCCAGACCTCATTTCTGCTTCTCCCTCGTCGCATTTCCCTCGGATCACTTTGCTGGACCGGTGGTTCCTTTATGTGTCTGCTTTGGGTACTTGTGTATCATGCTCGTCTTCTCATTTGTTATCATCACGACATCTGGTGTCTTTGGTTGACATCTGGTTCGTCCGTGCCTGTCTGAGGCTCGCTGGGTTAAAGATACTGTTCCTCGTATCTTATTTTCCCTTCCTCTTTTCAGCTTTCTTTTGTCTATTCTTGAGAGTCATTGGTCAGTTGCCTCGAGGGTGTCATAGGGTGTGGTATTTCGCATATTTTTTTTTCAACCTTGAAGATAAAATGTGACAAAAAAATAAAAAAAATACATACTATGGGAAAAAAAGGTAATGGCGTGGGGGAGGAAGGGAGTGAGGGAGGGGGGACACACACACCTCCATAAACCGGATGCCATATTTTTTTTATCTTCTCTTCTTTTTAATGTGAAAACAATTCTGCATTTTCTTCTACCTGAGGATAAAAATGCACTTTTTAGTGTTGAGAGTTGGGAGATTATTTCGTGCAAGGATGCGCCCGGCCAGATGAGAGAACCACTACACTGACGTTTTTAGAAAAGCAGTGTGAAGACGCGTTAATCTCAACGGCTCATGAGACCGTAAGTTTAAACGCTGTGGCTCGGCTCCTTTACACGTCTGATGTGTAATGTTCTATGATTTTTATTTTTGATTTTTTTTTTTAACTTTTTTCGTTCTTTTTTTATGTACAATTTTGCATTTGGTTACCTCATTTTCATAGCCTTTAGAAATTACTGAGAGGGAAAGAGCAGTCCTTCATGTGTCCCTGGGTAGTGACTGAAAATTTGAGATGAATATTCAAAAAGTTTGTAATCCCACAAGAGCTTCAGACATAACAGGCAGATATTACTAGACAATTTTCCAAAAAAAAAAAAAATAAAGATAAACCAAAATAGCATTAAAGAATTAAAATAAAAAAGATAAAAAAAATAGCACAGATTCTCACCATTAATCAAAGAATCTAAAATAATATAACAAAATTTAGATTTTTTTTAAGTAGATGAAAAAAAAGATATATATATATATTGCATACATTAAATTCTTTTGTATTATTACTTCACTTTATCCCATATTCCCGGCTTCTGCTTGTTGTCCTTGTCTTTGTGTCCGTGTGCCGACCCTCCCTACCCCCCCAAACGCCCCCTCCCCTGCATGTGTATGAAACCCCCACCACTCCCGCCCCCCACCCCCTCCGTGTGTCATGACACTTCTCCCCTTCCCCCCAGAGTGTCGTGCACCCCCCCCCCATACCACCCCCCTCCTGTGTCGCGTCCCCAGGCCACCAGTGTCAAATTTGTGTGTGTGTGTCAAAAGACTCTCCTGTGTCTGTTATCTGAGCGGGTACTAAGGCCGTGCTGAACCTGGTCTATAAGGATACCAGAGGATCCGTGGCCACCAAGAAGCTCTCGGGTCCAAGGGGCATCATCAATGTGTTTGCGCTCGCCCGTCTCCTGTTGGCCAGCTCCCTCCCTCCAGACCCAAATCTGATGTACGGGGTCGTCTCTCGATCTTACTTAGGAAGAGAAAGTTGGGCGGCGGCGGGGGGGGAGAGAGAAGAAGATAGAAGTATAGAACAGGGATGGGGAAAACAAGTTCACTCACTCAACACCCTTCCACACTTGGTGATAATCCCAAGAAGACCATGAGATGACAGAGGGAAGCATGAGTTTAAGTTGTGACGCTGTCCTGTGTTATGCGCGCCCGCCCATCCATCCACCCACCACCCACCCACCCCCGCGCGCGCCACGGGAGACGGTCGGTGGGGAAACGGTGACCGAGAGAGAGCTTGTTGTGTCGCCCGCCTCCGTATTCTTATACTTGGGCGATGATAAAAATCTTGGCCTTAGTGTAGCTGGTAGTGATGATGTTGCTCACGGACGGTCTCACCAACTGTGTCCGGCTGTAGAGTTGAACATTATATTAGTGGTTATTCAAAGGTCCTTCAAAGTGAAAAAAAAAAAAAATATAGAGAGAGAGAAAAAAAAATATACATATGCAAACCAGTATTATCTTCTTCGGTTATACTCTCCCAGAATGATGAAGATATATTTCAGCCATGTATTCTAATGTTTTGATACAGGTGGCTTTCTCATACGGGACATTTCCCAATTCCATGCATTGTAGCTTAGAAATGTAGCCAAAAAGCAAACTTTTTTCCAATGTCCCATTCGCAACACTGTGACCTTGATTTATGTGACTAGAGAACTTTTTCTCTCAGTGTTTGTTTCTTGTGTTAAATTGTCATATATGTATATATATATATGTATGTACACATCTTGTTTGATAGTAATGTTTATCATGTCATAACGAAGTCGAGGTCAGAGCCGTGCGAGGCGGTGAGGACGCGGGACATCAGTAGACACTGTGTTTATCCCCAACCTCGGAACAGACCCGATTGACTCTACTATGATCTTATGACATCCATGCGCAGTTGTTTATTTTTTCATACCAAGATTTTTCCTATCAGACTTTTGTATATTTCTCAATCTCATTGCCATCTCTCTATGATATATATATATTTTTTTTTTTTATTTTCAAAATTAAACTCTTCTTCTCTGTCTCTCCCTGTCTCTCTGTCTGTCTCTTTCCTAATTCATTCTTGGGACTGCAATGGATTTGCACAAGAAACTAAGATTTTGCACTTTTATATAATATTTATGCATTTATCCCATGCATGGACCATTTTATTCTGATTAATTTAATCATAATGCATTACGTGCTATACTGCTCACATTACTTGGGTTTGATTAGGCTATAGCATGATATACTGATTGTTCTTCATGATGATTCACATATTGTGTATACATATTTATATTTACTAGGAGTTAAGTTCATGTTGTTCAGTAATCCAGTCATCCAGTTTTGAGGAATATCATGATAACTTTTTATATAACTTAGGCTTGAACCAGTCCCTCTCTCTCTCTCACATGGGTCTTCCCTGTGTCACAGAGTCTCCCATCAGTCAATTGTCTTGTACTCCCACTCACCAGGAGATCTCCCCTCCCTCCCCCCCCCCTCCCCCCCCCCCCCCCCCCCTCCCCCCATCCCCTCAAGCAACCTGCCCCGTTTTCATATCCCGCCCGCCACCCACCCACCCACCCACCCATAACATCGTAATGCCGCCCACCCACGCCCCTCCCCCCATCATCCCTCCCGCCCCTTGGACTGTCTCTCTCTCCCCTTCCCCCCATTAGCGGGTTCTGTGCCCCCTGAACCCCATCTTCTCTAACCGTGTCTCTACCGTTCACCGGGTGTGTGCAGGCGGGTGGCTGTCATCCGTGGTCGGGTGGTCACGCCCCAGGGCCAAGGCATCGTCGGCGTCAGGACCAGCGTCGACAAGGAGTCCAGGTTCGGCCTCACCGCCACCAGGAAGGGAGGATGGTGAGTACCTTTTATAACCTGTTCTAAAAATGTTTCCAGACCTGTATCACGTGTGTGTGTGTGTGTGTGTGTGTGTGTGTTTAAGCAGTCGTCTAAATGTTCGACTCCCGGGGCCAAGTCCCGCGGCACATGCTTTGCAAGATTGAAGGAGGAATTCCACTGAATATATATTGTGGATGCTGTGCGCCAGACGTGTCGATCCAGGCCCAGTGAAGAGCCGCACCTTGCTCTGGATTTAGCGAGTCTTGGGGCCTTGACTTGGCTGTATCATTTTGTGCTATGAATTTTCTCGTCCAGATGATAGGATTGCACATCGCAATAAACAAAGTAGTTGTTGATATATATATTTTTTCTTACTATTCTCCATTTCCCGCATCAGCGAGGTAGCGCTAAGAACAGAGGAGTGAGCCTTTGAGGGAATATCCTCACTTGGCTCCCTTCTCTGCTCCCCCAGTCAAATACCAGCTTGGGTGGAAATAAAGTGAGAAAGGAGAAGAGACTAGAGATTCATCAGGGCTCCGCTGGTGTTTGTAGATTTGACTCTTAAAGATAGGAAAAGGAGAGGCATGAGGAGCCATGTGGGTGCAAAGACATGAGAATGAACTACAGAATCCAAGATGTGGTCATGTGGGGCTGGCTGTATTTGTAACTTTGAGGGGGGAAATTATATTGAAGATTTTTAGCTGTAAAGTAATTTAGGCTCGAGATTACAACCAGAGGTGAATATTAATGAAACATTACATGTCATTGTACTCTTTAGTGAGATGTAACTTTTTTTTAGACCTGCAAACCAATGCGGCTGCTGGAATGATATGGAAACATGTAAGCGAAATAGTAGCAGTATCATGACTTAGATCAAGTGACTTATCTGTTTAGGGTCTTATTTCAGGGGGGGTCGATATATGTCGTGTTTGCTGGGAAGAACGCCTGGATTGTATGGAGACGCTTGTAAGTGGATTATGAGTTCGACTCGATGTATGGGGTTATATTCTCACCTTACGAACTGCATGATTTGAAAGAGGGAAATGTGGTTATGAACGACATCTATTGCTTGGGAGATTACAGTTATGGATTACGTCACTTGTCAGGGAGAGTGTAGTAATGGATAACATCAATTGTCATGGAGATTGTTGTAATGGATAACATCTATCGTCAGGGAGAGTGTAGTAATGGATAACATCTATCGTCAGGGAGAATCCAGTAATGGATGACATCATCTGTCAGGGGTAGGGTAGAGATGGATGATACCAGTTGTCATGGAGGGAACAATAATGGATTGCGGATTACTTTGAAGTTTTCATTTTAGGGATTGTATTATTTATTGCATTATCTATGGATAGATTTAGGAATTTTTCATCGGTTCGGGATCTTATGAATCGCTTTAGGGACTGGGTTCGTAGCCTCGGAATTATGATACTGGAGATCTGTAGACGTTTCAAACCTGTCATCGATTTGACTCGTGGTACAAGATCAAACTCTGGGTTACCAATCAAGTGTTTGATGATAACATACTCGCCACTTACGGTGTGCCTCTGTGTGTGTCTGTGTGTGTGTGTGTGTGTGTCTGTTTCTGTGTCTGTGTTATATTTTTATTTCCATGTACTTCTACGTCTACATGTATCTTTATATACATTACGTGTTCTGCCGATCCCCACCTTCAGGGACGCTATACAGTGTTGGTCACAAGGTTCTTCTTACGTGCTCCCGTTTATACATTCTCCCAAGAATGTGAACCAAACTGCTCTCAGCTCTTTGACATTTCTCTGTTTCTCTTTCGTGCCCCTTGAAGGGAAATTATGCAGGAGTATGACTGTGGAACGCCGCTACTCTATAAGGGGAGCTGGGTCTCGCGCGCGTGATGGTAGGTGACAAGAATGTAAGTCTTTTTCATTCGTTTAGATAGATTAGAAGCTGAAGGCTTCCCTTATCGTGTGGTCTGTCATGCCGTCTTTTAGATGTCTGTCCGTCCTCCGGGAGGCCTGTGATACGAGTGGGTGTCTCGTGTGTGCGTTTTGCATCACTCAGGTAAGGTGTGAGGGGGGGTTCTCGGTCCCTATAATGTATGCGTCTCAGTCTTTCGAGCTTACGGCAGGCTACACGGCATAACCTTCGGCCCTTTGTAGTGGGAATTCTCAGTGGTTTTGCTTAGTTTCTTGGCAGTTGTACCATACGGGGGTTTAAGAGGAACAACAGCATCCTTTGTTTCCAAATCACACCACCAGAGGCGGTAGTTCACACAGCCGTAGGTTTGATATTCATCTCTCGGGGACTATGAACTCCTCTCTCTCTCTCTCTCTCTCTCTCTCTCTCTCTCTCTCTCTCTCTCTCTCTCTCTCTCTCTCTCTCTCTCTCTCTCTCTCTCTCTCTCTACCCTTGTACATCAGAATGGTGTTATACCCACCTAAGTACATTATTGGCCTTACCCTGGATTACCCTAACTAAGCTTCTCTCATTACCCAGTGAATCTCAAGAGTATGAGGATTAAACCTCTTGATTGTGGTTTGTTTACTCTTTTAAAACTCTAGTTTTGCCCTTTAGTTGCGTGCACTTAACACGAGTACCATTACTGGACACATGTGGCCCTCAGACTCTGTCCCAGAATCGCCATGAAATGAACCCCTTGTGTAGCTAATCTTTTACCTCGGAAGTGAGATAACATCCCCGCCATCACACACACACACACACACGATTATTACGAGCACTTGATTACGTCACCCCGACCAACACACAGACAATCTTTTCGCACAACATAGGAGGAATCTCCAACTGCAGGAGGGAATGAAGTTTGGCGAAATTGGGATAATCTCTCACGCTGTCTCCAAGAGCTGCCGCAAAATGTCCAATAATGAAACGCATTTTTTTTCTCTCACCTCTTTCTTCTTCTTTTTTTCCTCTTCTTCTTCTTCTTCTTCTTCTTCTTCTTCTTCTTCTTCTTCCTCTTCCTCCTCCTCCTGCTTTTGTTTCATCTTTTTTACTCTTCTCCATTATCTTATCATCATCATCTTTTTCTTCTTCTTCTTCCATTTCTTTTCTCCTCAACCTCCACCTCTCCTCCAGCGGTACACCGGCGCCTCCTCCTGCAATATTCATCCTCTCCTCTTTGGCAAAATGTCGGTGGTCGCCAGGTACAGCGGCTCGACCGTGCCTTTTATTCCTGTTCCAAACATTTCCTGGAGCATTTGTGGAGAAAACATTTGCATGTGGCTGCTGTGTATTTTGTGTGTGTGTGTGTGTGTGTGTGTGTGTGTGTGTGTAGCTGTTACGTTACTTTCGTATCGCTCCTGACTGGCTGCTGTGTGTTCCGTGAGTGGTTGGATTTTAAATTCCAAGTGGCTCTTCTATGTTTCCTGTGTGTACGTTATGAGGTTCTGGAGTGGCTGTTGCGTGACGGTCCGGTGCTTTCATGCCTGACTCTTGCGCGGTTTCTGGTCGACTTGTATGGCTCCTGAGTTTACTTTATTATATACCTCAGAATGGCTCATAAGTGGTGGCCCCCCCCCCCCCCTTGGAGTGTGCTGTTGTGTCCTCCCAAATCGACTTCTGTTTGTTTCCTGTCTGACTGTTGTTTGCCTCCGGCGAAGCTATTTCTGTGACTTTGGAATGACTCTTGTATAACTCGTGTGCGCCTGTTTTTGCACGTTGAATTACCTCTCACTGACTAGACGTTTAGGAGGTTTGTGTCCGTCGCGAGGATGGTACCCGACCCCTTTAAGGCTAGTGGCGAGGTCAAAGACTCGTCTGGGACTCGGAGTGTCATCGGGAGACCTCCCTGGCTGTCAGTAGAAGGACTTGTTCCACATAAGTCTTCGGTATCATGGAGATGGGTGACACAGAGCGTCTGGACTCCCACTCATCAGTCACTGCTTTGAAGGAGGACCTGCCTTTCCCGTCCGTGCTGCTTTTAAGGAGGACCTGACTGACACATCCTTGCTGCTGTGGAGGAGGAATTGTCTCTCTCTAGTCCCTGCTGGCTGACCCATCTGTGAAAGACAATGACTTACGAACGCCACCAGCTGGAGTGAAAGAGAAGAATGTTGTATTTCAGAGAGCATCGAGGCACAGAACGTACCATACTGTACGTCTGGGATTCACAGCGATGGATATCAGGGAATTATAAGAAGGTTCCACAGGTTCATGACACAGACTACGTCGCAGGATAGCTCCAGATCTCAACTGCATCTTACATCTAGATGATAAATTAACGTCTCCTGCATAGGTTTCGATGGTAATGTTAGCTCGCGGCAGTGAATAGTTAACTTGCCTTATCTTACCCAAGAAATCAGGTGTTTTAATGTGGTCGTGACGTAAGCAGTACGTTCTGTCTTCCTTGTCAACAAGATCCCAGAAAAGTAGTGTATGATTATGTGTATATTCCAGTCACTACTTGCAGTCCATTTAGGCTCTTAAAAGAGAGAGAGAGAAATAGGTTGGTCGTTCATACTATTCACTTGTCAGTCGTAAAGATACATTCGTGGAACGGCAACATCTTGAGGGCTCAACGCCGAAAATATAAGACAAATGCAAACTTTCTGTGAAGTGAAAAAGTTCGTCAAGTGTTGAATATTTAGAGGGCACAGCAGGTTTGTCGGGAATACATTATATAGAGGAACCTTCACAACAGTGCAGGTATTTAGAGTGATTCGGAATGTCAGGGAGGAACACCAGAGGAGAATCGATCCTAGTGTCAGAGAAGCATCTCGTCCTTTGAACACGACGGTACGATCGTTGAACACGACGGTACGACCCTTGAACACGACGGTACGACCCTTGAAGACGACGGTACGATCCTTGAACACGACGGTGCGATCCTTGAACACGACGGTGCAATCCTTGAACACGACAGTGCGATCCTTAAACACGACGGTGCAACGCTTGAACACGACGGCACGACCCTTGAACACGACGGTACGACCCTTGAACACGACAGGACGATCCTTGAACACGACGGTACGACCCTTGAACACGACAGTGCGATCCTTGAGCGCGACGGTACGACCCTTGAACACGACGGTACGACCCTTGAACACGACGGCGCGATCCTTGAACACGAATGTGCACTCTATAAATACGCGTCGGTAAGATCATCGAGCACTACTGTACGATCCTTGATCACTTCGATAAGATCCTTGGAATAGATGAGAAGGACAGATAACATCGGATGGACGAGATAGGTGAACAAGATCGGATATATATATATATATATATATATATATATATATATATATATATATATATATATTTTTTTTTTTTTTAAACTATTCGCCATTTCCCGCGTTAGCGAAGTAGCGTTAAGAACAGAGGACTGGGCCTTTGAGGGAATACCCTCACCTGGCCCAATTCTCTGTTCCTTCTTTTGGAAAATTAAAAAAAAACGAGAGGGGAGGATTTCCAGCCCCCCGCTCCCTCCCCTTTTAGTCGCCTTCTACGACACGCAGGGAATACGTGGGAAGTATTCTTTCTCCCCTATCCCCAGGGAAATATATATATATATATATATATATATATATATATATATTGCGGGACAAAGGGAGGGAAGGAAGGAGATTGTCAGGAAGGGAAGGAGAGGAGGAGGACAATATCAGAGCGGTGGTAACCCTCACTGTGTATAAACCTGTGCATTATGCATGAGCACGCCCGACTGGAAGCTCATTCACCACGCCTTCCAGCGCACCTTCCAGATCCTGGACATTTGTTCTTCGCGCTGGGAAATCTCCTATGCATAATAGGAAAATTCCCCCGCCCAAAAGTCAACAAATCCCGACCCCAATGGCAAATTTGTAATTTTTCGAGACGGAAAATACTTCCGATACTAAGTTTAAAGATTGTTACAGCGATACAGAAGCCTTCGTACTACTGGTGAGGTCTCTCCTGTTATGTCGAGACCTCACTGATATGTTTACATTGAATTAAGACTTGCTCTCGTTACAAATTAAGACCTGCTTCAGTGGCACATTAAGACCTGGTCCTGGAACACATGAAGACCTGCCCCTAGAACACATTAAGACTTGTTAGAGTAGCACGTTAAGATCTGCTTCAGTAGCACATTAAGACCTGCTCCTGGAACGCATAAAGACCTGCTCCTGAAACACATTTAGATTTGTTCTAGTAGCACGTTAAGACCTGCTTCAGTTAGACATTAAGACCAGCTCCTGGAACACGTTAAGACCTGCTCCTGGAACACATTAAGATATGTTCTAGTAGCACGTTAAGACCTGCTTCAGTTAGACATTAAGACCTGCTCCTGGAACGCATAAAGACCTGCTCCTGAAACACATTAAGATTTGTTCTAGTAGCACGTTAAGACCTGCTTCAGTTAGACATTAAGACCAGCTCCTGGAACACGTTAAGACCTGCTCCTGGAACACATTAAGATATGTTCTAGTAGCACGTTAAGACCTGCTTCAGTTAGACATTAAGACCTGCTCCTGGAACACGTTAAGACCTGCTCCTGGAACACATTAAGACTTGATCCGGTAACACGTTAAGACCTGCTTCAGTTAGACATTAAAACCTGCTTCAGTAGCACATTGCGTCCTGGTCCCGCGGCACGTGAAGACCCCTCAAAAGATTATCATTGGCCCTTAAGCACGACCGCACGACCCTTGGGTATGATAGACAGGCCTTCATGCCCAAAGGTTTTTTGTTTTAATGTTGTGCTCAGTGATCGCATCCTTTGCTCAAGTATCGTACCATCTGTTCGAGAATCGTTCCATCTGCTTAGTGATCGTGCCATCATGCTAAATGGATTAAGACGCATCTTCACCGTACCACAGAAAGAACCCCCCCCTCTTCCGCAGCAAAATAGCCTTGCAACTAAGTCGTAAAGACCCATTAACATCAGTATTGTAATAGGGGAAGACCCGTTACCCTGGCTTCCAGACACCATTTTTACGTGATTGAAAAGCCAGTTTGGTGGCTCGATAAGAACCACCACCATTGGATCTAAGTTCCCATTTCCATAGCACATTAAGAACCATTGTTATGCCACGCAGTCCAACATCCTTAGCATATTAAAAACTCACCAAAGTTGCACACGTAGACTGAACATTGTAACAACAGACAATGTCCAACCGATATAATGCATATATATGACTTCTTTATAATCCTTTAAAAGTACCTTTAAAGAAGTTTTGACATGGTATGCTTGCCAAGACGAATTGTATTTCATATTGCTTTATCAGGATATTGTGAGAATGATGTGTATCATTTACAGCATACACTGATCTCAAGAGAGGTGTATGTAGGGCAAGAGAATCGCAATCATGGCATTCCAGCGTTGAATCATGAAATGAAGATTAGATTTAAGAACAGCGGAATATACTTTTAATTTTCTTTTATTATCTTTAAAAAAAGAAGACATACGGTATATGGTACCCCGCTAGTTATTTTGATGCATAATGCATGAAGACGCTAATATACTTGATTTGCATGATGGTGTTAGATCTGATGGTTAAGGTATGGTAATGAAGGTCTATAGAGGCCTGTTACAAGCAGATTTGACCATAAAGATCGACCTGGCTTTTTGAATGTGATTTGTTCGAGTTTTGAGGTTGAGGAAGGTCACAGATGGTTGAGGTTGTGGTTGAGAGGTTGTACGTTGGGGATACACTGGTGGGACTGAGGGATTGTGTGTGGGATACGGTGTTGTGAGTGGGAAGTTGGGGGTTATACTGTGTTGTGTGGGATACACAGTACTGGGAGTGGTGTGTGTGGGATACACAAGGCTGGTGGGACTAGTAGGTTGTGTGTAGGATATGTTACACAGTCTTAGAAGCATCATTGTACGAAGCGAAGATAATGAGTCACATATGAATACATCACCGAGCAATACTTAAATAGATTCGAAAGATCGACTAGGCTGTATACATGACACATGAAGACTATATATATATATATATATATATATATATATATATATATATATATATATATATATATATATATATTCTTTTGTCATTTTCTTTTGGAAGTTCAGGTAGTGATTTCCAAATGAGTTGTGTGTGTGTGTCTGTCTGTCTGTTTGTCTGTGTGTAATTTAGCATTAGTTAATTGCGCTCGTTTCTGGTCGGTATTGGGAACTCCCAAATGAGGAAGAAAAGCCTGTTTCCCCCCCTGAGTATCATGTGAAGTGTCTCTGTGAGATTTAGGAACAGCCTCATATTTTACTAACTACGAGTGAAATTTGTTCATCTGTGAACGGGCTAGAGAACCGTAATCAGATGTTCAGCAAGCACGGAAGATCCGCTCTCCCGTGCTCTCAACGAGGAAACTAAGGCTGTCTTGTGTGCAGGAGTTGGTCATATTGTTGACATACATCAGGGAGAAGCATGGGACCCAGTATGGATCACATACATCAGGGAGAAGCATGGGACCCAGTATGGATCACATACATCAGGGAGAAACATGGGACCCAGTATGGATCACATACATCAGGGAGAAACATGGGACCCAGTATGGATCACATACATCAGGGAGAAACATGGGACCCAGTATGGATCACATACATCAGGGAGAAGCATGGGACACAGTATGGATCACATACATCAGGGAGAAGCATGGGACCCAGTATGGATCACATACATCAGGGAGAAGCATGGGACCCAGTATGGATCACATACATCAGGGAGAAGCATGGGACCCAGTATGGATCACATACATCAGGGAGAAGCATGGGACCCAGTATGGATCACATACATCAGGGAGAAGCATGGGACCCAGTATGGATGACATACATCAGGGAGAAGCATGGGACCCAGTATGGATCACATACATCAGGGAGAAGCATGGGACCCAGTATGGATCCTTCGAGTACTTCCATAAACAACGTGATTGATAAATGAAGGATGATTAGAAAGAGAGAGAGACTGAAAAAAAAAAAAGAAAATTTATCCTTCATAAAATGGTTCCATTGTACGCTGGAGCGTTCCAGCTCAGTGTAGTTGATTTAAATGTCGTGTCAACGTACGCTGAATTGTTCCAGCTCAAGTAGTTAATTAGATGTACTTCACGGTACCAGGTACTGTTGAAGATATTGATATGAATTTTTTTTTTTCTTGAGCGTCGTTTGCTTTGTGGAGATCAACACAGTCATGCAAAACAGTCAGGATTAGTTTTATTTTCTCTTCTCTCTCTTCTCTTCTCAAGCCATATTGATTTTCGATAAACTTTAGATTACTTTCAAGTTGTTTCGTGGCTTGGCAACGTACTGAGGTTTTTTAGTCACAGTGCCGAAGACGGATTTACACCAATATTTAGTTCGGTATACCTTCAACATTCTCTGCCCGACCAGGAAATATGTCCCCGTCTTCGGAGTTATGACGAAGGAGGGATGGGGTCGGGGAGACGGGCGCCAATAGTGAGTGTAGAGATTCGCAAGACTCATGCCTGGCATGGACTCTTGCCAGTGGCAGCCCGTTTTCTGGTGTTCCATTACTGGCACAGGTCGTGTGTGCGTGTCTGCATGTGTATAGGTTTTTTTTACGTGTGTTTCTCTCTCTCTCTCTCTCTCTCTCTCTCTCTCTCTCTCTCTCTCTCTCTCTCTCTCTCTCTCTCTCTCTCTCTCTCTCTCTCTCTCTCTCTCTCTCTCTCTCTCTCTCTCTCTCTCTCTCTCTCTCTCTCTCTCTCTCTCTCTCTCTCTCTCTCTGTGTGTGTGTGTGTGTGTGTGTGTGTGACATAGACTGTGGTTTGGCATTATCTTCTGATTGTGGTTTGATATTATCTTCTGGCAACGTATTGGTCATTAGATATACTGGCTATTTCAGTAGAAGTTCAAATTTACTTGTGACCCGGAAGAACAAATCATATATGTTTTGACATGTTGTCACCCCCCCCCACCATTCACATCCCCCCCACCTCCCCAATCTAGATGGCTTTGGTTTCCATGTGGACTTGTGTGTGTGTGGGGAGCTGGGGTGGGGTTCCTCTCAATTGTCTCCACTTCTCTGAGGGTAATGGTTGAATGCATCATGGGAAGCGTCCGCAGCGTGTGAGTTGTACCCTGGATTACTGTGGCCGTGTTGTTCCAGGCACCGTCCATTCTTCCGTTGCTTCCAAACTGGATTACATTTTCTGTCATGACCCATCCTTTACCTAGTCTACCTGGCCTCTTGGCTGCAAGCATTTGAAGGTTTATTCCCTATCTTGTATATTATGTTCCTCTGGAGTGTATGTTATGTACATTGATCTCTCAGACGAAAGATATGTTGGGACAAAAAAGTTTTTGTTTAAACTTTCGGTAAATTTGTTGACATCTTAAAACTTTCTGATGCCGATCTGGTAAACACTTGCTGTCATGCAGCTGATCGATTCGAAGACGGATAGACAAGTGAAGATGGATTGATAGATGATGTGAAAGACAGAGTTAAAATGGTTGAGTAAATATGTATATATATATATATATATATATATATATATATATATATATATATATATATATATATATATAATAGTCAGTTGGGAGGTGAGTTTGAATGGAGAAAAACTGGAGGAAGTGAAGTGTTTTAGATATCTGGGAGTGGATCTGGCAGCGGATGGAACCATGGAAGCGGAAGTGGATCATAGGATGGGGGAGGGGGCGAAAATCCTGGGGGCCTTGAAGAATGTGTGGAAGTCGAGAACATTATCTCGGAAAGCAAAAATGGGTATGTTTGAAGGAATAGTGGTTCCAACAATGTTATATGGTTGCGAGGCGTGGGCTATGGATAGAGTTGTGCGCAGGAGGATGGATGTGCTGGAAATGAGATGTTTGAGGACAATGTGTGGTGTGAGGTGGTTTGATCGAGTGAGTAACGTAAGGGTAAGAGAGAGGTGTGGAAATAAAAAGAGCGTGGTTGAGAGAGCAGAAGAGGGTGTTTTGAAGTGGTTTGGGCACATGGAGAGAATGAGTGAGGAAAGATTGACCAAGAGGATATATGTGTCGGAGGTGGAGGGAACGAGGAGAAGAGGGAGACCAAATTGGAGGTGGAAAGATGGAGTGAAAAAGATTTTGTGTGATCGGGGCCTGAACATGCAGGAGGGTGAAAGGAGGGCAAGGAATAGAGTGAATTGGAACGATGTGGTATACCAGGGTTGACGTGCTGTCAGTGGATTGAATCAAGGCATGTGAAGCGGAACTGAGAAAGACCCGTCCCACACCAGACCATATAGACTCGGCACGAACGTCCGTAAACAACTGCCTGTCAATGGCAGTAGACTTCCCGGGACCTCGCACAGCCGTACAGAAAGCTAAGAACTCAATCCCGAGAAGAAGTTAGATAAATAAGAGGTAAATTAGCGTGGTACTTCCTAAAGGACTTCAGCATCTGTTCAATATCGACAGTGCTATGCTAAGCACGGGATTCTATCCCCGAAGGCTCAGGAATGCCAGAAACAGATACTGAAGAACGACAGCCCCATATCCCTCGTAGAAGTCTCAGGGAAACTTTCTGAAAGAATTATGAGCCTAAGGTTAGAAGGGCACCTGGAAAACAATAACCTCTAGAACCTTAATCAATACGGCTCCCTGAGAGGCAAAACACAACCTCTGCCATCGCGATTTCTGCAGAAAGTTATCTGTCTGCAGAGGACAAGGAATAGATTGCACAGTTGTGCAGAGACATATGCAAAGCCTTTGACACAGTGTAGACAATCGCCCTACAGTATAAATTGCAATGAATAGGCTTGCGTGAGACCCCAGAAAGAGTGCTGTGTAATTTTATGGACCAACGCATCGCTGAAATTATCATCAGAAGCTCTGCCACGTCACCCAAACTTCCATCATGAATCGAGGTCCCACAGGGTAGCGTCCTATCATCGACACTGTTTGTGATTTACACCTCTGGCATGGTGCCATGAGGATGGACATCCTCTATGTCGATGACGGCGCTCAGATAGTAGTATCAGACAACTTACTTCCTGAACATGCTCGATTCCTACAGTCCGAGGCAACCAGACACATAATCATAAGCTATAACACGATAGCGCGTAAGAAGAGCTATAATATCCCAGGCCACACTCACATCAAGAGGTATGGTAATACATCATATTAGCAAGAGATCCGCACAAAGAAAAGCGACCAGTCTGAATACAGTCTGGCACTTTCGAGAGAACCAAACATTCCATATGATCGAGGCCATGATAATACCTGTGCCAGCTTACTTAACCTAGACCAACGTTCCTCGCTTCCAGATCACGCATGATGGAGTTACAGATGATCTAGGATTCGTCACAATTGAAAAATACCTGTACGTTAAAAATGCCTTCGAACTACACGAATGGTTAAAGAGTAAACCAATCCATTCGTACCTAAGAGACGCCTTCCAAAAATATGGCAGAGACTTGAAGATACATCGATGAAAATATGGCAGAGACTTGAAGATACATCGATGATATAAACTGCAGACAAATCCGACATCTCAAAAAAATAGTACAAACATTGAGTACCTTTGGTTCCTTCGATGCTTCAAAGCATCAGCGAGATTCCGGTCATTTATCTACGCAGTGGACAAGGTTTATCTTAAGTTTGGTGAAATTTCTTGAAAAAAAAAGTACAAAGATACGACTTTAAAAGCATACACATCACACGTTTCCAGATGATTACCCACATGCATAAAAACGTACATCATACGCCTATACACATACTCGTTTTCGCATCCATCTCAAACTATCCCTTCCCCTGTCCCATCGCTTCTTCTTCTTCTTCTCTGATTACACTGGTGAAATGAAAAAGGTCGTGAAGATAGTTTTGTGGCCCCCTGTGTCTGACCCCGACCACCCGGCAACCAGCCTAGCTAAGCTTACACACACACACACACACACACACACACACACACACACACACATACACACACACACACACACATCCTGTCTATCCTCCCTGGAAACCAAAATGTTTAGTAAAAGAATTTTGTTTTTCTCTAAATGAGGCGGTTGACTGGCTGGTCTGTTAGAACAATGGCTTGAGGGGACCTTAGGCCTGCCTTCCACTCTCTCTGCTCTGTGGAGGGGAATAGAAACGAGCACTGGACTAGGGAAGGAACTAGCTTCATCGTCGTCCACTGGGTGGAGTTGTAAGGAAGGACGCGTTAAACCAGCAGCTGGGAACACATGAAATAACCCTAAGGAAGGGAGGAAGGCTGGTTATTACAGGTGCGTCTTGACATACAGAGAACCTAGCTCCCCTGAGGATCGAGGGCGTGAGAGGTAAAGACTTCTGTGTTACACAAGTCTGTCTAGTCTGGCCGTCCCACAGCAGCCGACATACCAACCATCATGCTTTTCCAATCGGTTTTTCTTCGAGTCCTGTAAACAACTTCCTTTGTTATCTGCTACTTCCTGCGTTGTGCTCAGACCTACGTTTCCTTTCTTAAATGCGTAAAATGGCGTAGGTAGAAGGATGTCCCATAGGAGGCGTGTCCGTCGAAAGAGTTCGAATATTGAGATTTTCATCAAGATAAGAGAAATGCAACGAAGATTAGTTTGAGTTCCACAGTTGTTTCTTGTGTCGACTTCTGAAATGTGTAAGGGTTACAGGAAAAGGAAATAACGTGAAGATGGGGTTTTCTCCAGATGACGTGGTATCTGCTGTTTCCAGAGGGAGAGGTAATATATATATATATATATATATATATATATATATATATATATATATATATATATATATATATATATATATATATATATATATATTCCTATGAGTCTACATTATCGAGGTAGGGTTAAGAACAGAAGACTCAGCTTAGGAGTTAAAATCCTTACTTGGCCCCCTTTTCTGTTCCTTCTTTGGAAAAGTAAAAAGGAAAAAGAATGGTGACATTCGCATGTTTACTAAATGGCGTCCTAGCTACGTCTCTTCGTTGTATATCAACTGACTGTTATACTTCTCTCTTGTGTCTCCCCTGATGATGTGATTATTCCACGAAAGTGCGCTTGGGAACTTGTTGTGTTTCATTTTCCCCGTGGACTCTTAGGAATATATATATATATATATATATATATATATATATATATATATATATATATATATATTTATTTTTTTTTTTTTTTTTTGCTTTGTCGCTGTCTCCCGCGTTTGCGAGGTAGCGCAAGGAAACAGACGAAAGAAATGGCCCAA